>NW_016812395.1:1085780-1088847 GCF_001698545.2 Rhinopithecus bieti | reverse complement strand
TTTTTTTGAGACAGGGTCTTACTCTGTTGCTCAGGCTGGAGTGCAGTGGTACAGTCTTGGCTTACTGCAACCTCTGCCTTCCAGGCTCAAGCAGTCCTCCCACTTTAGCCTCCCAAGTAGCTGGGACTACAGGTATGAGCCGCTGTGCCTGGCCTCTGTTAAAGATTTTTTAAATAAAGATTTATTATTAAAGAATGTATATAAAGAAATTATTTTTATATATAATTTTTTTTGGCATAGATACCTCTTTACTACACCAGTGAATTTGCTTTTTGTGTTGCGTCATGGGTTCTCAAGAAAACCTCTAGGTTGGGTGATTTGCTAGGAGGATCCATAGGACTTTGGGTATAGTTGTACTCACAGTTATAATTTATTACAGCAAAATGATACAAAGCAAAATCAGCAAAGGTAAAAGGCACATACATGGGACAAAGTTTGAAGGAAACCAGGCACAAGCTTCCAAGGGTTCTCTCCCAGTGGTATCACACAGGAGATGCTTACGTAACTCCAGCATTGAATTGTAACAATATAAGGAAATGTCTACCAGGAAAGCGATTAGACACTCGGTGCCCAAGGTTTTTATTGTGGGATGGTTACATAGGCATCCTGTACCTGGCATGTACCAAAATTCCAGACTTCCTGAAGAAAAGCAAGTGTTTAGCATAAACTATAGTTTGTGCAAACAGTTTAAGCACAGTGAGCTGCTCTTATCAGTTCCGCCGGTGGTTGTAACTCTCCCAAAATCTGTATTCCCAGGTGCCAGCCAAGGGTCAACTATATAGTCAGGCTTTTCTGAGGACAGGCAGTCTCAGGCCTGCTCTGTTAACACTTTTCTGCATTATATATAAAGATCCAGTATAACTGAATCTGGTTGCCTGGCAGTGTTAATTACAAATTTGAATTTGAGTTTGTATTTACCTGTTTGTTAAGTGGTATAAGTAGGGAATGACACTAAGCTGATGTGTCATTCACACATCAGAATGTGTGTGTGTGATGAATGTGTGTGTGATGTGTGATCGATAAAAAAATGGAAGCCATTCATGCGTTATGCCATGTCATAGTTACTAAGATTAAAATTCCAAATAGTGTTTTCTCCACAGATGATATTGACAGTGGCTTGTATGATGGAAACAAGTGAAGAAAGAATTTTATATGCTGGTTCTGTGGAGAGTGAGAAGTTTCTTTTTTTTTTTTTCCGGAAAATTGCCATTTTTCTTAATCTGATAATGAAATTCACCTAAAATACTGAATACCACTTTAATAACCATATTTCTTTGTAATAGTCCTCTTGAGAAAGACAGTATAGTTGGGTAACTCAACAGCCATGTAAAGAAACTTTGAAATGATTATGAAATGCTGATTTTCACGGATGCCGATAAGTATTGGTATAAAAGTCATGTTGGTTTCTGTGGTATGAGAAATTAAGCTAAAATAAAATCAGTGTTTGCCAAATGGAAAAAAGATTGATTGAAAACATTTTTTCATTATTATTTTCCAAAAGGGTTTTTAAAGAAGAAAATAGAAAACATACTAATCTTTCTTTTTGTTGTTTATGACCTCGTAAGTAAAGTTAGCTAATCATTTTCCCTGTTAATGTTTTCCATTCGCCTATCAGTAACATTTATTCTTTCCTGTGATTTACAGTGTTAGCAAATGTCATGGTTTGTTACATTTGATTTAATTTACAGACTGCTGCTGTATTTTTAAGTTAAAAAGGTTATGACAGGGCGCGGTGGCTCATGCTTGTAATCCCAGCATTTTGGGAGGCCGAGGTGGGAGATCACAAGGTTAGGAGATCGAGACTATCCTGGCCAACAGGGTGTAACCGCGTCTCTACTAAAATACAAAAAAATTAGTCAGGTGTGGTGGCGCGCGCCTGTAGTCCCAGCTGCTTAGGAAGCTGAGGCAGGAGAATCACTTGAACCCGGGAGGCAGAGGTTGCAGTGAACCGAGATCGCACCACTGCACTCCTGGCAACACAGCAAGACTCCGTCTCAGAAAAAAAAAAAAAGGAGGTTATATATACAATGAAATAATTCACAGACTCTATGAATTTTGATTTTAAAAATGTTCTTATTTTGAATTTTGACTATAATCTTTGTGAGTATAGGGACTGTGTCCGAATACCCAGTAGGTGTTCAGTTCACTTTTAAATAGAATGATAAAAAAGTGCTAGTATATTTGTAGTTTTAAAAATCAAAACTTATAGAAAGTACATTAAAATAATTTATAATCTTTTTAGAAAAGATTATTACATTTAAACTCTTAGTGTCTCATTAACCAGCAGATCATACAAATTCTATTTAATTTTAGAATGTGTTTATGGTAAAACTTCATTATAACACTTTGTTCCCTTTAATGTTGCCATCATCAAATGTAAAACCACCGAAGTGTTATAAGAAGGTCTGTATGTGGAACATTCTTTATAAGCTAATATGTTTTTAAGGATGCACAGGAACAGACGAGGGAATGTGCCTCCTATGGAACATGATGGGGATGTTGTAGAACAGTCAAACATAAGAATTTCATCTGCTGAGAATAAAAGGTACAGTATGTAATATAAATTCTCCCCTTTAGTCATTATATTGTGAAACAGAATGTGCCTTAAACTGGCTAACTGAAAAAGTAGAAAGGTATAGTAAATTATTCCTTCTTAGTGAGAAGTGAATTAAAGGAAAAGAAAGGATGAGGAGGTAGTACTAAATGAAAATTGATAGTACTTTACAGCATTCTTTTAAAGAACAAGTTTTTGGTTATAAAGTGTGCCAGGGTGTTCTGAAGAAGTCCCTATCATTACAAAGTATGTAAATTTGTTTGAAATAATAAAAGAAATAAGTATAATTTAATGGACTAAAAATCAACTTAAAGTATGTTAGAGTCATGGTGATGCAACTTATCTGGAAATAAATTGAAAATATGGCTGGGCCCGGTGGCTCACGCCTATAATCCTAGCATTTTGGGAGGCCGATGCAGGCGGATCACTTGAGGTCAGGAGTTCAAGACCAACCTGGCCTGGCCAACATGGTGAAACCCTTTCTACTGAAAATACAAAAAAAAAAAAAAAAAA
>NW_016812395.1:1069299-1084748 GCF_001698545.2 Rhinopithecus bieti | reverse complement strand
TTGGTGGGGGTTTTTTTTTTTTTTTTTTTTTTTTTTTTTTTTTTTTTTTTGGGTTTTTTGTTTTTCTTTCTTTTTCTTCTTTTTTGAGACGAAGTCTCACTCTGTCACCCAGACTGGAGTGCAGTGGCACAATCTTGGCTCTCTGCCTCCTGGATTCAAGTGATTCTCCTGCCTCGGCCTCCTGAGTAGCTGGGATTAGAGGCGTGCGTCACCACGCCTGGCTAATTTTTTTGTATTTTTAGTAGTGATGGGATTTCACCATGTTAGCCAGGCTGGTCTCAAACTCCTGGCCTCAGGTAATTCGCCCGCCTTGGCCTCCCAAAGTGCTGGGATTACAGGCGTGAGCTACTGCACCCGGTCTTATGTGCACTTATATTCCTTTTTTTTTTTTTTTTTTTTTTGAGACAGAGTCTCGTACTGTCACCCAGTCTTGAGTACAGTGGCGTGATCTTGGCTCACTGTACCCTCTGCCTCCCGGGTTCAAGTGATTCTTCTGCCTTTGCCTCCCAAGTAGCTGGGATTATAGGCGCATGCCACCATGCCCAGCTAATTTCTGTATTTTTAGTAGAGATGAGGTTTTACCATGTTAGCCAGGCTGGTCTCAAGCTCCTGACTTCAAGTGATCTGCCCACCTTGGCCTCCCAAGGTGCTGTAATACAGGTGTTAGCCACCACACCCAGCCTGAAAAAGATTTTATTTGAGAACCTATACAGCCAGTGAAGCAAGCTGAACGTTTTGTTTTGTTTTGAGATGTGTCTCACTCTTGTTGCCCAGGCTGGAGCGCAATGATGCTCTCTCGGCTCATTGCAACCTCCACTTCCTGGTTTCAAGTGATTCTCCTGCCTCAGTCTCCTGCGTAGCTGGGATTACAGGCCTCCGCCACCACACCTAGCTAATTTTTTTGTATTTTTATTAGAGACGGGGTTTCACCATGTTGGCCAGGCTGATTTCCAACTCCTGACCTCAGGCAATCCAGCCATGTAGGCCTCCCAAAGTGCTGGAATTGCAGGTGTGAGCCACCGTGCCTGGCCAAAATTTTTTTTTTTAAAGCCTGAATACATTGGAGTTGCACTGTATAAAGAGATAGAATGCCATGATTTTACCTTAACCTTAAACATTTGTAAATATTATAATGTCCATAGTACTTTGAAAGGCTAATAATTCATATCTACATTTTACTCTAAAATTTTGCTTCCTGAAAATTATCTGGATTTTAACTTACTCTGTTTCTCTGTCTTTTTTTCTTTAGTGCTTTAGACAATGAACCATCCAAATCTACTAATCAAGATACCTGTAGTCCTTTTGCAGGGATGCTCTTTGGTAGGCACAAAACTTCCAATTCGTTGGACTTGTACAGAGTGTCTTATAATCCTTTTTTAGTGAGAACTCAGTGTTGTAATTAATACTGTTTTTACTAATAGTAGAAAATATTTGTAAGTGCTTACTTTATGGCTAGATACTGTGCTAATCATTTAGCATGTATAGCTCTATGTATAATTTTATTTTGTATTTTTTAAATTTTATATATCTTTGTATTTTTATTCATGATATTCATGAACACATCTATGTGTAATTTGAAAGCTAAATTATTTAGTGATGTGCTTTCCATAGGTGATAATAAAATTATTAGTTTCAGTAATCTTTTCTTTGCAAAATGGATTGATCATTACCAATCAGTAGTGAGCTTTTAATTCCATATTTTATTAGCACTCTGTTGCAGTGTGGCTGTTTCTTACATTCTGCTTTTTAAAAATATTTTGTTTTATATATGATAGTTTTTTCCTTAATTCTTCTTTCTAGTTTCTTCAACTAGTACAAAACTGCTTTGTATATTAGTTTATTTTCTCCAAATTAAACCTTTCTTTCCTTTGTTCTTTTCATGTAGTTTCTGAGAAGGTATTTTGTTCAAGTCATGATGATGGTCTAAATTTTCTGTTTATTTGAAGTCATTGCTGAATATAAGCTTTTTTTGCTGTATGACACTTGTCACAATTTAATACCAGAAACTGTGAGGAGAGCCTTGTTTCTGGTTTGTACCTTTAAATATGTAATAGAAAAGAGATCTGTTCTTTGTGTGAAAACTGTTAGAAAAAAATGAACTGAAATTTGGTTTTAGTAAAGTATATGAAGAAATTAAGTAACACTCTAAATTCATTCAGCGTAAAAACAGCAAATTAATTACTGGTTTAGAGACATATAATTGCATTATATTCTCAGGTATTCGTTCCCTTGTGAATGACTGTTGTGGGAAAAATGGCATACCACCTAGAATTTCATTCTAGTATATTATCTGTAGGTGAAAATTGACCGGTTTAATCAGTACCATGTAAAGGCTATATTTTTTTCTTTTATTTTTATTTACTTATTTTATTTTAAAAGGCTATATTCTTATGTTTTTTTTTTTTTGAAACTGAGTGTCGCCCTATCGCTGAGGTTGGAGTGCAGTGGCACAATCTTGGCTCACTGCAACCTCCACCTCCCGGGTTCAAGTGATTCTTGTGCCTCAGTCTCCTGAGTAGTTGGAATTACAGGCGTGTGCCACCATGCCTGGCTAATTTTTGTATTTTTTTAGTAGAGATGGGGTTTCACCATGTTGGCCAGGCTGGTCTCAAACTCCTGATCTCAAGTGATCTGCCCGCCTTGGCTTCCTAAAGTGCTGAGATTACAGGCGTGAGCCACTGTTCCCTGCCGATGTATTTTATAAAACATGGTAAAATAAGAGAAATGTCTTTCTGAGCTGAGAGCCTACTGATAAATAATTTTATCAATAAAAGGATTATTGTACCCTTTTTAAAGATAAATAGCATGAGTTTAATGCAATCCAGGATTTATAGATGAATATTTGGTAAGACAATGGACTCTTAACATTTGAAACAAACCGTTAAAGTCATTTAATTCAATGACTTATCTTGTGGTTGATCTTTTCCCGCCCAAACTATGTTTGTATATACCTATAGGAAATTTATTATCCCCAGAGACAGGACATTCGCAGTTTGAGTAACTTATCAGTAAAACTGTCTGTGCAACTCGTGTTATCTTATACAGCTGTGGGTATGTCTCTAGGCAAGCAGAAAGCTGCTTGTCTTGTTTGTATATCTGTGGGTTTGTTTTAGGTAAGCCACCCCTGCCCCACCCCCATGCAAGTTCCCACTATGAATATGCCTGAAAGGAGGTGGAAACTTTTTCCTGGGAGTTCACTAATTAGACAAAGAACAAAGAGCTCTGTGCTAGACCCTTGCTTATCTGTCCAGGTGCAGTCTGAGGTTTTATTTTTTCCCCAGGTTGTTTTATTTTGTCTGTTGCTGTGACTTTTCAAGCAGGCTGCTTCTGCAGTCTGAGTTTTTTCCAAAATGATTTTTCCTTTCCTTCTCCCTCACTAAAGACCAATTTTATCTGAGTTCAGTTTTAAACTTAGCTAGGGACCTCTGGAGTAGCATTCCTTTCAGAGAATAGTTTAGTCTTACTACTATAGAGTGATCTTTCTGAAGTGTTCCCTGAAAGACCACCAAGAACATAGCTGGCTGGAGCTTGAATTTTGCTCCTTTGTTTCAGGTCTGAGAATTGTTCAGTTTACATATCCTTCTTAGTTTGTTGCCAGGCCAAATGGCATTTCACTCTGTGAATGCACAAACTAGCACACTGCAAAGTCTGAAGGGACCTCCTGTGGATTTCTGGAGCTCTTTTTGTGCTTCCTATTGGATCTTTGCTCCATAACTTTTAGCCATTTTAGCTTTCCTGAATTTTGCTCTTTATCTACTCAATTTAGCTCAGTTTCCTGGCCCTCTTTGGGTTCTCTTTACCTCTTTACCTGTATCTGTGGTCTGGAAATTTCATTTGGGCAGAAATTGGATGATTATAGGGCTCACCTCATCTATTTTCCTTCCCTTAGGTATTACAGTTCTGTACTACCTATTGTCTAGTGTCTGGAAAACAATTATTTTGTGTATTTTGTCCACTTTTCTAGTTTGTTGTTACTGTTGTTGTTTATTTGTTTTTTAAACAGTGTGAGGTTAAGTCTTGTGGTTGGTTATTCTATCATGGTCAGAAGTGGAATGGCAATATTTACTTTTATTATAAAACACAGTTATTAATCTTAATGTAATTTATGTTACCTCTGTGGGAGCTTCACTTTTGCTGACATCTATGCTTAATGGACAGACTGAGATTCTGTGTGCCGTGCCCACTGATGGTTGGAGACCAGTAATGAAGGCAGTACAGAAATTGCTGTTTCAATTGCATTCTTGATACCCTGTGATTTTTGTAGTGTTCCAGATCTTGCATATCTAGATTAAGAGGTTATTTTGTGGTGTTAACATATGCAATAATAATAATCTTCTCTGCATTCAAAATTTTTGATGAGCTGAATTTTTGTATAAGGAATACCAGGGTGAGAGGTTTGTATTTTTTCCTGCAGAACTGAATTTTTTTGAGCAGAGTGCCAGTTTGATTAGTGTATTTTATGACGGTTAATATTACATAGTGTACTGGATCTATTGGAGCAGGGAGAAGGGAGTTGGGAAGACTGGATATTAGTTAGGAAGTTTTTGCTGCAATCCAGGTCAGATGTAGAGAGGACTTATGCAAGGTTAATGGCTCTGAGAATAGAAAGGAGGGGGCCTCATATGAAGTGAGTAGAAGAGGACAAGCAATCCAAGTTATAGTGAGATTTTGAGGCTCAAGTATTGGGCCATTAATAGAAAATGAAGAGGGGCAGATGATTTTGAGATGCTCATTTGGGATTGAAATGTTAAATTTATAAGACTTATGGAAGATATTAATGGAAATATTATTTAGATTGTTAGAAAAATGGGGTTGGGATAAGAATATTCTGTTATTTAGGAAAATTTTTGACTACTGGTAGAGGCATGGGCATAATTACCGTATCTAGTGTTTGACACATAGTAGGTACACATTAATTACAAAAATAATTGAAGAAGGACTGATTCATGTGATTTTTTCCTTCTGTATTTCTTGCATATTCAGTAATTATATGATACAATTAAGATGCAGTTTTTAAGGACTTGACTTTCTAATTGCATACGATGCTTAAGAGTTAAGATTGCATTTTTCTGATACCATTATCTAGGAGGTGAAGATCGAGAACTTATTCAGAGAAGGAAAGAGAAATACAGACTAGAACTATTGGAACAAATGGCTGAGCAACAGAGGAACAAGAGACGGTAATGAAAGGTTTGCATTTAAAAGAGATATTTTGAGTTTAAAATGCATTTGTGTAGATGGTTAAATAAGGGGTTGTCTTCCTAATACGATGTTTGATTTGTAAATCACTATATTTTAATCTCTACATGGTAAATCAACAAGGAAAATAAATACCAAGAGAGTTTTTGTTGTTGTTGTTGTTGTTGTTTTGGAAGTGTTTTTTGCCATATGAAATGGTATGCACACACACATACGTGCAAAAAAAAAAAAATTGTATCCTATAAATTTAACAATTCCATCCCAAATGAGCATCTCAAAACCAACTGTCCTTCTTCATTTTCTATTAATAGCCCAATAATGGAGCCTCAAAATCTCACTATAACTTGTATTCCTTGTCCTCTCCTATTCACTTCATATGAGGTCCCCTCCTTCTTTCTATTCGCAGAGCCATTAACCTTGGATAAGTCTTCTCTACATCTGACCTGGGTTGCAGCAATAGCTTCCTAACTAATAACTAGTCTTCCCAACTCCCTTCTCACTGCTCCAGTAGATCCAGCACACTATGATATTAACTGTCAAAAAATACACTAATCAAACTGGCGCCCTGCTCAAAAACTTCAATGGCTTCCTTAATTCCACAGGAATGATAAATCACAAGTATTTATGTTGTATATAGGTATCATTGTTTGTAGTCTTTCTTGTTGAAATACCTATGAAATGTTATAGTTTAAAATTAGGAATAGAGTTTAAAATTAGAAATTTTAAATATAGATTAAAATTAGAAATTAACAGTAGCTTACGCCTGTAATCCCAGCACTTTGGGAGGCTGAGGTGGGTACATCACGAGGTCAGGAGATCGAGACCATCCTGGCTAATACAGTGAAACCCCATCTCTACTAATAATACAAAAAATTAGCCGGGCATGGTGGCACACAAGTGTGGTCCCAGCTATTCTGGAGGCTGAGGCAGGAGAATTGCTTGAACCTGGGAGGCGGAGGTTGCAGTGAGCCGAGATCACGCCACTGCACTCCAGCCTGGGAGACAGTGTGAGACTCTGACTCAACAACAACAACAGCAACAACAAAATTAGGAATAGATACTGTGTTTTGAGAGAATTTGAGACCTGTTATCTCTTAGTTTTTGCCTTTTTCTATCTCAGAGGAAGCCAATATCTACTGTTTGATGTTAGTTATCTTTAACATTTATAAAAAAACCCTGTTATTAGGAAGTATGGTAGATATATTTAAATTTTTACCCTTCTCTTTGCTAACTGAAAATATATGTGTGCCCTAAAAGAGGTTTTTTGTTTTGCAAGGTAAAGATTTTATTTTTGTATTTTATTTTGTGTGAATTACTTAGTCTTTGAAATACTCTGGGCATTGGCTTGGAGATACATAGTGTAAGTTACATGTGAATTCTAGTTTACTTTGTATCAAGTAAAAAATTTTGGCTTTCAGTAGTATTTTAGACTGTAATGTCAGTTAAAGGAATTGTTTTTGTAGATGTATTGCATAGACTTTGTGTATAAGCTTCTTTCAGTGATGATTTATAATTTTGATAGTTTACTATATCTTTTTAATATGTAAAACTTTCATTTTGTTTAGAGAAAAAGATTTAGAACTCAGGGTTGCAGCATCTGGAGCACAAGACCCTGAGAAACCGGTAAGGGTTTCTGGCATCTTTTAATGTTTAATCTTTCATCAGATGATCCTCAAATGTGGTGGCAGGTGGGGATAGAGAATATTGAGAGAAAAGAGAGTAGACCAATTTGAACAGTAATAAAATTAACTAAATTCTGTTCTCATAAAGTGTAAATTCTCTTAACTGTTATTTCCTTGACATAATTTTTCCTTTTTCATTTGTGTGTCATTTTTTAAAGTTTATTTTAAATTAGTTCTCTCTGCTTTGTTCACATGTACTATTCCATGGGAAAGCTATCTTGGTTAAATTTACAACTGATGTTAATACTTTTCTTGAATACATCTTGATCACTGACTTTTCTTATATTGGAATGATTTCTGAGAAAACTTAAGACTTTATTTATTTATTTATTTATTTATTTATTTTTTGAGGCGGAGTCTCGCTCTGTCGCCCGCACTGGAGTGCAGTGGCCAGATCTCAGCTCACTGCAAGCTCCGCCTCCCGGGTTTACGCCATTCTCCTGCTTCAGCCTCCCGAGTAGCTGGGACTCCAGGCGCCCGCCACCTCGCCCGGCTAGTTTTGTATTTTAGTAGAGACGGGGTTTCACCGTGTTAGCCAGGATGGTCTCGATCTCCTGACCTCGTGATCCGCCCGTCTCGGCCTCCCAAAGTGCTGGGATTACAGGCTTGAGCCACCGCGCCCGGCCGAAGACTTTATTTTTAAAGCATTTTAGTAATTGTTACTTATTGTAACATTAGAGAGATAATAATCTTACTTTTACTTGAATTTTGCAATTCTCATCATTAAGTGGAATGAATTACATCATTGCAGTTAAGTAAGGAGGTAATTTATTGTTTTTACCACAATTTATTTTTTCTGTGTTTTTACCACAATTTATTTTTTCTGTAGTTGGTTATGTAGTATTTATTTCTAATACAAGTCTTGTTTCATCTTTGAATGATGATTAAGACCTTTAATTTCATTAAAAAGCTCATTCTTAAAAAGGATGCAGCAACTTAAAATTATTTACCTGTAGGCAACTTTTGATTTGCTTTTACTTATGCCGAGAGTATATCCTGTGGGTTATCTGTTTGGAAAAGTGTAATATTGCACCAGCATCACTCACAGTATGCTTCTAGGTTAACCTGAGAAATCATTCCGGATAAGATAACCATGGTAGAAAAAAAAGAAGATAAATTTCAAAGCTAAATATATTTTCTTTAATCAATCAAAAGTTTCCTTTTAAAAGGTGAGCTTTTTAAGGTAATATGTTGGCATGTTAAATTTTGTATTTATGGTTACACTAGTGTATGCCAGACCTTATTTATCTTTGAATTGAAGCTCCTATAGAGTGTCAAGTGGATTTATGAGAATAAATAAGTAATTAGGGGAAACAGGACTTTATTTTTGGGTTTACTTTAGATATGCAGATCTTAGAAAGGGTCATATAAGTGATGTTCTAAAGCAGAGATTAGCAAAGTGTGGCCTGTGGCCAAATTTGTTTGTTGCCTGTTTTCATAAAAAAAAGTTTTGTTGCAGCACAGCCTTGCTCATTCGTTGACATACTGTTTGTGGCTACTTTAGCACTATGGCTGTGTCTGCTCCTTATGAAGAGACTGTGTAGTCTTGCAAATCCTATTTACTGTCTAGCCCTTTACAGAAAGCATTTGCTGACCCTGTTTTACAGAATACTTTGTAACAGATAACAGAAATGGTGATGAGAGAAGTAGCACAGTGTCCTAGTACATAGAAATAATACTACAGATATATTTAAAATTAATATCTGACTCTAGTCTTTGCTTAATTCTTTACTAATAGCGAGACCTTAGGTGGTATATTACTTCTCAGAGAACCTCAATTACTCATTTATAAAATAAGCATTAGATATTGAGAATCTGGCCGGGCTCAGAAGCTCACACCTGTAATTCCAGCACTCTGAGAGGCTGAGGCAGGCGGATCACTTGAGGCCAGGAGTTTGAAACCAGCCTGGCCAATGTGGCGAAACCCCCTTCTTTATAAAAATTAGCTGCGCCTGGTGGCAGGTGGCTGTAATCCCAGCTACTCTTGAGTCTGAGGCAGGAGAATTGCTTGAACTCGGGAGGTGGAAGTTGCTGTGACCTGAGATCATGCCATTGCATTCCAGCCTGGGCGACAGAGTGAGACTCTGTCTCAAAAGTAAATAAATAAATAAATAGATAGATAGATATTCAGAGTCTTTTATAGCTGTAAAATTCCGTTATTCAATAAATAAATAAATAAATAAAAATAGATATTTGGAGTCTTTTATAGCTGTAAAATTCTGTTATTCTGTGACTGTCTTAAGTACCTGCTGGGATAGGAGGTCTTTTGAAGTCCCTTCTACCTTTAAACTTATGATTATATGTAACAAACAGATTTTTTTTCTTTGTTTTAGCCTGATAGACTAAAGCAGTTTAGTGTGGCACCAAGACACTTCGAAGAGATGATACCACCTGAAAGACCCAGAATAGCTTTCCAGACACCTCTCCCTCCTTTATCTGCCCCATCTGTCCCACCCATCCCATCAGTTCATTCCGTTCCTTCTCAAAATGAAGATTTGCGCAGTGGACTCAACAGCGCCTTTGGTGAAATGGTGTCTCCCAGGTGCTTGTTTAAATGTTTTGTGTTTGGGAATTAGGTAAGGTATTGCTATATTTTATGTTTAGAAGGATGTGCTGAAGCGGGTAACGTTATTCTTCAGAGATTTTGTACAGTTAACAGTTTTGTGAAATAAGTTCTCTTGAAATTTCTTTTTTTCTCTGCTATTACAAAAATAAGGGAAATTCTTAAAACATTTTATTGTTTAAAGATGGTTTTGTATCTTTAGAATGAATTACTAAGTACATTTTAGTATTTACTTAGTTTTAGGTCGTATTTTGGGATGTCTGTTTTTGATATCGTTTAACATATAAAAGTTGTACATTTTTTTCAATTTTGTTGTTTCCACTTGGCAAACATTGAATTCTTCAATTTGTGCAGAAAAAGTTTCTAATGTGGCTCTTTTATACGTATAATTTTATTTTAGCTTCTGTTTCCTTCAGCTCATTCTCTGTGATTACTTATGGGCTGTGTAACTCAAATGCCTGAAATAAAAAGTGTTGAGATTATAAAACCTGTAGTTTAGGTATTGGGGTGAAGATTTGATTTCTATAGGTAAAAGGCTATGATAGAGTATACATAAAGAAAATTCTGTTGTTAACACTGATATTTTCTGGGCTATACTTTCTTCTTTGTAGGACCTGGGCTTATTTTTTGTTCACTGGTAGTGTATTAATTATAAAATATATTTAAATTTAGAGGTGTTTTTCTTAACTTTTTTGAACATTGATATTTTCTGAACTATATTATTTCAGTAGAAGTTGATCTTTTAGTTACTAACCCACTGTAGAAGTGTGTTTACTGTACTTATCAGGGGCTTTGTGTTTTTCATCTGTTGGCTTCCTGACTCAAGAATAGGAGGGATTGGAATTGACAGAGCATTTTATGGTGGTCTCAGCATTGAATTAGGGATTGAAATGGTTGGCTTTCCTCTCTGGATTTTGGGCAAACCAAACCTTTGTTGAACTTCAGTTTTCTCATTTGTAAAAGTGGAGTAGTAGTATATTTTATTTCATGTTTACAATTATAGGGTTGTGAGGATTAGCTTGTATAAATCTCTTTAAAATTAGATTTAATGATAATGACAGCTCCCTTTCATAACAGTTATTTGACATTTTTGTTTATGTATCTTTGTTGTGAGGATAGTGTAAGGGTTAGACACATACTGAGTGGCTAGTAAATATGAAAGATATTCCCTACTGAAGAGAACTTCAGGGCCTTCTTAGTTCTTTGGAATTATTTTGAAGTATATGACAAGGGAGAACCTGTTAAGATACATACCACAGTGAGAACATTCTAGAATGCTGCCATCTCTCTATTCATTTAAAGGAATTTGCCTTTGCCATTTTTACTACTGAAAAATATTGCATTGGTGGAAATACAGAGATATTTCCTAATCAGTAATGAAGTGCTAATGTAGAGGTTTTCAGAAGTTTTAAATTTATGAAATACTAAAGATTATGTCAGGACTTTACTGTTGGTATTTAAGTTGCTTTTATTTTACTATTAAGAAATACACTCATTTCCTCAGTCAGACTGAACCATTTGTACTTACACTGTTTTGTAGCTCTTTGCCTTCTCTTTCTGGATTGTCCTTCCTCTAACACACACAAGCTCACTCCAGTAGCATGGCTTAAGCGTTGCCTTTTCTGGAAAGCCTTACATGTGCTTTCTTTCTCTCCCTCATGTGGTTTAAATGTCCCTGGTCCTGTACCTATAGCACTCTGCGTTTTCTGGGCTATATTACTATTTAATTTAATTTGCTTGTACTATTAATTATTTAATTTGCTTGTACCTGACTGTAGTTTATTTTCATGTTACTCTTGAGGGATAGGGACCATGTCTGTCTTTATTTGATACTGGCACATTGTGCCTGTTGGATATTAATTGATTGAATATTAAGCCAGGTTTTTGTCTTACATAAATGTACCTGAAATTGTGAAATCCTGTATTTGCTTTTTGAGTCATAATTTTTTATGAATGATTGGAGCAAGGTGGTGACTTTCTAAAGTAGTGATAGGATTTTCAGTACTGTTTTTGCAAAATAGTAATATATTGATTTTTTAAAAAAAATTGCAATGAAACAGGAGAGGAATTTTTCATTTTTATTTTCATACAGGATTGCACCTCTGCCTCCACCTCCCCTACTACCACCTTTGGCTACTAACTATCGAACTCCTTATGATGATGCATACTATTTTTATGGGGCCAGGAATACTTTGGATCCCAGTCTTGCTTATTGTAAGTTATCTGTAGGGTAAGCATTTTCTCCCCCCTTGGCTCAATAAGGAAAATTGTTTTTTTGTGTAAATAAAAAATATCTAAATGAGAAAAGCACAGCTTTGCTTAATTCAGATGTTATATATTGACTTAATAAATGCCCCATTTTAAAGCCCAGTTACATTTTATAGTTACTTCCTTTTCATCTCTATTTAAGAAATAACGATTGTGTTTTCTTATGCTCTTCTTTGCTAACTTCTAACCCAGAGGGAAATATTGATGGTTTTCCCTAGGTAACATTTTGATTATGTACCTTTTTCTGGAGGAATAAATAAAATGTTATTAAATGGTTATTCTAAATAAACTTTTTTTTTCTTTTTTCTTTAAGATGGTTCAGGAATGATGGGCGTACAGCCTGCAGCTTATGTTAGTGCTCCTGTCACCCACCAACTAGCGCAACCTGTTGTGTAAGTTATTAGTTAAAAGAATAATTTTTTCCCCCCTTTTATTTTGTAAAGATACATATAACCTAAAAGCCACCATCCTAACATTTTAAAGTATACTATTTAGTGGTATTTAATATTTTCATAATGTGCAACCATCACCACAGTCCATCTTCAGAACTCTTTTTGTCTTGTAAACTGAAACTCTATACCCATTAAATAATAATGGTGTACCTCCCCATTCCCCTACCCCATTCTCTGGTAACCACCATTCTATGTCTCTGATTTTGACTACTCCATGTACCTCATATTGAATGGAATCATCTAGTGTTTATCTTTTTGTGACTGACTTATTTCACTTTGCAAAATGTCCTCAAGGTTTATCCGTCTTTTAGCATATTTCAGAATTTCTTTCCTTTTTAAGGCTGAATTATAATCCATTGTAATTGTATACATTTTGCTTATCTAAAATCTATCCATTTATCCATTAGTGGACACTTTGGGTTGCTTCCACATTTTGGCTATTTGTGAATAATGCTGCTGTGAACATGAGTTTACAAATATCTCTTTGAAATCTCGTTTTCAAGTTTTTTGGGTCTGTACCCAAAGCTGGAATTGCTGGGTCATATGGAAATTCTATGTTTAATTTTTTGAAGAACTACCGTACTGTTTTCCACAATTGCTATACTTTTTTATATTCTCACCAGTAGGACACAAGGGTTCCAATTTCTCCACGTCTTTGCCAATACTATTTTCTTTTTCTGTTTTTATAGTAACCATTCTAATGAGTATAAGATGGTATTTCATTGTAGTTTTAATTTGCATTTCCCTAATGATTAGTGAGGTTGAGCATCTTTTCATATGCTTATTGGCCATTTGTATATCTTCTTTGGAGAAATGTCTTTTCAAGTACTTTGCCCATTTTTTAATTAGGTTGTTTGTTTTTTGTTGTTGAGCTTTTAGAGTCCTCCATATTACCTGGTTATTAATACTATGTCAGGTATCTGATTTGGAAATATTTGCTCCCATTCTGTGTCGATATTGCCTTTTGATGCACAAAATTCTTAAATTTTCATAAAGTCCAGTTCGTCTATTTTTATTATTGTTGCCTATGCCTTTGGTGTCATGTGTCATTGCCAAATCCAACATCCTGAAGCTTTTGCCCTATGTTTTCTTGTGAGAGTTTTATAATTTTAGGTCTTATGTTTGAGTCATTTTGAGTTAATTTTTTTATGGTATTGCATAAGGGTTTGTCTTAGTTATTTTGTAAGTGGATATTCAGTTTTCTTAGCACCATTTGTTGGAAAGACTATCCTTTCTGCATTGAGAGATAACTGGCATTCTTGTTGAAAATCACTGGACCAAATATACGAGAGTTTATTTCTGGGCTATTTATCCTTTTCCCTTGGTGTGTATGTCTTCTTTTATCCCAGTACCTTAGTGTTTTGATTACTGTTGCTTTGAATGTTTTGAAATCAGAAAATGTGAGTCCTCTATCTTTGTTCTTTTTCAATGTTGTTTTGGCTATTTTGGATTCCTGGAGATGCTGTATGAATTATAGGATGAGTTTTTCTATTTCTGCAAAAAAGTCATTGTGATTTTGGTAGTGAGTGTATTGAATCTTTGGGTAGTTTTGACATTTTAACAGTGTCATGTCTTCTGATCCGTGAACATAAGATATATGTCCATTTATTTATGTCTTTTAAAATTTCTTTCAGCAATATTTCGTAGTTTTCATTGTATGGGTATATGTCTTTCACTTCTTTAGTTAATTCCTAAGTATTTTATTCTTTTTGCTGCTTTCATAAATGGAATTCCTTTCATAATTTTCTTTTCAAATTGTTCATTGTTAGTGTATAGAAATGCAGCTGATTTTTGGGTGTTGACTTCTATCCTGTTACTTCACTGAATTCATTTATTTTAATAGTTTTGTTGTAGAATCTAGGATTTTCTGCAAATAAGATGATAACATCTGTGAAGAGATAATTTTACTTTTCTTTCTGATTTGGATAGTTTTATTTTATTTTATTTTTTGAGACAGAATCTTACCCCGTTACCCAGGCTGGAGTGCAATGGTGCGATCTTGGCTTACTGCAACCTCCGCCTCCTGGGTTCAAGTGATTCTCCTGGCTCAGCCTCCTGAGTAACTAGGGTTAAAGGCATGCACCACTATGCCTGGCTAATTTTTTGTATCTTTAGTAGAGATGGGGTTTCACCATGTTGGCCAGGCTGGTCTTGAATTCCTGACCTTGTGATCCGCCCGCCTCAGCCTCCCAAAGTCCTGGGATTACAGGTGTGAGCCACCACGTCTGGCCCCTTATTTTTCTTTCTTAATTATTTTCTTAATTATCCTGACTAGAGATTCCAGTACTACGTTTAATAGAAATGGCTAAAGTGGGCATCCCTGCCTTGTTCCCGATCTTAGAGGAAAAGTCTTCCACTGTTGTGTATGATGTTTGCTGTGGGTTTTTCATATATGGCTTTTATTATGTTGAGGTGATTTCATTCTGTTCCTAGTTTGTTGAGTTTTAACGATTCAAGTGTTAAATTTTGTCACATGGTTTTCTGTATTGAGATGATCATGTTATTTTTTCCCCTTTATTCTTTTAATGTGGTATATTGATTTTTTTTTATGTTTAACCATAACCATCCTTGTTTTCCAGGAATAAATTCCACTTAGTCATGGTGTATAATTATTTTAATATGCTGCTGGATTTGGTTTGCTACTATTTTGTTAAGGAGTTTTGCATCCGTGTTCATATGTGATCTTGTTGTAGTTTCCTTATGGTGTCTTTTTCTGGCTTTGGTATAAGCATAATGCTGGGCTTATAGAAGGAATTAGGAAGTGTTCCCTCCTCTTGAACTTTTTGAAAAAGTTTGAGAAGGGTTGATATTAGTTCTTCTTTAAATGTTTGATAGAATTCACCAGTGAAACCATAAGGTACAGGGCTTTTCTTTGTTGGGCGATTATTGATTACAGATTCAGTCTCTTTAGTAACTAGTTATAGGTCTATTCAGAGTTTCTTTTTCTTCATGATTTAGTCTTGATAGGTTTTTATTTCTAGGAATATGTCCATCTCATCTAGGTTGTCCAATTTGTTGACATATAATTGTTGATAATATTCCCTTACAGTCCTTTCTTATTTTCAGAAGATTAATAGTGATGTCCCTTTGTGAATTTCTGATTATATTTTATTTTTTATATTTACGTATTTATTTTTCTGATCTCATTCTTCCCATCATAGAATTCCTGATTTTAATAGAAGATGCAGAGCCTTCTTGTTGTTCAGTGTAGCTAAACATTTGTCAATCTTGTTGGTTTTTTCAAATAACAAACTGTTGGTTTGGTTGATTTTTTTTTTTTTTTTT
>NW_016812395.1:1024753-1068515 GCF_001698545.2 Rhinopithecus bieti | reverse complement strand
TGTGTGTGTGTGTGTGTGTGTGTGTGTGTGTGTGTGTGTGTGTATTCTGATATACAGTCTTGTTCTGTTGCCCAAGCTGGAATACAGTTGTGAGACCATAGTTTGCTGTAGCCTCAACCTCCTGGGCTCAAGCAATCCTCCTACCCCAGCCTCCTGAGCAGCTAGGACTACAGCCGTGTGCCACTGCACCTGACTGATTTGTTTATTTTTTGTGGAAACAGGGTCTCCCTGTGTTGCCCAGTGTGATCTTGAATGCCTGGCCTCAAGCGATCCTCTTGCCTCAGCCTCCAAAAGTACGAGGAATACAGCCATGAGCCACCACACCCGAACTCCAACTATTATTCTTGACTTGTCTGTTTTTCTCTTCAATTCTGTCAGTTTTTGTTTCATTTCTTAGGTCTCTCTTTATATGCATATGTTTATAATTGTGTCTTACTGAAGATTTGACCGTTTTATTAGTATCAGAGAGTCTTCTGTGTCTCTGCTAATAGTTTTTTTTTTGTCATAAAGTGTTTTTAGTTCTAATATAAATGTTGTTTTTCTGGTTCTCTTTTAGTACTGTTTGCATGGTGTATGATTTTTCATATTTACCCTCAATTTATTTGTGTCTTTGAATCTATACAGATGTCTCTATATAGACAGAATGCAGTTACTTCCTGGCTTTTATGTTTGCCATTTTGCAATTTTTTTCTGTATGTCTTATGTCTTTTTGTTCCTTTAATCCTCCTTTATTACCTTCTTTTTCTTCTTCCCTTTTTTTTTTTTTTTTTTTTTCCTTAGAGACAGGGTCTCATTCTCTCGTCCAGGCTGGAGTGCAGTGGTGTGATCACACAGCTTACTACAACCTCAAACTCCTGGGCTCAAGCAATCCTTCCACTCCAACCTCCCAAGGAGCTGGAACTACAGGCACATGCCACTACGCCTGGCTAAATATTTGTATATTTTGTAGAGATGGGATTTTGCCATGTTTCCTAGTCTGGTCTCAAACTTCTGGCTCAAGTGATCCCAGCCTCACAAAGTGCTGGGATTACAGGCATGAGCCACTGTGGCCAACCTCTTTTTTTTTTTTTTTAGATGGAGTCTCGCTGTTGCTCGGGCTGGAGTGCAGTGGTGCATTCTCGGCTCACTGCAAGCCCCACCTCCCGGGTTCATGCTATTTTCCCGCTTCAGCCTCCCGAGTAGCTGGGACTTCAAGTGCCTGCCGCCACGCCTGGCTAATTTTGTTTTTGTATTTTTAGTAGAGACGGGGTTTCACCATGTCAGCCAGGGTGGTCTTGATCTCCTGACCTCATGATCCGCCCGCCTTGGCCTCCGAAAGTGGTGGGATTATAGGCATAAGCCACTGCGCCTGGCCTATTAGTTTCTTTTATGTTAAATATTTAATAACATTCAGTTTTGATTTTTGTTGTTGTTGTTTTTTGCATAATTTTGAGTTTTTTTGTGGTTTCCCTACAGATTAAAATTAATATCTTAATTTAAAATAAATGAGTTTAGATTAAGGGCAACTTAATTTCAATGGTACACAAACCTTTTCTCTAATATAAGGTCATTCCTTTTCTCTACTTGATGCTGTTGTTGTCATACAAATCACACTATTATACATTTAAGTCTCTCAACACAGTTTTTATAATTATTGCCTTATGCAATTGTCTTTTATTTATTTATTAATTTATTTTTTGAGACAGGGTCTCACTGTTGCACAGGCCGGAGTGCAGTGGCATGATCATAGCTCACTGTAGCCTCGAACTCCTGGACTCAAACAATCTTCCCACCTTAACCTCCTCAATAGCTGGGACTACAGGTGTATAACACCAATGCCCAGCTAATTAAAAAAAAAAATTTGTTTTGTTTTGTTTTGGAGATAGGATCTCGCTGTATCACCCAGGCTGGAGTGCAGTGGCATGATCGTAGCTCACTGCAGCGTCAAACTCCTGGGTTCAAGGGATCCTCCCACCTTAGGCTCCCAAGTAGCTTCTACTCCCACTACGCCTAGCTAATTTTTTATTTTTTAAGTTTTTTCTAGAGACAGGCATCTCTCTATGTATCCCAGGCTGGTCATGAACTCCTGGCTCAAACCACTTCGTCTCCCAAAGTGCTAGGATTATAGATGTGAGCCATTGTGCCCATCTGTAGTTATCTTTTAAATCAAATAGAGAAGAATAAAGTTACACACGTCTTTACATTTGTAATATCTTTTATATTTGCCTATGTAATTGTCTTTACTGGCGTTCTTTGTTTGTGCTTACTTCAATTGCTGTCAAGTGTTCTTTCATTTCAAGCTGAAGGACTCCCTTCAGTGTTTCTTATAGAACAGGTTTCTTAGTGATGACTTCTCTGAATTGTATTTAATAATATCTTAATTTAGCTTTCATTTTTGAAGGATAATTTTGATGGTATGGAATTGTATTGGTTGGCATTCTTTATCTTTTAACACAATATGGCATCCCCTAGCCTTTATGGTTTCTGATAAGCTGCTAATCTTACTGAGGATTCCTTGTATGTGATGAATGGTTATGCTCTTGCTTTCAGGATTTCTCTTTGTCTTTATCTTTCAACTGTTTGACTGTATAGGTGTGGATCCCTTTGAGTTTTTCTTACTTGGAGTTTGATGAGCTTATTGGATCTGTAGATAATATTTTTCATCAAATTTGGGATATTTTTGCCCATTATTTTTTCCAACATTCTTTGTGTCCCTTTCTCTGTGTCTTCTCTTCCTGAGACCCCCATTGGTACACATGATTGTGTGTCACAGAATATCCGAAGCTTCGTTCATTTTTCTTCAGTCTTTTTCTTTCTGTTCTAGCCTGGGTAATCTCAATTGACCTGTCTTCAGGTTCACTGATTATTTCTTCTGCCTGCTCAGATGTGCTCTTGGCTCCCTTTTCTTTACAGTTATATTTTTCAGCTCTATCATTTTTATTTGGTTCTTTTACAAGTAATTTCTGTCTCTTTGTTGTTAATTTTATTTGGTAAACATTGTTTTACAATTTAATTCTTTTTTTTTTTATTATACTTTAAGTTCTAGGGTACATGTGCATAACGCTGCAGGTTGTTTCACATATGTATAACTTGGCCATGTTGGTGTGCTGCACCATCAACTCGTCCAGCCCCATCAATTCATCAATTTATATCAGGTATAACTCCCAATGCAATCCCCTCCCCCGTCCCCTTCCCCATGATAGGCCCCGGTGTGTGGATGTTCCCCTTCCCGAGTCCAAGTGATCTCATTGTTCAGTTCCCCCACCTATGAGTAGAACATGCGGTGTTTGGTTTTCCCTCTTCTTGTGATAGTTTGCTAAGAATGATGGTTTTCCAGCGCATCCATGTCCCTACAAAGGATGCAAACTCATCCTTTTTACGGCTGACAGTATTCCATGGTGTATATGTGGCCACATTTTCTTAATCCAGTCTGTCCACAGATGCATTTAGTGATTCCAAGTCCTTTGCTATTGTGAATAGTGCTACAATAAATGACGTTGCATGTTGTCTTTATAGCAGCATGATTTATAATCTTTTGGTATATACCCAGTAGTGGAAATGGGCTGGGTCATATGAGTACATCTAGTTCTAGATCCTTGAGGAATTGCCATACTGTTTTGGTTGAACTAGTTTACAATCCCACCCAACAGGTAAAAGTGTTCCTATTTTCCACATCCTCTCCAACACCTGTTGTTCCTGACTTTTTAATGATTGCCATTCTAAACCTGGTGGTGAGAGGTACTCATTGTGGGTTTGATTTGCATTTCCTGATGGCGAAGTGATGAATGAGGGGGGCCATTTTTTCATTGTCTGTGGGCGTATGAATGTCTTCTTTTGAGAAATGTCTGTTCATGATCCTTTGCCCACTTTTTGATGGGGTTGTTTTTTTCTTGTATATTTACTTTGAGATTTCTTGTAGATCTGGATATTAGCCTTTGTCAGATGAGTAGATTGAAATTTTCTCCTATTCTGTAGGTTGCCTGTTCACTCTGATGGTAGTTCTTTTGCTGTGCAGAAGCTCTTTAGTTTAATAGATCCCATTGTCAATTTTGCTTTGCTGCTGTTGCTTTTGGTGTTTTAGACATGGAAGTCTTGCCCCATGCCTATGTCTGAATGGTATTACCTAGGTTTTCTTCTAGGGTTTTTATGGTATTAGGTCTAACATTTAAGTCTCCGTATCCAATCTTGATAATCTTCGTATAAAGGAGGTAAAGGGAAAGGATCCAGTTTCCAGCTTTCTACTTATGGGCTAGCCAATTTCCCAAGCACCATTTATTAAATAGGGAATCCCTTTCCCCATTTCTTGTTTCTCTCAGTTTGTACCCAAGTCAGATGGCTGTAAGAGTCCTCAGAATAATACCACACTCACAGGCCATCTGATCTTTGACAAACCTGAGAAATTTAATTCTTTTTTTGAGACAGAGTTTCACTCTTGTTGCCCAGGCTGGAGTGCAGTGGTGCAATCTTGACTCCCTGCAACCTCTGCCTCCCAGGTTCAAGTGATTGTCCTGCCTCAGCCTCCCGAGTAGCTGGGATTACAGGTATGCGCCACCAGGCCTGGCTAATTTTGTATTTTTACTAGAGACAGGGTTTCACTATGTTGGTCAGGCTGGTCTCCAACTCCTGACCTCAGGTGATCTGCCCACCTCGGCCTCTCAAAGTGCTGGGATTACAGGCGTGAGCCACTGTGCCCAGCCACTTTATTTCTTTAGACATTTTTTTTTAGTTCTTTCAACATATTTCTAGTAACTGAATAAAAATCTTTGTTGATTAAATACAAGGCATGGTATTCCTGTGAAATTTTCTCTTGACTTCTTTTTTCACTGTATGTATGGCTTAGAATTCTCTGTTTCTTTGCAAGTGTCATAATTTTTTTTGTGAAAACTGAACATTTAGGAAACATAGTGTGGCAACTGTGGAAATTAGATTCTCCTCCTTGTGGTTTGTTGTTGTTGCTGTTTTCTAAGTGCCCTTTGTAAAGTGTGTATTCTTTGTCATATGTGACCACTGAAGTCTCTGTTAGGATAGCTTAATAGTTCATGATTAGACTGAGATTTCTTTAAAAGCATTGACCCAATAAACCTCCCAGCCTATGCCAGCTGGTTCTGTGTGCATGTGCTGGGACATGCTTTTAGCTTTCACATCCCACTTGCACAGGGCTTCAATGCCAGCCAGAAATGAGAGGTGTTCTCAGAGCTTCTTCAGGCATCCATATAATTGCACATGCATATGGGTTTCTAAATTCTCAGGAATGTGTTGGAGTTTTTTAAGGTCCCATGGGCATGTTATTTCCCAGATTTTTCTTTTAATTTTATTGTTCAGCTTTTTGCTTGCTCTGGCTGGTATCACTATTTTAGATAGCTATGATGTTAAGTAATTACTGCTGATTGTTTTATACAAAACCCCAGGATAGAGAGCTCTGAGTCTGGTAAAAATAAAGATAGACCCTGTGAATGGGGCTTTTCCTGGGAGCTGCCAGACAGGTCAAAAGTGAGATTTTCCTAGAGATTGGATTTTTGGGGAATTCCAGACCTATTCTACCTGTCCAGTGCATACTAGATTACTGGTTTTCACAGCAACTGTCTTTGGGCAGCATTTAGATTTTAAGTTTATGATAGAACTAAGGAGAAATTGAAAGGTAAAGGGCAAGTTCAAATGCCACAAAGTTTATTTTTCTTACTGAAAATCAACCTTAACATAAAAACAAAAACTCTCCTTGGATTGTTCCAAGCCTTCCATGAATTTCCAAATTACTTAGCTCAGGCTGCTATAACAAAATATCATAGACTGGGTGGCTTAAACAACAGACATTTTTTCTTGGTTTTGGAGACATAGAAGTCCAGGATAAAGGTGTCAGCAGATTTGGTGCCTGGTGAGGGCCCTTTTCCTGACTTTGTCATTGTATCCTCACATGGTAGAGAGAGCAAGGTCTCTGGTCTTTCCTCCACTCCATTTCACCCCTCCCCATTTTTTCTTTTTCTTTTTTTTTTTTTTTTTGAGACGGAGTCTCGCTCTGTCGCCCAGGCTGGAGTGCAGTGGCGCGATCTCAGCTCACTGCAAGCTCCGCCTCCCAGGTTTACGCCATTCTCCTGCCTCAGCCTCCCGAGTAGCTGGGACTACAGGCGCCCGCCGCCTCGCCCGGCTAGTTTTTTGTATTTTTTAGTAGAGACGGGTTTCACCGTGTTAGCCAGGATGGTCTCGATCTTCTGACCTCGTAATCCGCCCTCTCGGCCTCCCAAAGTGCTGGGATTACAGGCTTGAGCCACTGCACCCGGCCCCCATTTTTTCTTAAGTACACTTAATCTTGTCACCAGGACTGTACCCTCTTAATCTCATCTAAACCTAATTACCTCTCATAGTCCCCAGCTCCAAATACCATCAGAATAGTATGCAGGGCTTTGATATAAGAACACAATTCAGTACATGGCACCAGAATTATTAAAAAGTTGGTTTTGACAATTTTGACTTGTGTTCTCATTGCTTTAATGGAGTAGCAGGTTTTCTTAAAGTTCTTACTCTGCCATTCTAGAAGTGCTTTCTATAAAAAAACTTCTATATGAAAAGTTTTATAACATTTTCATCCTTCCAATAAGATCCCTCATGCCCATTTATAGTTAATCCTAATTCCCATCCTCAGTATAGTTGTTTATAAGTTCTTTTCTGTTAAATTTTTCTGAAGGCCACATTAAAAAGTGTAAACTTGTTATAAAAGTTAGATAACTGAGTGACCAGCTGAATTATCTTACAAACCAATGACTTTCAAATATCTGTTTGTTTCCAAGCATTTTAGCATGAGAGGTGGAAGGAACCTGTGACTCTGTGAGCTATTTTGATGTACACACAATCCATCTACTTTCCATTGACTTCATTAATTTACCACGCTTTAGTTTTTGTATCATTTGAGAGGATAGTAAAGATTTTGATTAGCTTTAGTCTTTCATAAGGATGGGTGTGTTATTATATTTCTAGGGTAGCCACTAAAAGTATAGGAACAAAAGGTACAACTTACTACAGTAATAGAGGAAAAAATTCAAAAAAGAAGAACCAGAATAGAATTAGGAAATTGTTTGTTTTATTAACTGTCTGATCTTTTTCAACTTTGGTGATGGAATAAGTTAAGAATTTGTTGGCCGGGTGCAGTGGCTCATGTTTGTAATCCCAGCACTTTGGGAGGCCAAGGTGGGTGGATCACCTGAGGTCAGGAGTTCAAAACCAGCCTGGTCAGCATGGTGAAACCCCATCTCAGATTAACTGGGCGTGGTGGCACATGCCTGTAGTTCCAGCTACTCGGGAGACTGAGACAGGAGAATCACTTGAACCTGAAAGGCGGAGGTTTCAGTGAGCCAAGATCACGCCTCTGCACTCCAGCCTGGGTGACTAGAGCGAGACGCCATCCAAAAAAAAAAAAAGCTGCTTGGCAGGATTCAGTCTTATACAGACTAATACAGAGTGTGGAATGAAGGAATACTCTCCAGTTACTATTATGAGATTTCCTAATCTTGTTACTTAACACCTAATAAGACCAGTATGAAATGGAAAATTACAAACTAGTTACACTCATTAGCACAGATACAAGAATCCGAAAACTGAACCTCCAAGTATAGAGAAAGGATTATTGATCTTGAATTAGAGTTACTCTCGAATATAGGATGATTAAATGTAGTAGAGTGTATCAGTTAAGAGCCTAGACTTCGTAGCCTGATTGCCTTGGTTTGAATCCTACTTTTACCATTCATTAGCTTGAGGTATATTTCTTACTTCTATTCCTTGTCTGTTAATTGGGGTAATAATGGTATCACCTCACAGGGTTTTTCTGATGATTGAATGGTTAAAATATGTAAAGTGTTTAGGACAGTGTCTGAATACTAGGAGCTAATTGGTGTTAGATAAAATCAACTACTGTAACCTGCCATGTTAACAGAATAAAGAAGAAGGCTATATGATATCCCAATAGACAAAGAAAAACCATTAAAATAATTTCATTAGTGATTAAAAATGTAATAAAATAGGTTAGAGGGGAGCCTATAAACATGAAAAACTTACATTATGTATTTTATTTAATGGTGATAGATTTAAAACATTCCTTTTGAGATTCTATCATTGCTTCCTTTCACAGGGCTTAATAATTTCAGCAAGGCCAAAAATAAGAGAAAGAAAGGAAGGAAGATAGGTACAAGGATTAGAAAGGAAGAGAGAAAACTGATGTTATTTGCAAAAGAATATATGGTTAATATTGGAATTAATATGAAAGTTTTCACAGAATTACTGATTACAAAATCAATATATCAAAAGCAGTTGCAGGAAATGGAAGTTCCTTAAAAAGAATATGACACTGCGATTCCATTCCTAGTCATGTAATCAAAAGAAATAAAAATACATGTAGATACAAAGACTTGGATGTGAATGTTTATAGCTGCATTACTGATAATAGTCAAAAAGTGGAAACAATTCAAGTGTCCATCAGTGAGTGAATGGATAAACAAAATGTGTTATATTCATGCAATGAAGTACTATTCAGCAATAAAAAGTAATGAACTACTGATATAATATGGATGAACCTTATAAATGTTATGATAAATAAATCTATACATGTATACTATAGTGGTCCCATTTATATAAAATGTCCAGGAAGTGCAAATCTCTAGAGACAGAAAGCAGACTACTTAATTAATTACCTGGGGTTGGGGGTTGAGTAGGGGTTGATTGCATATGGGTATGAAGGATATTTTGGGTTATAAAATGTTCTAAAACTGGATTATGGTGATGGTTGCACAACTCTATAAATTTATTAAAAATCATTTAATTGTACACAGTTGACCCTCAGTAACACAGGTTTAAACTGTATGAGTCCACCTACGTGTGGATTTTTTTCAACCAACTGCAATAGAAAGTACAATAAAGTGAGATGTGAAATCCATGTATGTGGAGGGCCTACTTTTCTTATGTGGGAGTTCCATAGGGCTCACTTTGGGACTTGAGTATACTCTGATTTTGGTGTAGGCAGAGAGTCCTGGAAACAGTCCCTCAGATATACCAAGGGATGACTGTACTTAATACCCTAATCATTTCCTTCCTTTCATCCTGATCTGACTACATAAATCCTTAAACCCCCTTTTTGGGGGAGTCAGGGAGGAGTTGATAGATAAAGGTTAAGAATTGGGGTCTGTGAGTATGTGGGCGATATAGACAGGAGGGATCATGAGTGAAATAGATACTGAGAGAACCAGTCCACCATATAATTTATAAACAGTATATTTTGAGAGAATGAGTTTACCCACATAGACCCTCTCAACCTTCTTTATTCATTTACACAAAAAGAACCCCATTGCTCTGAAAAAATAAAAAGTCAGGAACTATTTGATCTAGTTTACCTCATCTTCCCTTTTACCCACTCATAATCCAATGTGACAGTATACACATATATACTTGTTTATCTTAATAAAAGATTGTAAGTAAGTTAGAAAAGGTAAATACACAATGGAACTCATTTTTTAAAGCAGTGATATTTTTGGAGAAGAGAAAGCTTTTTTAAAATTTTAAAATCAGCCTGGGCGCGATGGCTAATGCTTATAATCCAGCACTTTGGGAGGCCGAGGCGGGTGGATCACTTGAGGCCAGCAGTTCAAGACCAGCCTGGCCAACATGGTGAAACCCCGTCTCTACTAAAAATACGAAAATTAGCCGGGTGTGGTGGTGGGCGCTTGTAGTACCAGCTACTCTGGAGGCTGAGGCAGGAGAATTGCTTGAACCCGGGAGGCGGATGTTGCAGTGAACGGAGATGGCACCATCGCTCTCCAGCCTGGGCGACAAGAGTGAAACTCCGTCTCAAAACAAAACAAAAAATTATAAAATCAGTATTTGAATTTATCTTTTATAATGTAGATTTCTAAAATGTTTTACTGCCTTCAAAGTCAGTATATTCCTGTACTTAAACGTGTTATGTTGGCTGGGTGCAGTGACTCACGCCTGTAATCCCAGCACTTTGGGAGGCTAAGGCAGGAAGATCACTTGAGCTTAGGAGTTCAAGACCACCCCGGGCAATGTAGAAAGACTTCGTCTCTAAAAAAAGTGAGCCAGGTGTGGTGACGTGCACCTATACCCCCAGCTACTTGAAAGGCTGAGGTGGAAGGATCACTTGATTCCAGGAGATCAAGGCTGCAGTGAGCTATGATGGCGCCACTGCACTACAGCCTGGGTGACGAAGTAGGACCCTGTCTCAAAAAAAAAACAAAAAAACAGCGCTTTATTGCTTGTGATTTATATAACAACAATATGTTTAAAATTTTTTCTTTTATGTTTCCTTGTGAGTTTTCAAAATTTTAATTTTATTTGAGACAGACTTTTCCTGTAATTACATTGTTTTATTCTTGAAATAGCTAAGAAGTAATTTTATTAGTAAATCATTTAAAAATAAATCATTAGTTATTGTGTTACTTGAGGGACTTTGGCTGTGTTATTATTTCTGTATGTTCAGGAAACTGCCTAAGTCACATGTGTACTGTTCAATGAATTACCACAAACCTTTTTCACTCCTGTGTAACTATTACTTAGGTTAAGAAATGGAGTAAATTTGAAAGTTGCAAGGATTGTCAAAACAAAGGCAGGAAGGAGCTAAAGAAGAGGCCACTTACTTAAGGATTCCTCTTTGGCCTACAGAGAAATATCCTTCTGTATTTTTAAATGTATTTATATGCCATGCTATTTCAAAAAACTGTTGTATTTTCTTCTTGCTTTGACATCGATGGATTTAAATTATTTATTGTGTATTTGATGTAGGAATACGGTTGGACAGAATGAACTGAAGATTACAAGTGATGAAGTGATAAATTCAGGATTGATTTTTGAAGATAAGCCGAAACCTTCCAAACAGTCACTTCAGTCTTACCAAGAGGCTTTGCAGCAGCAGGTATTGATTCATTTACTCATTTACTGTTGAACATCTTAAGTGTATGCATGGTGGTCCCTTAGAGCTCAGAGTGTGGCAGGGGAGGGGAAAAAAAACAGTTAATTATAGCTCAAAATGCTGAGTTTTGAAGTGGATACAGTAAAATGCTCTTGGAAGCATAGGATAGGGAAAATAATTGCCTGGGGCACGTGGGAGAACTTCACACAGTGGTTGATATTTGAGCTGCATGTTGCGCAATGAATACGTTAGAAGTTGCTGGTGTATACAAAGAATGGAATTGGTCTGGAAGAAGGGGCTGGAGGGTTAGATTGTTCTAGTAGATTATGAAGGACTAGCTAATAAGGAGTTTTCAGTTTCATCTGGTTATGGGCAGCTGAAGGAAGGAAATTTTAAGCCAAGAAAAGTATGAAAGGATTGGTTGCTTTGAGCAGATTTATCTTTTATGAAGATAATTGGTTGTGATTTGGAAAATTGGGAAGAGATGTGGCAGGGAAATTATTTAGTAGATAGTCCAATAAGGAAGTGATGAGGCCCTGAACCAGATGGGGATGTTGGGGAAGACATCTAAGAGATAATTCTCAGGTTTCATTGACAGGACTTAGGTATAGGGAATGAGAAATAACAGAGGGTTTGAAGATGATTCCTAGGAGAATGAGGCTCTAAACCAAAATAGAGAAAACAGGAAGTAGTTCATGTTTACAGAGGAGGATAATGGATTATTTTGTAGTTTGTAATATTTGCAGAGAATTTAAGAGTAACTATCAAATGTGTATGGTTCTTTGTGGGAATTCCCTTACCCTCTGAGAGGGCCCTGGGACTCTAACTTAGTTACTTTTCTATAGAATTCCACTTGGATTTCTTTTAAAAGTACTTTTGTTCAATTTTTACATGGGCAACTTTCTTGATTTTTTAAATTACAGAATTACCAACATTTTTTGTATGTTAGGATTCTACAAATAAAAGACTGAATTTTAAATTCAGAATCTGTTTTTGAATGAGCATGTTAAGAACAATGACAAAACTAGATTTTTCAATGATAGAGGTCTATTTGATGTGTGTGATGACTTCTTTGGCTGTGCTGGAGCAAAAGGTTGCTTAAATTTACTGTGCATATAGTTATGAGTTTAAAAGTGACTTTCCAAAATGTAGACACTTGTTTATTGTCTATCCGTATGTCTCTACAGAACAACCCTGTGCTTATACTTAGTGATAATAAGAATGCGTTTGTATTTTTACTTAATACAGCTTCACAGAAATATTGCAGGTTTGGTTCCAGACCACCACTGCAATAAAGCAAATATCACAATGAAATGATTCACATGAATTTTTTGGTTTCCCAGTGCATGTAGAGTTAATCTTTACACTATACTGTGGTCTGTTAAGGTGCAACATGTCTTAAACAAGGTATGTAAACTTAATTTAAAAATACTGTATTGCTAAAAAAAATTTAGCAAGTCATAATCCTTTTGCTGGTGGAGAGTGTTGCCTCAATATTGATGGCTGCTGACTGATCATGGTGGCAGTTGCTGAAGATTAGATGGCTGTGGCAATTTCTTAAAATGAGACAACAGTGAAATTTGCTGCATCAGTTGACTCCTCCATTCATAAAAGATTTCTCTAGGATATGATGCTGTTTGATACCATTTTATCTGCAGTAGACCTTCTTTCAAAGTTTGGAGTCCTCTCAAAATCCTGCTGATGCTTTATCAACTTAGTTTATGTAATGTTCTAAATCTTCGTTGTCATCTCAACAATGTTCACAACATCTTCACCAAGAGGAGACTCCATCTCAAGAAACCACTTTCTTTGCTTATTCATAAGAAGCAACTCCTCATCCATTGACATTTCATCATGAGATTGCAGCAATTCTCTCAAGTCTTCCGTGCCTCACTTCTAATTCCAGTTCTCTTGCTATTTCTTCCACATCTGCAGTTACTTCTACCACTGAAGTATTGAATCCCTCAAAGTCATCCATGAGGGTTAGAGTCAACTTCTTTCAAACTTCTAATACTGTTGATATTTTGACTTCCTTCCATGACTCACAAATGTTCTTGATGGCATCTGGAATGGTAAATTCTCTCCAGAGGGCTTTCAGTTTAGGTTTCCCAGATCCATCAGAGGAATTACTGTCTGTGGCAACTATAGCTTTATGAAACATATTTCCTGAACAGTAAGAATTCAGTGTCAAAATTACTCCATGAGTTAATGGGCTACAGAATAGATATTGTATTAGCAAGCATGACAACAACGTTAATCATATTGTATATCTAGCTCTTGGTTGACCAGGTGCATTGTCAATGAGCAGTAATATTTTGAAAGGAATCTCTCTCTTTTTTTTTTTTTAAGCAGTAAGTATCAACAGTGGACTTAAAATACTCAGTAAACCATTATTGAAACAGTTGTGCAGCAATCCAGGCTTTGTTGTTTCCTTTCTAGAGCACAGGCAGAGTAGATTTAGCATCATCCTTTTTTTTTTTTTTTTTTTTTTTTTGAGACGGAATCTCATACTGTCGCCCAGGCTGGAGTGCAGTGGTGCGATCTCAGCTCACTGCAAGCTCCGCCTCCCAGATTCACACCATTCTTCTGCCTCAGCCTCCCGAGTAGCTGGGACTATAGGCGTCCGCCACCACACCCGGATAATTTTTTTTTTTTTTGTATTTTTAGTAGAGACAGGGTTTCACCGTGTTAGCCAGGATGGTCTCCATCTCCTGACCTCGTTATCCACCTGCCTCGGCCTCCCAGAGTGCTGGGATTACAGGCGTGAGCCACTGTGCCTGGCTGATTTAACATCATTCTTAAGGGCCCTAAGGTTTTCAGAATGGTATATTAGCATTGGCTTCAACTTAAAGTCACCAGCTGCATTAGCTTCTAATGAGGGAGTCAGCCTGTCCTTTGAAACTTGAACCTAGACATTGACTTCTCTTTACTAGCTATGAAAGTCTTCTTTTAATACAAGGCTGTTTTGTCTCCATTGGATATCTGTTGTTTAGTGGAACCACCTTCATCAGTTATCTGAGCTAGACTTTCTGGGTAACTTGCTGCAGCTTCTCCATCAGCACTTGCTGCCTCATGTTGTACTTTTTTATTTTTATTTTTATTTTGAGACAAAGTCGCACTCTGTCGCCCAGCCTAGGGTGGAGTACAGTGGCATGATCTTGGCTCACTGCAACCTCGAGGGCCTCACGAGTAGCTGGGACTGCAGGCACCCGCAATCACGCCCAGCTAATTTTTTTTTTTTCTTTTCTTTTCTTTTTTTTTGTATTTTTTAGTAGAGGTGGAGTTTTGCTATGTTGGTCAGGGTGGTCTCTAACTCCTGATCTCAGGTGATCTGCCTACCTCGGCCTCCCAAAGTTTTGGGATTACAAGTGTGAGCCCGGCCCATGTTGTACTTTTATGTTATAGAGATGGCAGCTTTCCCCCAACTTCATGAACCAACCTCTGCTAACTTGCAAGTTTTCTTCTGCAGCTTCCTCACTTCTCTCAGCCTTCATAGAATTGAAGAAAGTTAGGGCCTTGCTCTTGTTTAGGCTTTGGCTTAAGGAAATGCTGGGCTGGTTTGATCTTCTATTTAGACCACTAAAACTTTCTCTATAACAGCAATAAGGCTGTTTCACTTTCTTATCATTCATGTGTTTACTGGAGTAGCACTTTTAATTTTCTTCAAGAATTCTTCCTGTGCATTTACAACTGGGCAAAGTATTTAGCATAAGAGGCCTAGCTTTCAGCCTATCTATGCGTTCGACAAGCCTTTCCCACTAAGCTTAGTCATTTCTCACTTTTGATTTAAAGTGAGAGGTGTGACTCTTTCATTCACTCAAACACTTACATGCCATTGTAGGGTTATTAATTGGCCTAATTTCAGTATTCTGTCAGGGAAAAGAGAGACCCAAGGAGAGGGAAAGAGACTGGGAAATGGCTGATTGGTAGAATAGTCAGAATACATATGACATTTATCCATTAAATTTGCCATCTTATGTGTGTGTGATTCATGGCGCCCCAAAACAATTACAATAGTAACAGTAAAGATCACCAATCACAGATCACCATAACAGATATAATAATAATTTTAAAAGTTTGAAATATTGTGAAAATTACTAAAATGTGACACAGAGACATGAAGTTAGCCCGTGCTGTTGGAAAAATGTTACTGATAGACCTCCTCAGTGCAGGGTTGCCATAAACCTTCAATTTGTAAAATATGCAATGTCTGTAGCTGGGCGTGGTGGCTCACGCCTGTAATCCCAGCACTTTGGGAGGCCGAGGTGGGTGGATCACGAGGTCAGGAGATCAAGACCATCCTGGCTAACACAGTGAAACCCTGTCTCTACTAAAAATATAAAAAATAGCTGGGCATGGTGGGGGGCTCCTGTAGTCCCAGCTACTCCAGAGGCTGGGGCAGGACAGTGACGTGAACCCGGGAAGCAGAGCTTGCAGTGAGCCGAGATCGTGCCACTGCACTCCAGCCTGGGTGACAGAGCGAGACTCCCGTCTCAAAAAAAAAAAGAAAAAAATGCGATGTCTGCAAAGCACAATAAAGTACAGCACAATAAAATGAGGTATGCCTGTATTTAAAGTTGCCAAGCATTCCCCAGAGAGCGTTGATCCTCCAACCTCAGAATTTTGGGAATAGAGTTTGCCTAGGGAAAGTAGGTCTGGTAAGGTTGAGGGTAGACTTTGTGGCAGGGCATTCCCCTTGAAAGGATAGATGAAAAAGGAACATAGGGAGATCTGATGGTCCCATGGAACTGTCAGGGTTAGAGAGGGAATGGCTCAGGTAGACACTGGGGGAGGGAAGGAGGAGTTGGTTGAGTCTGAAATAGCCTTAGAGGCTAGAAAGTCATTTGGTGTATATAGAGGAACAGGGGCTATGTATTCTAGCCATTGAATTATTTTTATTTTTAATGTTATTTATTTATTTAGAGACAGTGTCTTGCATAATGTTGCCCAAGCTGAAGTGCAGGGGCACAATCTCGGCTCACTACAAACTCCACCTCCTGGGTTCAAGCAATTCTTGTTCCTCAGCCATGCAAGTAACTGGGATTACAGATGTGCGCAACCACACTCGGCTAATTTTTGTATTTTTGGTAGAGACAGGGTTTTGCCATGTTGGCCAGGCTGGTCTTGAACTCTTGACCTTACATGATCTGCCCACCTTGACCACCATAGGCATGAGCCACCACACCTGGCCTAAAGTATTTTTACATTGAGTATTACGTATTTGTGATTTTAACCTTTGTAGGGGAGTATACTGAAAAAAAAAAAACATCTGGTATTACTAACTTCTTGTATTGGAATATTTGTCAGTGTTTATTTTAAATATATTTTATGTTGTCAAGATTCGGGAAAGAGAAGAAAGAAGGAAGAAAGAACGTGAAGAAAAAGAAGAATATGAAGCTAAATTAGAAGCTGAAATGAGAACATATAATCCCTGGGGAAAAGGTGGAGGTGGTGCTCCTCTCAGGGATGCAAAAGGAAATCTGATAAGTATGTTATTTCCACTGACTTGTTTTTAAAATAAGCTAAATTATTTTTAACTTTTTAAAAGACTAGGGAGTAGAAAAAAGTAGGAATCGTAGCCTCTATAGCAAGGTATGTATGTAACTTAATGCATATGAGGTATTTTGAGAATAAATATAATAACAGAGGCTAGAAAGCATTTCTTCTCAGAATACTATTCATTTGTTTTTATTGTAAATATTTCATCCTCTGATGTTGATAACTCAGCTGCAGAGAAAAGCTCATGTTAGTTGATAAGTTTTTACTGAAACCGGTACTTAGAATATTTTGTTTCCTCGTAAAAACTGATAAAACCCATATTACAAGTTAAAACTAGTAAGATGTCTTAGAAATAAAGGATCTAAAACAGTTTTGGGAGGGGATTTTGTGTTTAATTTATATATGCAATATACCTGCTCATTGCAAGAATTCCTTTGAGAAGAAAAAAGACATGATCATAGAAACTTTCTAGCAGGTTTCATAATTTGTTGATTTATCTTTCAATTATGTACTCTCAAAAATGTTTGATCTAGTAATCACACAACAAATACTTCGAAAGCGTGGCTTTATACAACTTGTTATATATAGTTGTCTGTTGGTAACCGTGGAACATTGGTTCCAGGATCTCCTGTGAATACCCAAATCCATAGATGCTCAAGTTCCTGATATAAGATTGGTAAAGCATTCACATATAACCTACACATATCCTCCTGTATACTTTAAATCATCTCTAGATTACTTGTAATACCTAATACAGTGAAAATGCTATGTGAATAGTTGTGATCTTGTATTAGAGAATAATGACAAGAAAAAAAGACTTTTTACATGTTGAGCACAGATGCAAGCCTCCATTTTTTTGTTTTTTAATGTTTTTGAATTGTGGTTGATTGAATCCACAGATGTGGAACCCGCAGTTACAAAGGGCTATTGTATATATTAGGATGGTCTCTGTTTAATGTTTAGTTAAGCAGAATAAAAGTAGATCAAAGATACACATTTCATGTTCTTTAGGTATTATATATTGTAGGAATAGATGAGTGATAGAATCGAAAGATTGGATGTTGAGTTAGAATTCTTATGTATTGTGCCTTTGCTTCTTTGTTATTTTAAAAAGATATATTTGGGCCGGGCACGGTAGCTCAAGCCTGTAATCCCAGCACTTTGGGAGGCAGAGATGGGCAGATCACAAGGTCAGGAGATCGAGACCATCCTGGCTAACACGGTGAAACCCCGTCTCTATTAAAAAATACAAAAATCTAGCCGGGTGAGGTGGCGGGCACCTGTAGTCCCAGCTACTCGGGAGGCTGAGATAGGAGAATGGCGGGAACCCAGGAGGCGGAGCTTGCAGTGAGCTGAGATCTGGCCACTGCACTCCAGCCTGGGCGACAGAGCGAGACTCCGTCTCAAAGAAAAAAAAAAAAAAAGATATATTTGAGGCCCACTTTAATTTACTTTAATTTAATTAATTAATTTTTTTGAGACACAGTTTCACTCTGTCACCCAGGCTGGAATGCAATGGCACCATCTTGGCTCACTGCAACCTCTGCCTCCCACGTTGAAGCAATTCTCCTGCTTCAACCTCCCAAGTAACTGGGATTTATAGGCATGCATCATCATGCCCGGCTAATTTTTGTGTTTTTATTAGAGATGGGGTTTCACCATGTTGGTCAGGCTGGTCTCAAACTCCTGACCTCAGGTGTTCCACCCACCTCAGCCTCCCAAAGTGCTGGGAATACAGGTGTGAACCACCATGCCCGGCCTACTTTAATTTTAATAGGTCTTTTTTTTCTTCCCAAAAGATTTGTTCCTTTCCTATCTTCACCTCATGAATAATTTTCTCACAGTTTTGAAAGAGTAGAATTCTTACTACTTTCTTTATCGATGAAATGATTTTAGATGATGCCTAGCTAACATTTCTTATTTTAATAGATAAGTGTTTACTTGAAAATATATTAGAAAAACACAAGTTTTCCTTTTATGAATAGTGCTATAATATTTTCTTTTAAACTACAGGTATTAAAGTGAAGGTATTAGTCCAGGCATTTAATGGAAAGTGCTGTAATAAACCCAAATTCTTAGAAGCTTAAGGCCTCTCTTGTTAGGCATCCATTTTTGTCCCACTCTGATGCTGTTTGGGTGGTTCTCCTCCAAGAAGTGACTCAGGGATCCATTGTTTCATTCCTTCATTTTAGAATCCTTTTCTTCTTGTCCAGGGACAAATTGAGGATTTTGTTGGGGCCTGGCCTGGATGTGGAGGAAGATCACTTTTGCCTTCATTCCATTGTTCAGACCTAGTTATAGGGTCTAACCTAACGGCTTGGGAGGCTGGGAAATGTAACTTTCTTTATGCTCAGGAGAAGGGCATGGGATTAATAGCCATATGGGCAATCTTTGCTACAGTAAATTTAAATTGTAAATTGATAGAAATATACTAGTTACCATGAAAAATGTGCTTAACTGAGTGAAACATTGGAAAACATTGGGATAGAGCAGTTTTCTAAAATCTTACCTCTAAGATTATTTCTAGTTCAAACAATACAATTATGGTGTTCTGTATGCCTTTAATTGGTGCAAGTGAGTAGGATAAATTTGGGTTATTGAGTTATAAAACATTATTTTAGAATTGCTTGACTTCATGAGCATGGAGAAAATGTTTCTTAGATTTCAATTTTTAATATTAATGTTTAGTTGGCTTATTTAATGCCATCTTCATGCCATGAAATAGAAAAGGCATACTATTTTATCAAATACAGTATAACTCAATGATATTTTCAAAGCAAGTAAACTCATCACTTAAAAAGAGTTATCAGTTTATTTTGTATGTGGATGCTACATTTTATTTTTATTTTTATTTTTTGAGATGGAGTTTCGCTCTTTTACCCAGGCTAGAGTGCAATGGTGCAATCTCAATTCACTGCAACCTCCGCCTCCCGGGTTCAAGCAGTTCTCCTGCCTCAGCCTCCTGAGTAGCTGGGATTACAGGCATGTGCCACCATGCCCGCCTAATTTTGTGTATTTAGTAAAGATGGGGTTTCACCATGTTGGTGGTCTTGAACTCCTAACCTGAGGTGATCCCCCCACCTCGGCTTCCCAAAGTGCTAGGATTACGGACATGAGCAACTGTCCAGTAACACCCAGTGTAGCTACTACATTTTAGAGAAGGCGGGAAAGTTACATTTGAAATATGTAGTATAGAGCCTAGTGATGACTAAGACCATATAACGTCTGTTCATTATCTTGGCTAACTTTAATTCTGCTGCTGACTTTTCTAATTACTCCTGTTGTTCTTTTTTTGATCTTTTATTCCAAAGAAATTAATAAAATTGAATCTTAACCCTTATCTTACCGAAGAATACCTCTTTATAAGCCATAGTAGTTGTTAATGAAATATAAAAATGTGTTATTCATGCAACTGTAAGATAGTGTCGCCCCTTTTAAAGTAAATACTTCTCACTTTAATTATTTGTACAGTACTTTATTCTGTTGTCTTTCTCAGTTCTCTATTCATTAAAGTTCTTTATTCAGGTTTTATTTGAAACTTTATATGAAACTATCCATGTCAAATGTTAAAACATATACACCAAAAGAAAATGTCAATAAAATAAATTAAATGATAAAATTAAAAACCACTTTGAAAGATGGTATCTCATAGTTCCAGTTGATTAAAAGGATGATTAGTTAGTCAGTTCTTTTACTTACTCGTCCACCCATGCCAATCTGTGATCTCCTTTCTGGCATGAAAATATTGCCTTTTTTCTGACGTTTGTATTTTAGCATAGTGTTTGTAAGATTCATCCATGTTGTTGCATATGTCAGTAACTTATTTTTTTTTTTATTACTGAATAGTATTGCATTGTCTGGAGGTACCATAGCTGTTTATCCATTTAGCAGTTGATGGATATGTGGGCTGTTTACAGTTCAAGGCTATTATAAATAAAGCTGTTAGAAACATTCACTTACAGATCTTTGTGTAAACATAAATTTTTATTTCTTTTTTTTCTTTTCTTTTTTTTTTTTTTTTGAGATGGAGTCTCGCTCTGTCACCCAGGCTGGAGTGCAGTGGCCGGATCTCAGCTCACTGCAAGCTCCGCCTCCCGGGTTCCCGCCATTCTCCTGCCTCAGCCTCCGGAGTAGCTGGGACTACAGGCGCCCGCCACCTTGCCCGGCTAGTTTTTGTATTTTTTAGTAGAGACGGGGTTTCACCATGTTAGCCAGGATGGTCTCGATCTCCTGACCTCGTGATCCGCCCGTCTCGGCCTCCCAAAGTGCTGGGATTACAGGCTTGAGCCACTACGCCCGGCTATAAATTTTTATTTCTTTTGGGTAAGTGCCTAGGAATAGAATTGCTGGGTTGAATAGTAAGTGTTTTAACTTTGTAAGAAACTGCCAGAACATTCTCCAATTTTGTTGTGTCATTTTGCATTCCTGTCAGAAAAGTATGAGGTTTCTAGTTGCTCTGAATTTTCATCAAAACTTGAAATTATGCATCTTTAAGCTTTTATTTTACTGAAAGTGCAGTGATGCCTCATTTAAAAAAAACATTTTCTATTGTGAAATTAAGACCTAAAAGAGTTGCAAAGATGGTGTAGAGAGTATCCTTCACCTTGTTTCCCGTGATGTTAACATCTTAGATAATCATGGCACAATGATCAAAACTAGAAATTAACCTAGATACAGTGCTGATAATTAAGTTACATACCTTGTTCGAATTTTACCCGTTTTTTGTTGTTGTTTTTTTTCCTAATATCCTTATTCTATTTTAGGCTGTAGTCCAAGGATCCTATAATGCATTTAGTTCATGTCTCTTTAGTCTCCTCCAATCGGTGAGATTCCTCTTTCTCAGTCTCTCTGTCTCTTTCTCTCTCTGTTCCATTGCTCTATATGTCTATCCTTTTGCCCATATCAGAGTCTCTTGATTACTATAGCTTTGTAGTAAGTTTTGAAATTGAAAAATGTGAGTCCTCCAGCTTTGTTCTTTTTTTTCAAGAATTTTTTTTGAGATGGAGTCTCCCCCTGTTGTCCAGGCTGGAGTACAGTGGCGCGATCTCGGCTCACTGCTAGCTCCACCTCCCGGGTTCACACCATTCTCCTACCTCCGCCTCCTGAGTAGCTGGGACTACAGGAGCCCGCCACCACGCCCGGCTAATTTTTTCTATTTTTAGTAGAGACGGAGTTTCACCATGTTAGCCAGGATGGTCTCAATCTCCTGACCTCGTGATCTGCCCGCCTAGTCCTCCCAAAGTGCTGGGATTACAGGTGTGAGCTACTGTGCCCAGCTGTTTCAAGATCTTTTGACAACTTAACTTCTTTGCATATTTTACTATCACTATAGTAATATAGTAATATTATTATTTAGTAATAAGTTATAGTAAGTAAATAATAAGTTATAGTAAGTAATTATTACTATTATTATTACTTTGTCATGTCAAGCATGGTGGCATTTTCATTGGGATTCCGTTGACTGTATAGATAATATTGGGACAGCCAGCATCTTAATAACATTGAGCCTCTTGATCCATGAGTGGGCAGTGTATATCCATTTATTGCTTCTAGTTAATTTCTCTCAGCAATATTTTGTAGTTTTTGGTGGCAGATCTTGGATGTATGTTGTTATTTCCCTAAATATTTCATGTGGTTTGAAGCTATTTTAAAATGTTACACTAAAAAATTTTTAATTCATTTGTTCGTTGATGGTCTATAGAAATACAGGTAAATTTTGTATATTTACAGATACACAGACTGTAGTCTGTGTGCTTGCTGTTGTCTGTAGTCTGTGTGCTTGCTAAGCTCACTTGTTAGTTTTAGTTTTTTGTAGATTCTTTGATTTTTAATGTAGGCAATCATAGCATCTGTCAGTAGAGTTAGTTTTACTTATTTCTTTCCAATGTGATGCCTTCTATTTATTTTAATTGCCTTTTGCACTGTTTAAGAACTCCAGTACAGTGTTTAGAAATCATGAGCACAGACATCTTTGTCTTGTCTCTGATTTCAGATGAAAAGCAATCTTTCACCATTAAGTTAGCTGTCAGCTTTTGGTCAATTTTTCTTTTATCCCATTGAGGATTTTCTATTCCTTGTTTGCTTAGAGGTTTCATTGTGAGTGTATGTTGAATTTTGTCAGGTGCTTTTCTGCATCTGTTGATATCATAATGTGGTTTCTTTACCCTTCTGATATGTGATAAATTACATTGATTGATTTTTGAGTGTTCAATGGATCTTGCATTCCTGGGAAAAACCAAGCTGTATTATTGTCTTTTATACATCTTACAGAATTTGATTTGCTAGTATTTTGTCAGAGATGTTTGCATCTAGGCTCATAAGATATTCTGGTTTTTATTGCTTTATAATGTTGTCTGGTTTTGGTATCAGGGTAATTCTGGCCTGATAACATGAACTGGGAAATGTTTTTTCTTTTGCTTTTGTTTGTTTGTTTGTTTGTTTGTTTTTTTGTTTTTTGAGACACAGTCTTGCTCTGTCACAGAAGCTGGAGTACAGTGACATAATCACAGCTCCCTGCAGCCTCAACCTCCTGGGCTGAAGCAATTCTGTCACCTTAACTTCCTGAGTAGCTGGGACTACAGGCATGTGCCACCATACCTGGCTAATTTTTTTTATTTTTTGTAGAAACAGGGTCTCACTATGTTTATGTTGCCTAGGCTGGTCTCGAACTCCTGAGCTCAAGTGATGCTCCCACCTTGGCCTCCCAAAGTGCTGGGAATACATAGATGTGAGCCACTTTGCCTAGCTGGGAAATGTTTTTTCTGTGTTTAGAATTCACCAGTGAAGGCTGGGTGTGTTGGCTCACGCCTGTAATCCCAGCACTTTGGGAGGCTGAGGCAGGTGGGTCACAGGGTCAAGAGATTGAGACCATCCTGGCCAACACAGTGAAACCCTATCTCTACTAAAAATACAAAAATTAGCTGTGTGTGGTGATGTGGTCCTGTAGTCCCAGCTATTCAGTAGGCTGAGGCAGGAGAATCATTTGAACCCAGGAGGTAGAGATTGCAGTGAGCCAAGATTGCACCACTGCATGACAGAGCGGAACTCCATCTCAAAAAAAAAAGCATTCACCAGTGAAGCCATCCGGGTGGGGAATTTTCTTTTTGGGAAAGTTTTAAACTGTGAATTCACTTTATTTAATAGATAAAGAGATATTCAGTTTATTTCTTATGTGAGCTTTGGTCATTTGAATCATTCAAGGAAATTATTCATTTTTTAAATTTATTGTCATAATGTTGTTCATAATATTTCTTTTTTATTCTGGTGTTAGTAGGATCTCTGGTGATGGCTCCTCATTCATTCCTGATATTTGTAATTTGTATATTCTCTTAATCTGGCTGGCTGGATGTTTATCAACTTTATGGATCTTTTCGTAGAATCAGCTGTAATTTTTCATTGATTTTTTTTTCTCCGCTTTTTTTCTTGTTTCAGTGATTTTGCTCTTATCTTTACTATTTGCTTCCTTTAGTTTGCTTTGTGCTTACTTTTCTCCCTTTTCTAATTTTTTTTTTTTTTTTTTTTTTTTTTTTTTTTGAGATAGAGTCTCATTGTGTTGCCCAAGCTGGAGTGCAGTGGCGCAATTTCGACTCACTGCAACTTCCGCCTTCCGGATTCAAGTGATTCTCCTGCCTCAGCCTCCTAAGTAGCTGGGACTACAGGTGCATGCACCGCACCTGGCTAATTTTTGTATTGTTAGTAGAGACGGGGTTTCACCATACTGGCCAGGCTGGTCTCGAACTCCTGACCTTGTGATCTGCCCGCCTCCGCCTCCCAAAGTGCTGGGATTACAGGCGTGAGCCACCATGCCCAGCCCCCTTTTCTAATTTTTTAATGTTGATGCTTAGATTATGGTTTGAGACCTTACTTATTTTCTGTGCATTGAAGTATGCTACACATTTGCCTCTGAGTACTGTTTTAGCTATATGTCACAAATTTTGGTGTGTTATGTTTTAATTTTCATTCAGTTTTCTGATTTTCTTTGTGACTTTTCTTTAACCCCCGTTAGTTATTTGAAAGTGGACTTAAAAAGTTTCCAAGTATCAGGGGATTTTCCAGAGAGCTTTCTTTTATTCAGTTCTAGTTTGTATTCTGTTTTAGTAAGAGAATATACGTTTCTGGTTTTTTTTTTGTTTGTTTGTTTGTTTTGAGACAAGGTCTCGCTCTGTCTCCCAGGCTATAATGCAGTGGCACGATCAGGCCTCACTGCAGTCTCAACCTCCCTGGCTCAAGTGATCTTCCCACTTGAGCCCCCCCAGTAGCAAGGATTACAGGCACATGCCACCATGCCCAGCTAATTACAAAAATGTCTTTAGAGACAAGGTCTCACTGTGTGACCCAACTGGTCTCAAAATCCTGGCCTCAAATGATCCTCCCACCTCAGCCTCCCGAAGTGTTGAGATTACAGGCATGAGCCTCTGCACCCAGCTGGAGAGAATATACTTTTAATGACTAAAGTGTTTTTAAGTTTGTGAGATTTATTTTATGAGCCATCAATTAGAATTTTACTCTATAGGTAAGTGTATATATTTTAAATTACGTTAATTTTGAAATATGTCATCTGACCTTGTGTGTTTCTCATACCTTCATCCATTCTCTTCCATGTCATCTCTTTTACTCCTGTGTTACTCTTTACGTCTTCCCTACAGATTGATCTTTAAATCTTTTTCTTTGTCCTCAACCATTTTTATTTTTATTTTTATTTTTTTGAGACAGAGTCTCACTGTGTCATCCAGCCTGGAGTGCAGTGATGTAATTTTGACTCACTGCAACCTGCACCTCCTGGGCTTAAGTGATCCTCCCACTTCAGCCCCCCAAGTAGCTGGGACTACAGTTGCATGCCCTCATGCCCAGCTAATTTTTTTATTTTCAGTAGAAATGGAATTTCACCATGTTGCCCAGGCTGATCTTGAACTCCTGAGCTCAAGTGATCCACCCTCCTTGGCCTCCCAAAGTGCTGGGATTATAGGCATGAGCCACCACACCCGGCCAGACTAATATATTAATCCCACTTCTGTAACAACCAGAACTACCTCCATTACCTTCTACAGAACAAAATTGAGAGCCATTGGCATGTGTTTTAGGATATTCCAGAATACGTATCCATTGTGTGGTTTCCAGTCTTACTTGCCATTGCTCTGTTATATGTGCTTTATGCTCTAGTCTAGCTGGACGGCTTTAATGTTGCCAGAACACTCTTCATGTTTTACCTGCTTGGAGTGCTTTCTCACATTGTTGTACTTCTCTATTCTTCCCCATTTATCTTCATCTGTGAAGCTCCTATACATTTTCCAAGTCCCAGCTGCCCTAAATATTGTAACAAGGTGAACCTTCCTGATTCTGAACTCCCATTCTCTTTTGTAACATTTACGTATTGCTTGCCATGTTCTATCTGGAATTCTAATTGTGATTCATGTTCAAAATACGTTCTTGAACATAACAGGCTTCCTGATAAATACTTCTTATATCCAGGTTTAAGTTCACTTTCAGTGCTGCCATACTGTTCCAGTTTTTTGGTTTGTTTGTTTTATGGAAAACAGCTACTTTTTATTTTATTAAAGCTTTAAGTTCTGTAATCATTCAGTTCTGTTTTTGAGATTGGTTGTTTGACCCAATTCTAGGTGCTCAGATTTTTGCTGTGTGTATTCGATATCTGTTCTATGTAAAGAATTAACCCAAAACTTGGTGTTTTTGCATGATACACATTTATTATCTTGCAGCTCTGAGGGTTAGAAATTTGTGAGTGGTTTAGCTGGGTGGTTCTGTCTCAGGCTCCCTCATAATGTTGGAGTCCAAGGTGTTGACCATGGCAGTAGTCATCTGAGGCTTGATGGGGACTGTAAGATTCATTTTCAATATGGCTCCCTCACATGGCTCAGGAAGCCTTAGTTCCTTGTCATATGGGCCTTTCCATAGGGCTCCCTTAGTGTACTTATGATATGGCAGTTGGCTTTCTTCAGAGTGAATGATCCACAGATAAGCAAGGTGGAAATAATTTCTTTTATGAGGTAGCCTCAGAAGTCATATACAGAAGTCATATACTGCGACATGCTAGTCATAAGAAGTGAGTTATTAACTCTGAACACCACTGAAGGGGAATGGAATTTAGCTTTACCCTTTGAGGGAGGATTGCCAAGTAATTTGTGAATATATTTTAAAACGCTACTCCACATGATTATATGTTATTAGGAGACGGATGACAGGTAAATTTCACTATGAGTTGTTTTAAATTATTGCTGTATTTTTTCTATGTGAAAGAAATTCTAAGTTCTGAAGTAACATAGATACTGGTAATACGGTTTTTATGTTTTGTTAAAGATTTATGTATCCTTATCTGCTAATTGAGATTATTTTAAAGGGTTATTTTTTGAAAATCTTAAAAGTTTTTATAATTTTGTTTCTCTTTTCAGGGCACCAACATATCATTGAATTATTCCCAACTTTGTCCTATTGTTTTTCTTTCTGACTCCCTATTTTAAGAAAATATGTTTTGCATGCCAATTATAGAAATGTGTTTATTGAAATAAATGGCTTATTTTTTCCTCTCAGCCGATTTGAATAGGATGCACAGACAAAATATAGATGCCTACCATAACCCAGATGCAAGAACATACGAAGATAAAAGGGCTGTTCTATCTCTAGATCCAAATTTAGCCACTTCAAATGCTGAGAACCTAGAAGATGCTGCAAATAAAAGCTCAGGTTTTTAATCACTTTTTTTTTTTTTTTTTTAACAATTCTGAAATTGTTCAGTAACATTTATGTTCTTTGACTAAGTTCTTCTTACTGGGATCTTGAGAACTTGGCTGCTCTGATACAGGAAGCATAACACACGATTCATAAAATACCTTTTCTTCATAGTTACTTTGGAAAAAGGGTGAATGGGGAAAGGTTACTTCTTAGTACTGTGTTTCTTCTCAGCTTTGTAACTTGCTATGTATCCTTTAGCTGCTGCTAACATTTTATTTTGCTAGTGGGGACATTTCTTAAAATCACACACTCTTTTACACACATACACAATTTGCATCTTATATCCATAGCTGTTTGAATTAGTGAAAAAGTGTCATTGTGATATGATAAATTGTACAGGGAAGTTCATTTTTTGCTTGTTTTAGTAATCATTTACCCTCCCTTGTAAAACAACAGTGTACAAAGAAATGAAGCAAAGTGGGTTTTTTTTGTTTGTTTGTTTGTTTGTTTTTTTGAGACGGGGTCTCACTTTGTTACCCAGGCTGGAGTGCAGTGGCGTAATCTCAGCTCACTGCAGCCTCCATCTCCCGGGTTCAAGCAGTTCTCTACCTCAGCCTCCCATGTAGCTGGGATTACAGACAGGTGCCTGCCACCACACCTGGCTAATTTTTGTATTTTTAGTAGAGGTGGGGTTTCACCATTTTGACCAGGCTAGTCTTGAACTCCTGACCTCGTGATCCATCCGCCTCCGCCTCCCAAAGTGTTGGGATTACAGGCGTGAGCCACCGCCTGGTTACATGCCTCTGAACTACTTATCTTTGACTTACGATTAATATCCTTTAATCAAAAATTCTGTAAGATGAAAATTATTCAATATCTTTTTTATGACATACCAGGAAAAGTTGTCAAGTGTATGTTAAATTGTGTTATATATTTAAAAATAAAGTTTAATACACCACCTCACGCTATATTTTGATGCCTATAAAACTGGCCATTTATTCATTACAAAATTTGACTTTGTGCTTTCACAGAACTTTTGATTTTAGACTAGAAAAAACCTTTTCATTAGGAAGTTCTAAAATATTTGTGACTGATCATCAGTCTTTTTTGTTTTTGACCCTGATTTTTGGCTGAACAGATAAGTGAAATGGGGAGCTGTGATTAGAGTCATACCCCTGCATCTTTCAAGGCTTTGATGGTGGCACACGTATCTGTAGCCTTTTTGAACACTTTAAGAGATGGATTATTTATTGTTTTCATGGGCAACTTGTACCAGTGTTTTCTTATTATGAGAAAATGCTTTATTTGTTCTACAATAGATTTTATTGGATCCAGTTTTGATTTTTAGAGCACTAAAATTGGAACCTTTGATTTTGACAATATTATTGATTTGGATCTTTTAATTTATAATAGTGTGTAGTAAGAACATCAAAACACCTTTTCATATTATTGCTGCTAAGAGAGAATTTTGACTTCTTTCTGATATTTTTCTCATTTGCTGCTGCTTCTAGTAGTCTGTATTGAGATCTCAGTGCCATTAAAGAGTCTTTCTCTACCCTTTTTTCCGTACCTGGTATCGTTTGTAGTTCTGGCTCAGCCTAGAACTTTCTCTATCTTAGTAATAACACTTTTTAGCCATCTAGCTTTGCACACCAAGCAAAAACACCAGAAAATCATCAATTTCCATGACCCCTTCCCAAAAGCATAAGCCTGATGATTAAACACGCACAGCAAAATTTGTTGCCTATAACCTTTCTGTACCACTGCCAGGTTTTTATGCTGGTATTGTTGCCAGGATGTTCTGTTTAAGAATTGAATTAAAAAAACCATGAAATGTTTAAAACTTCCCTTTTTTGTGAATTGAAATTCCTTGAGTTAGACTTTCCTTCCGTAAGAATTAATTAATTGGCTGGGCGCAGTGGCTCATGCCTGTAATCCCAGCACTTTGGGAGGCCCCGAGGCGGGTGGGTCATGAGGTCAGGAGATCGAGACCATCCTGGCCTACATGGTGAAACCCTGTCTCTACTAAAAATACAAAAATTAGCTGGGCGTGGTGGCATGCGCCTGTAATCCCAGCTACTTCGGAGACTGAGGCAGGAGAATCGCTTGAACCTGGGAATAGGAGGTTGCAGTGAGCTGAGATCATGCCACCATACTCCAGCCTGGTGACAGAGCAAGACTCTATCTCAAAGAAAAAAAGAAAGAATTAATTAATCTAAAATAAACTTTCTCAATGCAAGAAATGATTCAAATCTACCTAATTTTGTGCTATGCCATATATATATATATATGAGTGCATGTGTGTATGTATGTACACACACACACATATCTTTGCATATATGTAGCATTTGACATTTTAAAAGCCTGCAGGAACTTGAATATAGCTGAAAATTGAATGTTACAACATGTGTTTAAGTTTCCTTATCCTCTAATATTTTATCTTTATTAGGTTTGTTTCTGATGCCCTTTATAATGTTCATTATTTTTTCTTTATGGTTTTTAGATGAGCTGTGGCTTATGAAGTCTAATATGAATATGGCTTAAATTTATTTTTTTGGCTTATTATCATGCCAAGATACATTTCTGCTTTCTTTGTATATAGCAAGTGTTTCGCTCTGGTTTTCCTTTTATAGTTTATTCATTTATAAAAGGACTTCTCTTGTCTGTCTCTAATAATATTTCTTCTCTAATTGCCCCAAAGGTTTAGAACAGGAGTGAGCATCATGGTGAAACATGCTACTCAAGTTTGTTTCTACCACAGCATAAAATTTAAAATAGCCTTCAAGGTGTTTTCAGTAGGAAAATTTTCTAGTGGAAAAAAGTATTCATAATGTTTAAGTATTGATTTGGCTTTCTGCCAGTCTGTTCAAATAAGCATTAATAAATTTAAATACAAAAGCAAAATAGACCTGAGTGGTACCTGAACTGCAAAGCAGTTTGCCTATACAAAACTGCATGTGAGAAATACATGCTTTAGGCTGGGCACAGTGGCTCACGCCCGTAATCCCAGCACTGTTGGAGGCCAAGGTGGGCAGATCATCTGAGGTCAGGAGTTAGAGACCAGCCTGGCCAACATGACGAAATCCTGTCTCTACTAAAAATACAAAAAGAAAAAAAAATTAGCCAGGCATGGTGGCACACGCCTGTAGTCCCAGCTACTCAGGAGGCTGAAGCAGGAGAATCGCTTGAACCTGGGAGGCAGAGGTTGCAGTGAGCGGAGATCATGCCACTGCACTCCAGCCTGGGTGACAGAGCAAGACTCTATCTCAAAAAAAAAAGAAAAAAGAAATACATGCTTTAGTTTAATGGTATAAAGAATGAGTCAGAAACTCAATATAAAAAGTTATGTGAGGCTTAAATTTAAATGTCATTTTTTTTCCTGTCTGCATTCAAAGAGACTCTAAGGGTATAATTGTTTTTCAAATTGCTTTTATGAAATAGTTTTTTCCATTCCAAGAATATACAATACTATAAATTTATAGGTAATATATAATAAAAAATTTTTGTTCATGTTTATATCTCATTAATTTGATAGTTTTAAAAATAAAAACTATTACAACAAGACACATTCTAAATTTGTTAAATCAGATGTTTTTTCAAAGCTGACTTGTCTATTCTGCTCATCTTTAATTGTTGGGTAGAATTTTATGATTACTGTACTGATTTTTAAAAACAATTTTATATGTTATTAAGCAATATTCTTAAGTAAAGGATATTCATATACTGAAGAACATAAATATGTACTTTTTTTCTCTCCATAAATTCTATTTTAAAGCCTTTGTTGCAATGAGGGTTGTTTAAGCTGTTAGCTTTTATGTTTACTTTGTATCTTTCAGGTATTATTTGATTTTGTTAACTGTTAATTTGATTTTAGTTTTGCCATTTTTCTTTCTCTTACTACTGTTCACCTGATCTTCAGATTCTAATCTCAACCTTCCTCTTCTGATTTTAATCTCTGGACTTTTTAAAAAATAAAATGAATTTATTAGCAAACGGTTCATTCTTTAACTGCTACATTTTCTAAGCATTGGCTAATAGTATGTTTTTTGCAAAATATTTCTTTCAAGGTCATATGCAAACACAGAGCTCTCCTTTTGCTCGGGGAAATGTATTTGGTGAGCCTCCAACTGAACTTCAGATTAAACAGCAAGAATTATACAAGAATTTTCTTCGTTTTCAGGTGAAATGCTATTTGATCAGTTTCAAAGTTTCATGAGATTTTAATAAACAAAACTTGCAAAGATTTTCTCCAGGATAAATACTAAATTCTAAAATGTCATACTTTTATCTAAAATATCTAATTTATATCAGATCAGATACCAGTAGTACAAAAGTTATTATTTCCTTGTTTCAAGGAAATAAGCAGATGTATTAAGTATAGTAGTTGACTTAATCTTTATTTTATTAAATCATTAATTTTTTTTTAATTTTTTTGAGATGGAGTCTTGCTCTGTCTACCCAGACTAGGGTGTAGTGGTGAGATCTTGGCTCACTGCAACTTCTGCCTCCTGGCTTTAAGTGATTCTCCTGCCTCAGCCTCCCAAGTAGCTGGGACTACAGGTGCCTGCCACCACACCTGGCTAAGTTTTGTATTTTAGTAGAGACGGGGTTTCACCGTATTAGCCAGGATGGTCTCGATCTCCTGACCTCATGATCTGCCCACCTCGGCCGCTCAAAGTGCTGGGATTACAGGCATAAGCCACCGCACCCAACCAATTTTCGTGTTTTTAATAGAAACGGGATTTCACCATCTTGGCCAGGCTGGTCTTGAACTACTGACCTCAAGTGATCTGCCCACTTTGGTCCCCCAAAGTGCTGGGATTACAGGTGTGAGCCACCACGCTCAGCCTAAATCATTAATTTTAAATCAAAGAAGGCTGAGATTTCAAAAACTGACTTATTACTAAAATATTCATCTATTAGGCAGAGAGTGCATCTTTCTAGAGATTTGTAAGTTATTAGAAAATCAATGTATTTTTTCCAAATGATATTCTTGACTTATTACAGATTGTAAATAAATAAAAATTAGATTTAAGATAATCACAGTTTATAAGTATTTGCCCCATTTATGTATATTGGTAAGTAGCATTTAACATAGTAGAAATGCCCAGACTATTCCCAAAGGAAGACACTTGAACATCCGATGTTTATGAAGCAAACAGACTTACTCCTATACTGGGTGTACCCTGGGCTGAGTCCTAGGGGTGGAGCCTGAGATGAATGTGAGATACTTGCCCATGAGGGACTCACAGTTTCTTATTTCCTTAACTCCCTCCGCTTCACACTCACACTTAGATACCAGTGTCATATTAATCTTATGGCCTGGTTAATCCTCCTTTGATATGACTTTTCACCTGCTATTCTTCTTTACTCAAAATCTGATGGTAGCTTTTCTTTGCCTACAGAAATTATCTCAACTCTTGAACCTAACATTTAAGATTATGTAATCTAACCCCAAACTCTTAAACAGATGCTCTCAAACATATCTTCTTTTTAATCCTAATTATTCTTGACTCTTAAATAAGGCAGTTACGTAATGGATATAGCCTTTAAGGATGATTGATATTAGGCTGGGTGTGGTGGCTCACACCTGTAATGCCACCAGTTTGGGAGGCCAAGGTGGGCAGATCTCTTGAACACAGGAATTTGAGACTAGCCTGGGCAACATGATGAAACCCCATTTCTACAAAAAAATTAGGCATGGTAGTGTGTGCCTGTCACCCCAGCTACTCGGGAGGCTGAGGTGGGAGGATTGCTTGAGTCCAGGAGGCAGAGGTTACAGTGAGCCAAGATATGCCACTTTACTCCTGCCTGGGCGACAGAGTGAAAAAAGGATGATTGATGTGACATCACTGTTTAAGGTACTATAACAGGATTAAAAAGACTGGAAGCAGGGACATTTTACTAGCGTGGGTGACAGTGGAAACTGATGGAAAGTCCTTTTTAAGGTTCAACAGAAACAATATAGATGTTGAATGTGAGAGACTGGTATCAGAGGTCCCAATATTTTGCACTCAAGTCAGGTAGCAGCAAGTTGAGAGTTTGGAGTCCCTGTTGAACGTAAAGGACCATGTGGTATTGACCATGACAGCAGGTCAAAATTTAAGTGCCTCCTCTAATGCTTAGCAGTTCTTACCATGGTCTAAGGTAGAATTCAGCCAAAAAAATATTAAAATTGTATAGCCTTTTATTGTTCGTAAGATCCTTTTACATATAGTATCTCATCTAACCTCAAATTTCTCTAAGGGGTGTTTTATTACCTCTGTTTAATAACCTACAACTAATACACAGACTAACAGGCTCGCCCAGGGTGTCAGAGCTAGCAAATTGTGACACCATTACTTGAATCCAAGTCTCCAGACTTTAAGTATAATATCTGTGGATATCACACTTCTATTTATAGGATTCACTAGGAAGTCTTTACCTCTAGAAAAGCTGTGGTAATGGGGGAAGCTTTAACTATTTTAGTTTCAACCTTCAGTTCTTCCACCCTGTCAACCCTCAATTTATCTTTGAATGGATTGCTTTCAGATGATGGTTTTAAATTTTCTTTCAGCAGCCTCTTAAAAATTTCTTCTCCCACCTGAGACAAAACCTAACATGTTATTCTAAGAAAATGTAAAATAGATCAATGATATTTATTATTACTATCAACAATATAATGTCAGATAAAAAGTATCCAAAACTTTTGTTAAAACAAATATTATGAAATGTTCAAATCTGTGCACAAAGATGTTATGTAAGAAAAGCTTTAGCCTGAGGTCTGTACAGGTAAGTTCTACAGTTAGCTCAAATTAATGCATCAGAAGTCTTCATGCTGTTAAAATTTGGTGAATATTAATAACACTTGTGAATTGTTGACATTTTTTATCACAGCTTTAAAAATAATTAACAATAAAATATTTTTAAGAACTCTGAAGCAATTTTGTGTTATGTAATTGGAAAACCGTGACAAGAAGATAGCTTTCCCTGCTTTCCAGACCAGAAAGCTGTTGAACACTTGTCTAGCATTCCTGTTGGCACTGAACTTTGGCTCCATTAGGTGTATGATCCATTAATAGCTTAAAAATTAGAATTCTTTGATTTTGATGGAGAAGTGACCCCTGTGAATGTGATTTTTTTTTCTGTGGAGTAGGAAGAAAGGGGAACTGAGTATTGAATATGAAATTTTGATGAATTATAAATGATGTTTTCTTTAGGCATATTGGACTTAAAGAAGTGATTGCATGCAAATTGCTAACTAAAAGTACTAAATATTAGGCTTGTGCATATTTAATCATGTTGTGAGAAAGAAGTGTTGGAAAAAGCCCTAGTATATAAAATCATAGGATGTGTTAGAAGATTCAAGTTCTTTTTTTTTTTTTTGACAGAGTCTCACTCTGTCGCCCATGCTGGAGTACAGTGGCGCAATCTCAGCTCACTGTAACCTCCATCTCCTGGTTTCAAGTGATTCTCCCATCTCAGCCTCCTGAGTAGCTGGTATTACAGGGACGCATCACCACGCCCGGCTAGTTTTTGTATTTTTAGTAGAGATGGGGTTACACCATATTGGCCAGGCTGGTTTCGAACTCCTGACCTCAGGTGAGCCACTGTGCCCAGCCAGATTAAAGTTCTTATAGCTCAAAACTTAGCAGCACTAGATAGAGCAACCTTGAAGCTAGAGGAAGTACAGACAAGAAAAACAAAAATATGCTGAGTTGTATGATCCATACCTAAGGGTAACTAAAATTTGTTGATAACCTTAAACCAGAGACATGAATACCTGATTCCGGTGCTGCCATTCTTCCCTGCCTCATTCACTGGGGGTGTGGACTATCTCTCTCTTAGAGCCTTCTTTCCTTCAAATCTTAGACTCTAGAGTACTCAACACTGCAGACTCCGGGTAGCATTCAAGATGAAACTTAATTATGAGTCCTTGTGACCTAAATCCGCCTCCACCTAATAGTGTTAGTTATTTCTCCATTAACCTCTATAGTTAGGAAAGAACCAAAGGGCATTTGGGAGAAGTGGCTCTTGCATTAAAAAATGATTGAATACTAAAATACTAATTTCACTGTTATTTTAGAATAATAATCAATTCCAAGAATTTTGACATATAATAGCAGCAATCACTATAAAATAATATAATCATGAATTAGTTGCTTAGAACCTTCTATATAGGAGGAACTTTTATGTTCCTTACATTGTTTCACTTTAATTTTTTAAGCACTCCTTTGAGATGTAGGCATTAATAACGGTTTACCAGAAAAAAGAGAAAACTGAGGACAAGCAAGTTTCTTAAGGTCACACAGTCTGTTTGGTGGAACTGGAATTTAACTCAAAGCTTTTAACAGTCCAGTAAATCATGTAGCCTCCCTGAAAATACAGGAGACTGAAAAATTGAGGAACATGTAAAAGGAGGGTGCAAATGTTGAGTTTGTATGCTATCAGAAAAAAAAATAAGTGATGTTCTAACTTTTCAATAGTTTTACAAGAGAAATAACTAGGTTTAATTTTTTAGATTGAGGAAAAGAAACAAAGAGAGGAAGCAGAGCGAGAGAGACTGAGAATTGCCGAAGAAAAAGAAGAAAGACGGCTTGCAGAACAGAGGGCACGAATTCAGCAGGAGTATGAAGAGGAACAGGAAAAGAAAAGGGAGAAAGAGGAGGAGGTACATCTTTTTTCCCTATTGTGTTTTACTACTTAGTCTGAAGGTGAAATCTTTATTTTGACTTGAAAAGGTATTTGTTACTTATAAAGGAGAACAGTGTTGGAGTACATTTAGAAAATATGAGATCACTATCCATTCATTGGATATTATTTTATTAAGGTCAAAGGGTAATTTAAGAAAGGAGATAAGTGATGACTTTAAAAAAATAGATGTAGGCTGACTGAAGACTTTATAAAAGATGCCTAGTATTTTATTTTTAAGCAGACAGCTTGTGTTAAAGAACACTGTATCATGTCATCTATATCTTTATCTCATTTTATCAGAAAATAAGGCAGCACATTTTGAATGTACTGTAGAAGGAGTATACGGAATGCATATTTTCTATTTTAAAGCAAAGACTAAAAAATGAAGAGCATATTCGGTTAGCTGAACAAAGACAAAAAGAAGCAGAAAGAAAGAAGAAAGAAGAAGAAGAAAAATATAACCTACAACTTCAGCACTACTATGAAAGAGATAATTTGATTGGGGAAGAAACAAAGGTAAGTTTCAGACAAAAATGTCAATCAAACCCATAGTTTAACCCACTTTCACTATGAGAGTTGTGTAGCTGTTAGAAAAGGGGGAAAAGAGGAGGAGGTGCCTTTGTTCCTGTTCTGTCTTACTGTGTAATCTGGGCACAATGTACTGAACTTTCTATATGAGGTACTGTCACTGTGCTTTGTTGGTATTTTCTGTCCATTGAAGGTAATGAATTTACTTACTTCAACCATTCTTAGTCTCGTTCCCATGGTGTATGTGGCGCCACCTAAGAATATGGTATGCAGACAGTACAACATGAACTGTTTGTTATAGTTCATGAAAAGACTAATACAGAAATTGAGAGTGGTTTTTTAATATATGTGTGTATATATATATTCTTTCAAACAATTCTCCTGCCTCAGCCTCTCGAGTAGCTAGGACTACAGGCACACACCTTCATGCCCAGCTAATTTTTGTATTTTTAGTAGAGACAGGGTTTCACCATGTTGGCCAGATTGGTCTCAGACTCCTGACCTCAGATGATCCGCCCACCTCTGCCTCCCAAAGTGCTGAGATTACAGGAATGAGCCACCACGCCCGGCCTTCTTTCTTTTTTTTTAAGAGACCAGGTCTTGCTATGTTGCCCAGCCTGATCTCAAATTTTTGGGCTCAAGTTGTCCTCCTGCCTCAACCTCCCAAAGTGGTAGGATTGCAGGCGTGAGCCACCGCACTCTGCCTCACAGATAATTTTTTATTGTAAAATTCATCATTTAAGAATGAAAGAGGCTGGGCGCGGTGGCTCACACCTGTAATCCCAGCACTCTGGGAGGTCGAGGCGGGCAGATCACTTGAGACCAGGAGATCGAGACCAGCCTGGGCAACATGGTGAAACCCCCATCTCTACTAACAAATACAAAAATTAGCCAGACGTGGTGGTGGGCACCTGTAGTCCCAGCTACTCAGGAGGCTGAGGCAGGAGAATCGGTTGAACTTGGGAGGCAGAGGTTGCAGTGAGCCATGGTCTCACCACGGCACTCCAGCCTGGGTGACAGAGTGAGACTCTCAAAAAAAAAAAAAAAAAAAAGAATTAAAGGGAATTGTTAGTTTCCCATAATTATATTTCTTGCAATTTCTTATGCTTTTTAAAAATGTTGTTTTTTTAGCAATATATACTTTTATGATGTTATAATTTAATTGTAAAGTACCATAAAGTTTTAAATCAGCTTTATCCCATTTAGTGCATTTGCTTTTCTGAAATTAACATTACTGTCATTTTTTAAATTTATGTATGTCTGATGTATATTTTTGTCTATTCCTTCAGTTTTATCTTTGTGTCACCGTATTTTTCATTTAGTTAACTTCTATATTTAGTTTGTTGAATTTTAAAAATCCTAATCTGAGTTATGATCTTTTTATTTTATTTATTTATTTATTTAGAGACAGAGTCTCGCTCTGTTGCACAGGCTGGAGTGCAGTGGTGCAATCTCGGCCCACTGCAACTTCCGCCTCTCAGGTTCAAGTGATTCTCCTGCCTCAGCCTCCCCAGTGGCTGGAATTACAGGTTCAAACTATCACACCTGGCTAATTTTTATTAGAGACAGGGTTTCACCATGTTGGCCGGGCTGGTCTTGAACTCCTGTCCTTAGGTGACTTGCCTGCTTGGCTCCCGAAGTGTTGGGATTATAGACATGAGCCACTGCACCCGGCCTAATCTTTTAAAATAGGGATATCTAAATCCATTTATGTTTATCAAAACTAATGTCTTTGATTGCATTAATTGCATTTCCTACTTTTTTTGTGTTTTCTTCCTTGAGAGCTTTTGGTCTTTTGTTGTATGTACTATGGCTTGTTTGCTGCATCCTCTACAGGGCTTTAGAAGGTCTATGTTGTATTTACAATGAAGTTTTTGGACTATAAGGTTTAATACACTATAACTTGAAATGTAGAACCCCATTGTGATCTTGAAAAGTCCCTCATCCATGATGCTGTTAGTGATTAGATCTAGATCTTAGAGATTGATTTGTATTGTTTTCCAGAAGGAGGATTTTGTTATTTAATTTTTTTGTATTGTCATGGTATCTTTTTATTACTAAAGATGATTTAGTTTTGTTATATTTTTTCTTTTTTGTTGCTTTACTTGAGTTTGTTGATTTTTTAAATCCTAATCTGACAATCATACTGTTTTAATAAAGATGTCTAAATCCATTTATGTTTATCATAACCAACATGTTTGATCTTACGTAATTGAATTTCTGACTTTTGTAAAAAACATTTTATTAAATAAAAGCAATAACAATCTAAACTTCTTAGATGACTTTCTTAACTATAAGGGGTGTGTGTGTGTGTGTGTATGTGTGTGAGTGTGATGAAGCCATTATGCTCTTAAATTTTAAAAATTTTTCAGCGCTTGAGACAGCCTTCTCCTATAGTTCCTGCCCTTCAGAACAAAATTGCAAGCAAACTCCAAAGACCTCCTTCGATTGACAGCATCATACGTTCCTTTATTCATGTATGTACTTTCATTTTTATTTGTTCATCCTAGCTCAGTTATTTTGGATGGGGGATTGAATGAAATTTTCTTTTTCATTATAATTGGATAGGTTAAATTTTTTCAGATTTGAAATACAGGTGGTATCTACAGTAATTTGCCTGCTGCTTCGATTGTAACTGATAGTGCCTGGCGCCCTAAAGTTTCTTTTGATGAACGATAATTTAGCCCCTCAGGCTAGCTAGCTGTAGATATGTTCATGAAGTCTGTTATACTTTAGATTGAACTACAAGGAAAAGAGAACATGGAAAATGTTCTAAGATTGATCCTCAAGTTGATGCTTGAAGAATATGCAGGAATTTGCCTTGAAGAGGAGGGTGAGGGATTTTCAGCTTGTGGAAAGTAGTGGAGAGCAATGTAAGCTCATGGCACATGTGGAGAATCTTCCATGGTGTAGTCTGGCCTGATGATGCCTGTGCATTAAGGCAGCAGAGGTGGTGGATGTCAGAACATGTGTGGCATGCTGTATGGAGTGCTAAGAGCTTTGATTTTGTTCCATAGGCTGGTAGATTCCAGACAGACTAATTACCAGAATAGGTAAAGAAATGTGTCAGAAGAACATGTTTCTGAATCCCACCCTTTGAGATTCTGATTTAGTATGTCTGTGGTAGATAATGCATGGGAATTCATTGTAATATTTAAGTAGGGGAATGACATGGCCACTTTTGTATAATGTTTTTTCAGGCAATGGTGTGGAGATAAGTTTTGGAGGTGGGGCAAGACTAAACATGGAGATAAGATACTTTTGCAGAAGTCAAGATGTGAGACTGAGGACCCAAACAAAGGCAGTGACACTGAGAAGGTGTGACAGCTTTATGATACATTTCAGAGACATAGTAGTAATATTTGTTGAGTGTGTGGTGGGTAGGAGTCTATGATAACTTTCAAGTTTTTGGTGAGGGTTGTATAGAGTAGGCAGTTGAAAATATGAATTGTGGGCTGGGTGCGGTGGCTCAAGCCTGTAATCCCAGCACTTTGGGAGGCCAAGACGGGCGGATCACGAGGTCAGGAGATCGAGACCATCCTGGCTAACACGGTGAAACCCCGTCTCTACTAAAAAAAATACAAAAAACTAGCCGGGCGAGGTGGCGGGCGCCTGTAGTCCCAGCTACTCGGGAGGCTGAGGCAGGAGAATGGCATAAACCCGGGAGGCGGAGCTTGCAGTGAGCTGAGAACCGGCCACTGCATTCCAGCCTGGGCGACAGAGCGATACTCCGTCTCAAAAAAAAAAAAAAAAAGAAAATATGAATTGTGACAGCAGAATGAGTTCTGGACTCAATTTGTAGTTCTGGACATCATCGATATATTGGTGCTTGTTAAATTAGTACCATTGTCTACGATGAGTGTCTACAAGAGAAGTAAAGGAGGCTGAGAATAGAATACTGGGGAATTACCAACATTTGAGAAGCAGGGAAAGGAATGGAGAGAGGGTGAGAGAGGATGGCAGTTGCGACTGGCCAAGTAGAATGCCCACTGAATATGTCACTTGGGGGTCACTTCATGACTTTGGTGAGGGCAGTATTGTTGGAGTGATGAGTGTGAGAAAGCAAAGGCCATAGCTGTGTGTTGAGAAGTGAATGAGAATAGGCAGTAGACCCAAAAGTACTGCTTTTACTGTTCTTTAAGGAAGCTCAGCTGTGAAAGGAAGGACGGAATGGACAGGAGACAGTGAGCAATGAAGGGTGAGGTAAAATTTTTTTTTAAGAAAGGGAGAGGTTTTTACACATAGGCTGAGAGGAAGGTGCTTGGAGAGAGGAGGTTGGAAAAAAAGAATAATCGGAGGAGAATGGGAGTCAGTTATCAGATACAGAGTACAGATGAAGGGATTCTCTTTGGGTAGAGGCAAGGACACTTCCATTGTGTTGAGAAGGAAGAACAGATACACATGGTAGATATACTCTAGAATAGATACAAGTTTTGGAGGTAGGATAGTGTGGAGTTTGGTTTCCTTTACATGTAAATCCTTCAAAAAATTACTCCCTTCAAACTTCTGTGTAGGGAAGACATACTGAGCATGTCTTTGTCATTATTGTTAAACAGGAAAGTTCCACGTCCAGGGCACAGTCACCCCCGGTACCTGCCAGGAAAAATCAGCTCCGTGCAGAAGGTAGAGTTAATTACTAAACCTGTTACCTAGAGTATTTTCCTTTTTAACTTTTCATTTTGAATTAATTATAAACTCATAGAAAACTACAGAAACAGTATAGAGAGGTAGGTGCTGTGTACCCTTTCTCCAACTTTCCCCTGGGGTAACATCTTAGGTAGTACAGTCTCATAGCCAGGAAGCAGACATTGGTGTGCTCCACAGACCATGAGATTTTACCATTTTTTACATGCATTTATGTATGTGTATTTCTGTGCATTTTTATCATGCACAATTTGTGCGAATACCACTGCAATCAAGATACAGAACTGTTTCATCACCATAAAGGAACTTCCTTGTGCCTCTCCTTTATAGTTGCCCTCCCACAAGAATATCGCTTCTGAAATTCCTATATTATAAAAAATGTACTTATGGGTCCTAATGACATTCATAATTATGATATGTGTATGTGTGTATATATAAAATGGTAAAATATCTTTCATAAAATTGTCTCTGAGCAGTTTCACTTTATTATTAGTCAGGTTGTGTTTTAATGTTTAGTCTTTTGTTCTTATTCCTGTCGTGTTTTACTTATCAATGGGAATTTGCAGAGGAGAAAAAAAATGTAATTATGGAATTATCAGAAATGAGAAAACAACTTCGTAGTGAAGAGAGGCGTCTACAAGAGCGATTGCTACACATGGACAGTGATGATGAAATTCCTATCAGGCAAGTTTAGAATTGCACTTTTTGTTTTCTCTTGAGTTCTTTTACTTCACCTATGCAGTAATTTTGCAGTTTGGGAACAGGACTAATTCATCTTACTTAGAATCTCCTTACTTTCCTTTTCTTTGTCTTTTACAAAATCCGTTGTAGAAATTCAGTTCTCAAGGGGATTCATGTTGTAGGAATGGAAATTTCTGGGTTGGAATAATTACAGGCAGTAGTTGCATTTTAGAACTGTTTTTTTATATTTTCCATTAATAACGTAGCTTTCTGAAATACTTTTTTTCAACAAAATCACTTACAGGCTACCAAACATTTCTGATCATTTTTGCCAGGAGTCATAAATTTTTAAAGCAGTGTTCTTCAAACTTCAGTTTGCAGTGTTTTAGTAGGTTGTAAAATCAGCATAGTGGATAACTACCACATTTTCTTTCTTTCTCTTTTTAAAAATAAACTTTCTATTTTGGGATAATTTTGATTATAAAAAAGTTGCAGGCTGGGTGTGGTTGCTCACGCCTGTAATCCCAGCACCTTGGGAGGCCAAGGCAGGCGTATCATGAGGTCAGGAGATCGAGACCATCCTGGCTAACATGGTGAAACCCCGTCTCTACTAAAAATACAAAAAATTAACTGGGTGTGGTGGCATGCACCTGTGGTCCCAGCTACTTAGGAGGCTGAGGCAGGAGAATGGCATGAACCCAGGAGGTGGAGGTTGCAGTGAGCCCAGATCACACCACTGCACTCCAGCCTAGGCGACAGAGCGAGACTCCGTCTCACAAAAAAATAAAAAAAAAAGGTTGCAAACAATACATAGAATTTCTGTACACCCTTCATCCGGTTTTCCCTATTGTTAACGTCTTGTATTACCATGGTATGTTTGTCACAACTCAGAGGCTGATATTAGAACATTACTATGAACTAAATTTGAGACTCTTTGGATTTCTCCAGTTTTCTACTAATGTTCTTCTTCTGTTCATGGGCCCCATACAAGATGTACCACGTTGCATTTAGTTGTCATGTCTCCCAGTCTCCTCGGGTCTGGGACAGTTTCCCAGTCTTTTCTTATTTTTCTTGTGAAAGTATACATGGGCACTGGCCAGGTATCCTGTAGAATGCCTCCTTCTCTAGTCTGGATTTGTCTGATGTTTTCTGATTATTAGACTGGGATTAAGAGTTTCTGGAAAGAAGAGCACAGGCACTGTTCTGACATCATATTGTATCAAGGGTACATGATATCCACATGATACCTCTGGAAATGTTAACCTTGGTTAAAGTACTGTTTGCCAGGATTCTCCACTAGAAAGTTAACTATTATTTGGTCACAAATCACTAAATCTAGCACACCTGCAAGAGTGAGAAAGGGGTGGAATTAAGCTTCATCTCTTGGAACAGGGGGTTACCCACATATAGTTTTTAGAATTCTTCCATAAGAAAGACTTGTCTCTTCTTCCATTTATTTATTTATTCAGTCATTTATTTATTACTGTCATCTCATGTATATTTATCTTACACTTTGGGTTATAAGTGAGTGCTACATTATTTTGTTTCACAAATTGTTCCAACTTTGGCCATTTGGAGCTCTTTCAGGTTGGCTCTTGTGTCTCTTTGACATGTCCCCATCCTTTCATTTTTTGAAGACTTCTTTCCAGATGCCTCAGGATCATCTTGTATTTCCCCTACCCCATCCCTAGAATCAGCTATTTCTCCAAGGAGCCCTGGTTCCTTTTGGAGAATGTATTTAGAAACCAGATAAGCTGGGTCTGTTTATTGCTGGGTGTCACTGCTTCTAGGCCCTCTGGATAATATATGTATGTATACTAAGTCATAAATACAAACATATCTATAATTGTTCCTATATCTATTTGTATATATATTAAGTTCGTACCGATGTCTCTGACTGTAATCCAGTATGTGGTAGGATTTTAATGTAGCACGTTAATTTTCCTAATTACGCTTTGTTTAGATTTTTGTTTGTATTCTCCAGGAATATTGAAACAAGGTGAACAAGGTGAGGAAATTTCAAGATATACATTGGCTAGATAATGAAATGTTATTCCAAGGTGGTAATTTTCAGTGATTCAGTAATTCTCCTATAGTAGGTCAATAAGTTCTAAGTAATCGAGAGATAGTGCTTTTTTTTCTATATTTACTTTTTTTTTTTTTTTTTTT
>NW_016812395.1:999000-1024370 GCF_001698545.2 Rhinopithecus bieti | reverse complement strand
TTGAGACGGAGTCTCGCTCTGTCGCCCAGGCTGGAGTGAAGTGGCTGGATCTCATCGCACTGCCAGCTCCGCCTCCCGGGTTTACGCCATTCTCCTGCCTCAGCCTCCCGAGTAGCTGGGACTACAGGCGCCCGCCACCTCGCCCGGCTAGTTTTTGTTTTTGTATTTTTTAGTAGAGACGGGGTTTCACCGTGTTAGCCAGGATGGTCTCGATCTCCTGACCTCGTGATCCGCCCGTCTCGGCCTCCCAAAGTGCTGGGATTACAGGCTTGAGCCACCGCGCCCGGCCTATATTTACTTTTACAGTGTTATAAATGCCCTAACTGTGCAGCTTTCCATTTTCTAAACATGCATATTTAATTCAGTTTAATGGTTTTTTGACATTTTATTAATTTTTCTTTTCATTAATAAATTCTTTTGGTAAACCAATATGATTTAAGAAAGAGTACTCAAGCAGTCCCTCAGTTTTCTCACTTGAAAATTATACATGATAATTTCTACCCCTTGAGAGTCTAGTGAAGAATAAATAAATGTATGTATTTGAAATAAATAAATATATGTCTTTGTGACTCTTAAGTTCTAACTTAAGTTATAAAACATGTTACATTTATCATCATTTAGCAAGAATTGGTTGAATACATTTACTTTGGAATAATTTTAATATATATTCTGATTAAAGACATCTCAGAGTTGGTTCTTTATTGCAATTTCATGAATATTTGTACAAAAGGAATCTCGTATTCACTAAATAATTTGCCATATTATCCAACTCCTATTATGTGCTAGGCTCAAAACAAATGTGATGTAGCTCACATGTGAAGATTTAATAACCTACTTCCTAACTTACCAGTGTATTTAACTATTAGCATTAATAGAAACTAGACAGCAGTCCAATTTAATGGTCTCTTAGACATCTTTTTAGTATTTTGCATTGTAATAAATCTCCATAGAGTTCCTTTCACCTTAGGTATTAGAGGTCTCTGTCAGCCTTAACCAGGGTCCTTTTATGGCCCCAGTGAATGCTCCGCTGCAAAAAGGAAACTCCAGTAGAGCAGGGGTATTGTCTGTGGGGATCCCAGCTATCTTGTCTTGGTGCTTAGGGAAGATTTAATGATAAAGAAATGATGGGAGGAGTATGACTAAGCCTCATAATGACCATAACTTAGAGCTCCATTTTCAGAAATAGAGGAGACCTAATGCTGAGTGAAGCAGCAGTAGGTATTTTTTTTTTTTTTCAGAACTAGAAACACCATCCCTCTCTTATCATCAGTCCCTCAAAGCCCTGGCAGAAAACTCCCTTACTACCTGCTATCTATTAATTTCCTAGGTACCCCAAGAATCAGTTAACTAGTTAGGTATCAAGTTCCTTGTAAAGTCCATTGTAAAGTTAATGTTGGGTCCTCTGAATAATGCCCATGTTGAACTACATATTAGTACCATATTTCTATTTTTAATTTTATTTTTTTGAGACGGAGTCTCGCTCTGTCACCCAGGTTGGAGTGCAATGGCACGATCTTTGGCTCACTACAACCACTACCTCCTGGGTTCAGGTGTTTCTCCTGCCTCAGCCTCCTGAGTAGCTAGGATTACAAGTGCCCACCCCCACGCCCGGCCAATTTTTGTATTTTTAGTAGAAACAGGGTTTCACCATGTTGGTCAGGCTGGTCTCAAACTCCTGACCTCAGGTGATCCACCTTCCTGGGCCTCCCAAAGTGCTGGGATTACAGGTGTGAGCCACTGTGCCCGGGCAGTACCATATTTTTTCTTTTTTTGGGGACAGAGTCTCTTTCTGTCACCCAGGCTGGAGTGCAGTGGCATGATCTTGGCTCACAGCAACCTCCGCCTCCTGATTCAAGCAATTCTAGTGCCTCAGCCTCCCAAGTAGGTGGGACTACAGGTGCAGGCTACCACACCTGGCTAATTTTTGTATTTTTTAGTGGAGACAGGGTTTTTTCCATATTGCCCAGGCTGGTCTCAAACTCCTGAGCTCAAGCAATACGTCTGCTTCCCAAAGTGCTGGGATTATAGGCGTGAGCCACAGGGCCCTGCCTATTACCATATTTCTATGTGTGATTTCTGTTTTAGGTTGAGGGGAAGGTAATTTATTGATTATCTAATGCATGTCAGATACTATACTAGATACTTAACAGTATACAATTTATCTTAATTCTGACCCGATATGGTGGCTCACCCCTGTAATCCCAGCACTTTGGGAGGCTGAGGTGGGCGGATAACCTGATGTCAGGAGTTCGAGACCAGTGTGGCCAACGTGGCAAAATCCTGTCTCTACTAAAAATGCAAAAAAAAAATTAGCCGAAGCTGAGTGTGGTAATGCGTGCCTATAGACCCAGCTACTTGGGAGGCTGAGGCAGGAGAATTACTTGAAACGGGAAGTGGAGGTTGCAGTGAGTTGAGATTGTGCCACTGTACTCCAGCCTGGGCAAGAGAGCAAGAGTCTTTCAAAAAAAAAAAAAAATTTTAATTCTGTTGTTCACAATAAGACTATAAGGGATAGGCATCTGCATTTTACAGATGATGAAATCGAGGTCAAACTGCTAATAAATAACAGAGCTGGTCTGAGTCTCAGTTTCTCTGACCTCAGAGACTGTGATCTTCATACTCCATGAACAGTTTATTTTTTCCATGAACATTTTAAAGTAAAGCTGAATCATTCTATTCTTGTAATAAGGTATCTTACATCTGATGATTTTGAAAAATTTCAGTGGCGTCATAAATATGCTATATTTTAAGGTAAATCGAACTAATAATAGAGCTATCCGAGTAATTTTTTTTTTTTTTAGACGGAGTCTTGCTGTGTCGCCCAGGCTGGAGTGCAGTGACACGATCTCGGCTCACTGCAAGCTCCACCTCCTGGGTTCATGCCATTCTCTTGCCTCAGCCTCCTGAGTAGCTGGGAGTATAGGCATGTGCCACCACGCCCGGCTAATTTTTTGTATTTTTTAGTAGAGACAGGGTTTCACTGTGTTAGCCAGGATGGTGTTGATCTCCTGACCTCGTGACCCACCCACCTCAGCCTCCCACAGTGCTGGGATTACAGGTGTGAGCCACCATGCCCAGCCAATTTTTTTTTTTAAGAGACAGAGGGCCGGGTGCAGTGGCTCACGCATGCCTGTAATCCCAGCACTTCAGGAGGCCGAGATCACGAGGTCAAGAGATAGAGACCATCCTGGCCAACATGGTGAAATCCCATCTCTACTAAAAATACAAAAAAATTAGCTGGGCCTAGTGGCGCGCTCCTGTAGTCCCAGCTACTCAGGAGGCTGAGGCAGGAGAATTGCTCGAACCCGGGAGGCAGAAGTTGCAGTGAGCCAAGATCACGCCACTGCACTCCAGCCTGGCAACAGAGTGAGACTGTGTCTCAGAAAAAAAAAAAAGAGAGAGTCTTCCTCTGTTGTCCAGGCTGGAGTGCAGTGGCATGATCACAGCTTATTGCAGCCTTGGCCTCCTGGGTTCAATCAATCCTCTCGTCTCAGCAGTAGCCAGGACTACAGGCACACACCGTCATGCTTGACTTATTATTATTATTTTTTTTTGAGATAGAGTCTCGCTCTGTTACCCAAGCTGGGGTGCAGTGGTGTGATCTCGGCTCACCGCAGCCACCTCCTCCCTGGTTCAAGCAGTTCTCATGCCTCAGCCTCCTGAGTAGGTGGTAGTACAGGCACACACCACCATGCCCAACTAATTTTTGTATTTTTAGTAGAGACAGGGTTTCACCATTTTGCCCAGACTGGTCTCAAACTGCTGACCTCAGGTGATTTGCCTGCCTTGGCCTCCCAAAGTGCTGTGATCACAGGTGTGAGCCACCATGCCCGGCCAACTTTTTTTTTTTTTTTTTGAGATGGTATCTTGCTCTGTCGCCCAGGCCAGAGTGCAGTGTGATCTCAGGTCACTGCAGCCTCCACCTCCTGGGTTCAAGTGATTCTGCTGCCTCAGCCTCCCGAGTAGCTGGGACTACAGGCGTGCGCTATCACACCCAGCTAATTTTTGTATTTTTAGTAGACACGGGGTTTCTCCACATGGGCCAGTCTGGTCTTGAACTCCTGACCTCAAGTGATCCACCTGTCTTGGCCTCCCAAAGTGCTGGATTACAGGCATGAGACACCACGCCTGACCTCATTTTTTTTTTTTTTTTTGTAGTGAGGGGATCTTGCTTTGTAGGCCAGGCTGGTATTGAACTCCTGATTTCAAGGAGTCCTCCTCTCTGCTTCCCAAAGTGCTGGGATTGCAAATGTGAGCCACAGCACCTGGCCTAGAATAATTCTTTAATAATATGATGTGGTGAAAGAGACCAAATTTCTTTTACAGTGAATTAGATGTGAACTCACCTATTTTTCCTATAAAGCACATATTATAATTTGTCATTTGTCTATAGGAAAAGGGAAAGGAATCCCATGGATATATTTGATATGGCTAGACATCGGTTGCAAGCTCCTGTCAGAAGACAGTCACCTAAGGGCTTAGACGCTGCCACTTTTCAGAATATTCATGATTTTAATGAGCTGAAAGATAGAGGTGAGTAGATTGCTGCTCTTTTAAAGATGTAGCAGAAGTGTTCTACCCATATTTAAATATCTATAAAGATTTTGTACCCTTTTCTAAAGTAGAATTTTATCTATTATACGTATTTTAAGTTAAAATGAAATGAAACTTCTGTATTCTCTAGGTCTTCAGTTAACCAGTCTGGTAGATGAAGCTTTAGTTTGACTAACTGCTTTCTTTTGGAGAGCATATAGTGTTAAAGTCTGGGATGGATGAGATTGCATAGACTAGTATGAAGAATGGAACTTGGCATTTAATGGAGGATGGACAGACAAAGATGAGCTCATGAAAAATACTGAGGAGAAGCCAGAGAGACTGGAGGAGAAGCAGGAGAATGTACGATCCTGAAACCTGAGCGGAAAGAGTATCAAGGAGACAGGATCGTGTAAGATGAATACCAGAAAATGTCAGTTGGATGAGGTCATTGGTGACCTCAGCTAGAGCTTTTTAAGTGGAATGATTGCCGATTAACTTTGGAATGAGGATTGACTAGGAGACAAGATATTGGAAACAATAGGCATAAGACTTTTAGAAGACCCTTGGCTGGGAAAGGGAAGGGGAAGGAGAGGGATCAGGAGCTGGAAGAGTCCTTAGAATGTGAATGTGAGGAGCTATGCAGGAGAAAGAGGTTCAGGCTCTAGGAGAGGGTGAGTGATTGTTGAAGTGAGCAGGGCACCTGGGTAGGCAGGAGGAAATCTAGGGGATTTGAGGGAAGAGTTAGGAGAAGCTTTGATGTAGCCACTTAGGACGAATAGAAGAGAAAGTTTAGTAGTAGGGAAATTCCAAGGTACACGAGGCCTGGGGAGACTGAGAATGTGTGGAGGAACCAAAATGTGTGTTGTGTAATTTTCCTTTAGGCATATTCAGCAGAGCAGGTGTTGGAGCAGAAGGGGCAGATTATGGGATGTGTGGTCATAATGACCTAGACCAGAAAACTGGAATTTAAGCTTTTTATCCTTTTGAAAGTAATATCTGTTTATTGTAGCAAATTTTCAAAATACAGAAAGATAGTAAGAAGGAAAAATCACCTTAATCAAACTACCTATATATAAGTACGATTATCATTTTGGATGTTTTCTAGTCTTTCTGAGCATAATTAAAAGAAAAAAAAGATAAATTGTGTTATTTATTTAATTTTCTCTATTGTTTTTCACCTAGATTTACATGTATTATCAATTACGTATACCATAGTTATTTTAATGCTATCATATGTTGATTACTTACTATCTGCCAGGCATTATGTTAATCCAGTGGGTCTCATGAGAAGTTTGATCTGAAATCAAAACTGTTTGTATTATAAACTAAGACATTATTTGTATTTTTCATTCTTACTCTCTCATGTGTATACAGATTGGCCAGAGACTACATGACGTGATGATTTCATCTCTTTGAAGCTAGCAGAATGTGTCCTTGTGTATTCTTGTGTTTTAAGAATCTCTTAGTTTTAACTTCTAATATGGCGTGTGTGTGTGTGTGTGTGTGTGTGTGTGTGTGTCACTACATAAGTAAAGCTCTTTGGGGTCCTCAATTTTAAGAGTGTAAAAGATCTTGAGACCAAAAAGGTTTAAGCCATAGAATTGAGCCATTCATTTCCCTGTGTTACTACATCTTGCCCTCATTCACCAATGACCTGGTGGTTGGTATTGTTTTTTAATGAGTCTGGAAGCAGTGAAGCCAGGGACCAGTCCAAGTTTATGTGTCCAGAGTCTTCTGTTAACTTCTGAAAATGGCTATTAGCCATTTTCACTATTTTGTTCTTTTGATAATTTCTGATCATAAAGCTTTATACATATTTAGGACCATAAAACTGTGTATATATTTAGGCTCATTTATTTATATTCCAGCAGTGTAATTAGTGAGTCAAAGGGAATAATATTTTCAAGGCTTTTTATATGTATGAACTGTATGTTTCTTCTCAAGATTTAAAAATTTTTATTCTTGGCCGGGCACAGTGGCTAGTGCCTGTAATCCCAGCACTTCGAGAGGCCGAGGCAGGTGGATCACAAAGTCAGGAGCTCAAGACCAGCCTGGTCAACATAGCGAAACCCCATCTCTACTAAAAACTACAAAAAAAAAAATTAACCGGGCATAGTGGTGGGCACCTGTAGTCCCAGCTACTTGGGAGACTGAGGCAGGAGAATTGCTTGAACCCAGGAGGTGGAGGTTGCAGTGAGCTGAGATCATGCTACTGCACTGTAGCCTGGGTGACAGAGTAATACTTTGTCTCAAAACAAAACAAAACAAAACAAAACAAAATTTATTCTTGTTAGTGGATATTCATGGAATTGTGACAGAGATAAATTCCTTCAGAAATGGCAATCCCCAGCTGCGGTGGCTCACGCCTGTAATCCCAGCACTTTGGGAGGCCAAGGCAGGCAGATCACGAGGTCAGGAAATCGAGATCATCCTGGCTAACACAGTGAAACCCTGTCTCTACTAAAAATACAAAAAATGAGCCAGGCGTGGTGGCGGGCGCCTATAGTCCCAGCTACTCAGGAGGCTGAGGCAGGAGAATGGTGTGAGCCCGGGAGGTGCAGCTGGCAGTGAACAAGACCGTGCCACTGCACTCCAGCCTGGGCGACAGAGCAAGACTCCATCTCAAAAAACAAAAACAAACAAACAAAAAACAGAAATGGCATTCCCCATCAAGTTCCAGCCAGTCTATGTTTATCTTGCTTTCTGCTTGATACTTGTAAGGACTAAAATATTAATTGGCCAGTAACATTATTTTTTCACATTTCCAGTATATTTTAGAGATCAGCCATGATTTACAGTGTCTCATGGCTGCCTTAGTCATAGCCATGTGACCATCTGCTTGGATATACCTGCATGTAGTTTGTGTTCTGGGTGGCATCCTGGCAGGGCTAGGACAGGTAGAGATGGAGAATGCAGCATCCACCGCTTGTTCTGGGTTATTTCTTATGTTGGTAAGTTTGTGAAAAGGCACTTATTAAAGAATATTAATTTCATGTTCTTTAGTTTTGTGGCTATTTACTGTCCTTTGACTTTAGTGATGTTTCACTATTTATATCATTTCCTTGATTTTGAAATGAGGTTACTCATGTTACTTATAGTGAAGTTTTATAAAATCCCATTTGAAAACAACATTTAACTTAGTTATATAACATATTTTTTATACCAGATTCAGAAACACGAGTTGATCTGAGATTTATGTACCCGGATCCTCCAAGAGATCATCACACCTTAGAGATTCAGCAGCAAGCCTTGCTAAGAGAGCAGCAGAAGAGGCTGAACAGAATAAAAATGCAGGAAGGTGCCAAAGGTAAGAAATAATCATTGCTGTGTCAAATAGTATTAGCACGCTGTTTTTCGGTAGGCTTTCTGCATCTCTTCTGTTGATTTCAGTCCCAGGCATCCTCCCTTCACTGGCAGCCCCATGCTCACAGGGCCCGTTTGGTCTGTAGTACCAGAAAAGAAGAAGTATGAGAAAGGGCTCTGAGTGGCTCCACCAGGGTGGTGTATTCATGCATGACAGGGGCCCAGCCATTCACTGTAGCCAGGAGGATTGAATACTTTGACCAGGCTAGGTGACATCTGCATTAGGAACTAGAAACCAAAGGAAAGAGTGCCAGGCAAACATATCAGTGCCCTGTCATGATGTGTCGGGCATTTGTCTACTGTGCCATGTCAGGCATTTGTCTACTATGATGTGAGTGTGTTTAAGTTTTGATGTGGTGTAAAATGTGCAAAGCATCAGACTGGACTATGAATATGTTTTCGTATAATCAACCAATTGAAAGATACTTAGTGGTTACTAGGAGCGCAGGTACTGGCCTGTATCCAGGGATATGGTGATTAATGACATATGCTGCTGCTCTTGAGGAGGTTATATTTTGTTGGAGAAGTTAGATGCTAAAGAAGTATAACTGTGATGAATATTGCACAGAAGAAATCCAGGATGCCGTTGGGTTGGGGTGGGTGGGCACCTAGAAGCAGAGTGGGGCTAGTTGTCTCAGAGAGCACTGATGGGGCCTGATGATAGCCAGGTGTACTGCATGGCCTTCCCATCTGTATTTCACCAGCTTTCAGGCCATCGAGGTTAACCATGGAAAATGAGTAATGAAAACACAACAATCAGATAACAAGAATGGAAGGGATGCTCCTGCCAGTTATTTTTAAGAAAATTTAAGACCCTATCTTGGGAGGCTGGTCTGACTTGCAGAATCTGAGGAAGCTTTTTTGAGATAGCATCATAGGAGTAAGTGATGCAGCACTTTAGGCCCAGATCATAGGTAAGACTTTAATAAACATATGTATAGGGATCGTCTTCCCTTCATCTGGTACAGAATTTTTAATAACAGCCTCATAGCCCTGTGACAGAATAAGCCTAATTCTAGGATAAGCAGTAGGTGTATCAGCTGGAGAGAGGAGAGAAGCAAGTACATTCTTCAACCTTTGTACCCAGTCTGGTGGCATTTTTCTTTAGTCTCAAAATGGTCTGATCTTGTAGGATTTTGGTATCTTAGACTGATTAGCCCAAAAGTAGTCCCCAGGTGCATACAGGTACATTTGGGCACTGAGGGTATCTATCTCCCACAGTAGCCACCCCCCGACTGCCAGTAGACACTATGATGACCTAATTCATAAGAATATGATCTCACTGACTGGGCGTGGTGGCTCACGCCTGTAATAGCAGCACTTTGGGAGGCCGAAGTGGGCAGATCATGAGGTCAGGAATTCAAGACTAGTCTGGCCAACATGGTGAAACCCCCGTCTCTACTAAAAATACAAAAATTAGCTGGGCATGGTGGCGTGTGCCTGTAGTCCTAGCTACTCTAGAGCCTGAGTCAGGAGAATCGCTTGAACCCGGGAGGTGGAGGTTGCAGAGAGCCAAGATCGTGCCACTGCACTCCAGCTTGGGCAACAGAGTGAGACTTTGTCTCAAAAAAAAAAAAAGAATATGTCCTCACTGTAAACAATCACAAATATGTCTATTAAAATATAGGAGAAGGAATACAGGCTATCATTGGCAACTTGTTATTCTCAAAGGCAGTATCTAAAAAGGGCAAAATGTACTATTCACAGGAACACATAGGAAGACTGGTCATATTGGAGAGGCTTTGGGGCTTTGGGATACCTGATCCAAGATCTTTGCTTCGGGAACTAAGTGCCTGGAATTGAGCTTATTTCAGTTCCATGTGAGGGAGCTCCTATTTAACTCCATGCAACAACTTTCTACAGACTGTAGAAATCTGACAAGATGGTGAAGGATCCTGCATTGATCATTTTCTTTTTCTGTTGGCATTAGTTTTACGTTTGCAGTGATTTTACTTGTTATGTTCATTCATGTGAATGGGAGAATTTTATGCAGCTAGAATGGATGCAGGGTTATGTTTATTAATAAGTGATATCTTTAAAATATTCTGAAGTGTGATAGTTGAAAAGTAATTTACAGTAGAGAGCTAGTCAAAAAGATATTCTAAAATTTAATTTTATATAGTAAGCAATTTCTGACCTTTTAATTTGCTTTTGTTCTTCATTGACTACAGTTGACTTAGATGCCATCCCAAGTGCTAAAGTACGAGAGCAAAGAATGGTAAGCAACCAGTTACAATTTTTCAAGTTAGTTTTTTGGGGATTAAAACTCTATAGGCATATGATGATCAAGTAATTCAAATTTTGAATTATTCAGGAATATTGAATTAAGAACGTAAGTCTTATCAGTAAAGTGGATAGCTTGAGAAGTGTTAGTATAATATATAGAGAAAACATATTGTAATGGCTAAGAACAAGATTCTAGCACTAGGCTGTTCCAGTTAGTCTATTTTTAGCTGCGTGACTTAAGGCAAGTTATTTAATGTCTTTATGCCTCAGCTTCCTAATCTGTAAAATGAGGATAATAGTACTTAAATTAATATTTGCAAGGTACTTAGAAACAGGCCTGGCATATAAATTTTATATGTGTTTATTAAATAAATAAAAATAGCTCAAGTGCTGTTGTTAGAACTGAGATAATATATTAAAAGCCCTTACAGCAGGCCTGGCCCATGATGAGTGCAGTGTGAGTGTTTGCTGTCATTAGCATGAGCAGTAGTGGGAGTGGGAGTCTGTTATGGAAATAGTGTTGAGGTCTACAGAGAAAATAAGCAAAGGGAGGGAACAGAGAATGATAACACCCACCTGTATCCTAAGGGGGGCACTTTTTGTGTAAGACTGAATAAAGGGACAGGATGAGCTCTTTTCAATCAACAGATATTTATTATTTCCTATGGACCAGAAACTGTTCTAGGTGCCGGGGTATACGAGTAAACAAAAGAGACAAAAATCCCTGCCCTCTGACAGCTTACATTGCAGAAGGAGGGAGAGACAGTAATCAAATAAATCAATAGTTTGTTAAATCATGGTGCTGTGGAGAAGACAACAGCAGAGAAGGCAGCTGGAGCATCCTGGGTGGGAGGGTTTATAGTTGGAAATACAGTGGGCATGGGGCTCACTGGGTAGGTAACATTTGAGTAAGGACACCAGGGAGGTGTCCATGGAAAATGTGGGGGAACTTCTGGAGGAAGAACATTCCAGGAAGAGGCCCCAGTGGGAGCTGGCCTAGTGCATGTAAGGAGCAGTGGGAGAGCCATGAGCAAGGGCCAGTTGGACACATGGGGCAGGGGGTGACGAGGTGAGGCAGCAGGGCCTTGGGGGCCATTCTGGGGCTTTGCCTTTGACACTTGTGCATGTGATGAGAAGCTGCCAGGGTCTTTAAGTGGAGGAGTGACATGATCTGCTTGAGGTTTTTACTTGATCTACTGACTGCTGTGCATTTAGACTGAGTGGGGCAGGAGGCTATTGCAGTAATTTAGGCAAGAGACAAGCTCACTTTCTGATAATGAATGCAGTGCATCAGTGTAATTCATTGCCTTAAAAATTAATGGACAGCTCTTTGCTGGAGTGTCTTAATAAAGCCCAGAAATCTGCTAAGAAGGTGCAGGTAGGTGGAGTTGGATGACTTTAGGTTCCTTCTGACATGTTGGTGATTATTATTCTGTACTGCAAAATTCTCTATATGTAAATTTAAGTTTTCTCTCATTTGGGAGCTCATTATAATAAGCCCAATCCTAGCATTTTTTTTCCTTACTATAATATGTGCTCCACTGCGTCTGTGCTGCATCATTGTGACAATAGGTGTCACATAGGGCTGTCATAATCTGAGAGTATACCCCCCTCTCTCCTATGACACTGTGATCTACTCCAGAGCAGAAACTTTTAATTCATCTTTGTATCCCCAGTTCCTAGCATGAAAGAAATAGTAAGTGGGCTATACAGGTTTATGGAAATTCGAATGAATGAATCTTGGCAGTGGCTTAAAGACTTAATGTTTAATTGGGGTCTTTGCTTCATACTCTATTATATTTTCCATCAGTCATAATGTGATCCTTTTATTTGACTTCAACCATAAAGGGGCAGGAAGGAATGGAGTTAGGGAGTAAATGTGTGAGCTTGTAGAATCTGTAGCCTAGAGAGATACTGTCCTGCGTTGCTATCACCGTCTTCATGGGAATTGTGTGTGTTAAGGCTTTCCAGTATTTTCTGAGCATTGGAATGTAGTCAGTCCTACCTCTCCCCATCCTCTTCTGCTTTTAGGGAGAACAATGTGGAAACTTGTGCCTCTTCTTAGTACAAATTTGTTGTTTTCCACACAAAACTAATAAAATAGTCATTGAAACATGTTTCTTTTAGCCCAGAGATGACACTAGTGATTTCTTGAAAACTCATTATTGGAATCTGATAGTGCTTTTATTGGTGAGTATATTTATTTTATTAAGGCTATATATTTAAATATTAAACCTTTCTCCATACTTAAAAACCAGTACTGTATTTGTTGTACAAGGTAGTTAAAAAAAAGGAATATTCTTTTTTCTGTTTTAATGAGTAATCATCAGATATTCCTTGCAAAGTTTTCAAAATCACAATTACTGAAATGAACTTTAAAAGTCTTAGGAATAGTTGACACACCTGTACATGAATGTTCATAACAACCTCATTTCTGTCGCCCAGGCTGGAGTGCAGTGGCCGGATCTCAGCTCACTGCAAGCTCCGCCTCCCGGGTTCCCGCCATTCTCCTGCCTCAGCCTCCCGAGTAAGCTGGGACTACAGGCACCTGCCACCTCACCTGGCTAGTTTTTTGTATTTTTTAGTAGAGACGGGGTTTCACCATGTTAGCCAGGATGGTCTCGATCTCCTGACCTCGTGATCCTCCTGTCTCGGCCTCCCAAAGTGCTGGGATTACAGGCTTGAGCCACCGCGCCCAGCCCAGCCTCATTTCTAATGCCAAATGCTGGAATCAGCCCAGATGTCCTTCAGTAAATGAATGGTTAAACAAACTCTGGTACATCCACGCCATGGAATACCAGTCAGCAATAAAAAGGAACAAAGTTTTGAAACTTGGATGAACTTGGATGACTCTTCAGGGAAATAGTCTGAGCAAAAAAGACAATCCCAATACGTTTACTGTATGATTCCATTTACATAACATTTTTGAAATTACAGAATTAAGAAATTGAGAACAGATTAGTGGTTGCCAGGGGTTGAGGGATAGGGAGAGGTGTATATAGTTATAAAAGGGCAAGAAGAGGGATCCTTGTGGTTTGGGAACTGTGTAACAACTTGTTGCAGGGGTACGTACACACATGTAAATGGGAAATAAAAAAATAATAATAGATCTTAATACACACATAAAAACACACAAATGGGTATTGGTAAGATAGTAAATTGGAATCTGTGGGTTGTATCAGTATCAATATCCTGGTTATGAGATTATACTTGAGTTCTGCAAAATGTTACCATTGGGGGAAATTGGACAAAATGTATAGGGAATCTCTACTATTTCTTATACCTGTGTGTGTACCTTAATTATTTTAATCTATTTACAGTTATCTTAATATTTCAGTCAAAAAAGTCATAAGACTATTTTATTTAGTCTTCAGAAGATAAGTAAAGGTACCATGGGATCTTTTTTCTTAAAGTAGTATACACTTAGGATTATGTACTCTGATCATGAGTGTTTCTGCTATCCTAGGGCCGTCAGGGAATGATCTAGTCTACATATAAGCTATATTTCAGGCCAATTACTTTAGATTTTCATGTGATAAAATTCCAAATTAACTTATATTTTTCTCTTAATGGTTTTTTGTTGTTGTTGTTGCTGTTTTTGAGACAGGGTCTTGCTCTGTCGCCCAGGCTGGAGTGCAGCAGCATAATCATTGCTCACTACAGCCTCAAATTCCTGGGCTCAAGTGCTCCTCCCATCTCAGCCTCCCCAGTAGCTGGGACTACAGCATGTACTACCATACCCAGTTATCTTTTTTATTTTTTGTAGAGATGAGGTCTCCCTGTGTTGCCCAGGCTAATCTCAAACACCTGGACTCAAGGGATCCTCCTGCCTCAGCCTCCCAAAGTGCTGGGATTACAGACATGAGCCACTGTACCTGGTTTTTTTTTTTTTTTTAATGAATTTTCCTTTCCAAGGAAGATGCACTGGGGAGAGAAGGAAAATAAAACCAGCAGGAGACAGGGATGGGAAGATTGCTTGTCAGGGAAATGAGACCTATCCTTCCTAACAGTGAAGATGGTCTGGGCTATTCAAGATGGTGTGTTGGAGTATTGCATGACACTAGAACAAAGATACAGCAGTCTTTACGGTTAACAGTGACTGCAAATGCTGCATAAGTCATGGCTGTGTTAACCACTGCTCTAAGGAATGTAAAGTTGGTGGTTTCAGTGCATTATTTTTAAAAAGTAGGGTTTTTTAAATTGTAAAACACACATAAACATAACATTTATCATTTTAACCATTTTAAAGTGTACAGTTGACTGGCATTAAGTATTTCTATTGTGCAACCACCACTATCATCCATCTCCAGAACTCATCTTGAAAATAGAAACTCTGGCCGGGCGCGGTGGCTCAAGCCTGTAATCCCAGCACTTTGGGAGGCCGAGACGGGCGGATCACGAGGTCAGGAGATCGAGACCATCCTGGCTAACACGGTGAAACCCCGTCTCTACTAAAAAATACAAAAAACTAGCCAGGTGAGGTGGCGGGTGCCTGTAGTCCCAGCTACTTGGGAGGCTGAGGCAGGAGAATGGCGTAAACTTGGGGGGCAGAGCTTGCAGTGAGCTGAGATCCGGCCACTGCACTCCAGCCTGGGCGACAGAGCGAGACTCCATCTCAAAAAAAAAAGAAAAGAAAAGAAAAGAAAATAGAAACTCTTCATATGAAACAGTAATTCCCCATTGCCCTCTCCCTCCAGCCCCTGGCATCTAACATTCTACTTTCCATCTCCATAAATTTGACTACTCTAGGACCTCATGTAAGTGGAATCATACAGTATTTATCCTTTGAGGACTGGCGTATTTCACTTCACATAACGTCTGTGAGGTTTATCCATGTTATAGCATGTGTCAGATTTTCTTTTTTTTCCCCTTAGAGACAGGGTCTCCCTTGCTACGCAGGCTAGAGTGCAGTGGTGTGATCATGGCTCACTGCAGCCTTGACCTCCCTGTGCTCAGATGATTCTCCTACCTCACCCTCCCAAGTAGCTGAGATTACAAGCACACACTCACTACCATGCCCAAATAATTTTTGTATTTTTTGTAGAGACAGGGTTTCACCATGTTGCCCAGGTTGGTCGCGAACTCTTGAGCGTAAGTGATCCTCCAACTCTAGCCTCCCAAAGTGCTGAGATCACGGGTGTGAGCTACCGCACTCAGCCAGATTTCCCTTTTTATGCTGTGAATAATATTCCATTGTATGTATGTACCGTGTTTTGTTTATCCATTCATCTGTCAGTAGACACTTGAGTGGCTTTCACCTTTTGGCTGTTGTGAATAATGCTCCTACGAACAGGTATACAATTAGCTGTTGGAGTCACTGCTTTCAGTTCTTTTGGGTATACACTAACAGATAGCATTTGCTAGATCATATAGTAATTCTATTTTTAATTATTTGAAGTCTCACCACATCGTTTTCCACAGCAGCTGCACCATTTTACATTCCTACCAGCAGTGCACAAAAGTTCTGATTTCTCTACATCCTTGTTAACACTTATTACTTTGTTTTTTGAATAGTAGCAATCTTTATAGGTGTGAGGTGGCATCTCATTGTGGTTTTGACTTACATTTCTGTAATAATTAGTGATGTTGAACATCTTTACATGTGCTTACTAATTGTAAATCATTTTTGAAGAAACATCTATTTAAGACCTTTTCTAATTCTTAAAATCAGATATTTTTTGTTGTTATTGAGTTGTGGAAGTTCTTTATTAATCTATTCTGGATCTTACCCCTTATCAGATACATGATTTGCAAATGTTTTCGACATAGTGGGTTGCCTTTTCACTCTGTTGGTTGTGTCCTTTGATACATAGGAGCTTTTAACTTTGGTACAGTCCAATTTATCTTTGCTTTTGTTGCCTGTGCTTTTGGTGTCACATCTAAGACATCATTGCCAAATCCAATACCATGAAGCTTTCCTCATATGCTTTCTTCTAAGAGTTTTATATATAGTTTTAGCTCTTAACGTTTAGATGCCTAACCATGGAGTGTCAAAATACATGTCAGAAAGCGAAAGAATGGCAAGGAGAAATAGATGAATCCACTATTATGGTTAGAGATTTTTAACACCTCTCTATCAGAAATGGACAGAGGCATGAAGGCAGAAAATCAGTAAGGACATAGTTGAGTTCTGCAACACCGTCAACCAACTGGATATAATGGACGTCAAAAGACACCTTCATTAACAACAGCAGAACACATACTCTTCTCAGGGTCACATGGAACATTCACCAGGACAGATTACAATCTGGGAAAGAAAACAAACTTTAACAGATATAAAAGAAGATAAATCACACAATATGTGTCCCCAGACCACAATGGAAATAAACTAGAAATCAGTAACAGAAAGATAGCTGGAAAAATCTCCAAATACTTTGGAGATTAAATGCCACATGTCTAAATAATTCATGGGTCAGAGAAAAAATATGAAAATACATTTTAAAATAACTTGATCTAAATGAAAATGAAAATACAACTTCTCAATTTGTAGGAGGTAGCAGAAATAACACTTGTCTTTCTACTTTCCTAATGTATGCATTCAATTAAATGTAGAATGCCAAACTCTAAAACTCAGAGAAGATAGCAACAGAAAATCTAGACGACCTTGGGTATGGTGGTGACTTTTAGATACAAAACCAAAGTCATAATTTATGAAAGAAATAACTGATAAGCCAGACTATGTATAAGTTTTAAAAATTGGTAATTTTTCTTTTTTTAAATAAAGTCTCGCCGTTGTCCCCAGGCTGGAGCGTGATGGCATGATCTTGGCCCACTGCAACCTCCGCCTCCCGGGTTCAAGCGATTCTCCTGCCTCAGCCTCCCGAGTAGTTGGGACTACAGGCGCCTGCCACCACGCCTGGCTAATTTTTGTATTTTAGTAGAGATGGGGTTTCACCATGTTGACCAGGCTGGTCTCGAACTCCTGACTTCAGGTGATCCACCTGCCTCGGCCTCCCAAAGTGCTGGGATTATGGGTGTGAGCCACTGCGCCCGGCCAAAAATTGGTAAATTGTTAAGATACTCAAATTTATAACATTGACTGTATGCATGAAGAAAAGTAGAAAGATCTAAAATCAGTATTCTAAGCTTCCACATATGAAAATTAGAAAATAATTAAATCCAAAGTAAGCAGAAGAAGAGAAATAAAAATTGGAGCAAAAATCCGTGCAATTGAAAACAGGAAATCAATAGAGAAAATCAGTGAAACCAAGAGTTATTTCTGAGAAGATCAGTAAGCCTCTAGCCAAGCTAATAAGAGAGAAGACACAAATTACTAATATCAGAGACAGGGCATATCTGGCTGGGCATGGCTCACACCTGTAATCCCAGCACTTTGGGAGGCTGAGGTGGGTGGATCACCTGAGGTCAGGAGTTCGAGACCAGTCTGGTCAACTTGGCAAAACCGGGTGTCTACTAAAAACATAAAGATTAGCTGGGCATGGTGGCGCGTGCCCGTAGTCCCAGCTATCTGGGAGGTTGAGGCAGGAGAATTGCTTGAACCAAGAGATGGAGGTTACAGTGAGCTGAGATCGTGCCACTGCACTCCAGCCTGGGTGACAGAGCGAGATTCTGTCCAAAAAAAAAAGGTTGGGGGACATATCACTACAGGTCCCACGAACATTAAAAACATAGTTGGCTGGGCGCGATGGCTCAAGCCTGTAATCCCAGCACTTTGGGAGGCCTAGGCGGGTGGATCACAAGGTCAGGAGATCGAGACCATCCTGGATAACATGGTGAAACCCCGTCTCTACTAAAATACCAAAAACAACAACAACAACAACAAAAAAAAAAAAACAAAAAAAACAGGCGTGGTGGCGGGCACCTGTAGTCCCAGCTCTTCAGGAGACTGAGGTAGGAGAATGGCATGAACCCGGGAGGTGGAGCTTGCAGTGAGCTGAGATCGCGCCACTGCACTCTAGCGTGGGCAACAGAGCAAGACTCCGTCTCAAAACAAAACAAAAAACATAGTCCAAGATCCTGGTGTGATTCCGTTCTGCTTGGCTGTTCTCTTGAGTAGTGGTCATTTATCTCTGTCCACCTTCTTTCCCACCTAAGTGGGTGCCACCACCGATGGAAGATTTGATGGATATGGACATGAGTCCTGAGGCCCCAGAACTATCTTTTCGGTTGTGAACTAAAGGCTGACAAAGATTATCACTTTAAGGTAGATAATGATGAAAATGAGCACCAGTTATCTTTAAGAACGTTCAGTTAAGGGGCTGGTGCTGGTGTAAAGGATGAATTGCACATTATTGAAGCAGAAGCAATGCATTACAAAGGCAGTCCAATTAAAGGTAACACTGGCAACTTTGAAAATGTCTGTACAGCCAATGGTTTCCCTTGGGGGCTTTGAAATCACACCACCAGTGCTCTTATGGTTGAAGTGTGGTTCAGGGCCAGTGCATATTAGTGGATAGCACTTAGTAGTTGTGGAGGAAGATGCAGAGTCAGAAGATGAAGAGGAGGAGGATGTGAAACTCTTAAGTATATCTGGAAAGCAGTCTGCCCCTGAGGTGGTAGCAGGGTTCCACAGAAAAAAGTAAAACTTGCTGCTAATGAAGATGAAGATGATGATGATGATGATTTTGATGATGAGGAAGCTGAAGAAAAAGCGCCAGTGAAGAAATCTATATAAGATACTTCAGCCATAAATGCACAAAAGTCAAATCAGAATGGAAAAGACTCAAAAGCATCATCAACACCAAGATCAACAGGACAAGAATCCTTCAAAAAACAGGAAAAAACTCTAAAACACCAAAAGGACTTAGTTCTGTAGAAGACATTAAAGCAAAATGCAAGCAAGTATAGAAAAGGTGGTTCTTTTCCCAAAGTGGAAGCCAAGTTCATTAATTATGTGAAGAATTGCTTCTGGATGATTGATCAGGAGGCTATTCAAGATCTCTGGCAGGGGAGGAAGTCTCTTTAAGAAAATAGTTTAAGGAATTTGTTAAAAATTTTCCATCTTATTTCATTTCTTTAACAGTTGAAATCTGGCTGTCCTTTTTATAATGCAGAGTGAGAACTTTCCCTACCGTGTTTGATAAGTGTTGTCCATGTTCCATTGCCAAGAATGTGTTGTCCACAATACTTGTTTAGTTCTTAAAGATGCAACTTCACCCTTAGCTTGGTTTTAAGTATGTGTGGAATGTCATGATAGGACAAAGTAGTAGTGGTGGTCAGACATGGAAATGGTGGGGAGACAAAAATATACATGTGAAATAACGTCAGTGTTTTAATTAAAAAGCAAAACAAAACAAAATAGTCCAAGAATACCATGAACAACTCTGTGCCCACAAATCTGATAACCTAAAGTCTACCACCCATGTATGGTAACTCAGCCAACTCAGAATAGAGGGGAAACTTCTGCAACTTGATAAGGAACATCTACAAAAGTCCTACAGCTAACATCATAATGATGAGAAACTAGCAGCTTTCCTGCTAAGATCAGGATGTCCTTTCTCACCACTGATTAACAGTATACTGGAAGTCCTAGCTAATATTAGCAGTAAGGCAGAAAAGGAAATAAAAGGTGTACTGATTGGAAAGGGAGAAATAGGATTGTCTTTGTTCACAGATGATATGATTGTCTATAGAAAATCTGAAGGAATCAACTAAAAAACTCCTGGAACTAGTAAGCAGTTATGATAAAGTTGTGGGATACAAGATTAATATATAAAACTCAGGCACTTAACAATATGCCAGCAATGTACAAGTGAAATTTGAAGTTAAAAACACAATACCACTTACATTAGCATTCCCCCAAGAAATACTGAGGTAGGTATCTATCTGTCTGTCTGTCTATCTATCTATCTATCTATCTATCTATCTATCTATCTGTCTGTCTGTCTGTCTGTCTGTCTGTCTATCTATCTATCTATCTATCTATCTATCTATCTATCTATCTGTCTATCTAGAACTGCCTGAGGAAAACTACAAAACTGATGAAATTGAAGGACTACTAAATAAATGGAGATATATTCCATGACCATGCACAGGATGACTCAGTATTGTCAAGATGTCAGGTCTTCTCAACTTGATCTATAGATTTAGTACAATCCCAATAAAAATCCCAGCAAGTTATTATGTGGATAACAACAAACTGATTCTAAAGTTCATTTGGAAAGGCAAAAGATCCAGAATAGCCAACACAATGTTTAAAGAGAGCAGAGTTTGAGGACTGTCACAGCTGACTTCCAAGAGTTATGATAAAGTTACAATAAACAAGACAATGTGGCATTGGTGAAAGAATAGACAAATAGACCAGCTGAATGGAATATAGAGCCCAGAAATAGACTTATGCAGGTTGGGCACAGTGGCTCACATCTTTGGGAGGCTACTTGAGGCCAGGAGTTTGAGACCAGCCTGGGCAACAAAGCAAGACCTTGTCTCTACCAAAAAAAAAAAAAATTTAAATTAGCCAATGTGGTGGCACATACCTGAAGTCCTAGCTATTTGGGAGGCTGAGGTGGGAGGATTACTTGAACCTGGAAGTTCAAGGCTGCCATGAGCTATGCACACCACTGAACTCCAGCCTGGGCAACAGAGAAAGACCTTGTCTCAGAAAAAGAAATAGACTCATGCAAATATAGTCAGCTGATCTCTGACAAAAGACCAAAGGCAGTACTGACAATGGACCAAAGGCAGTATTATGATGGAGAAAAGACAGTCTTTTCTACAAATAATGCTGGGACAGCAGGACATCTGCATGTGAAAAAATAAACCTAGACACAGATCTTACACCCTTCACAAAAATTAACTCAAAGTTGATCTTACATCTAAATGTAAAATGCTAAATTGAAAAACTCATAGACGATAACAGCAGAAAATCTAGATGACCTTGGGTATGGTGATGACTTTTAGATACAAAACCAAAGAAACAGTTGATAAGCCGGACTTTGTAAAAATTAAAAACCTGCTCTGCTCTATAAAAGACACTGTTAATTAAGAGAATGAGAAGACAGGACAGAGACTAAGAAAATATTTGCAAAAGACATGTCAGATAAAGGACTGTTATCCAAAATATACAAAGAAATCTTAAAACTCAACAAAAAGAAAATAAAAAAACCTGATTAAAAGATTGAGCAAGACTTGCACCACACATCACCATAAAGATAATAAGACTATGTAAGGATGCTATTGAGAGACAGGACTGGCTGGATTTCCTAGGCCGACTAAGAATTACTAAGCCTAGCTGGGAAGGTGACTGCACCCACCTTTAAACATGGGGCTTGTAACTCAGCTCACACCCAACCAATCAGGTAGTAAAGAGGGCTCACTAAAATACAAATTAGGCTAAAGCAGGAGATTAAGAAATAGTCAAATCATATATCACCTGAGAGCACAGGGGGAGGGACAATGATCAGGATATAAACCCAGGCATCGGAGCTGGGAGTGGCAACCCCCTTTGGGTCCCCTCCCATTGTATGGGAGCTCTGTTTTCACTCTATTAAATCTTGCAACTGCATGCTCTTTTGGTCCGTGTTTGTTACGGCTTGAGCTGAGCTTTCGCTTGCCGTCCCCCAGTGTTGTTTGCTGCCGTCGCAGACCCGCCTCTGACTTCCACCCCTCCTGATCTGGCAGGGTATCCGGTGCACTTCTGATCCAGCGAGGTGGCGCCCATTGCCGCTCCCAGTCAGGCTAAAGGCTCACCATTGTTCCTGCACGACTAAGTGCCTGGGTTTGTCCTAATCGAGCTGAACACTAGACGCTGGGTTCCATGGTTCTCTTCTGTGACCCCTGGCTTCTAAAAGAGCTATAACACTCACTGCATGGCCCAAGATTCCGTTCCTTGGAATCTGTGAGGCCAAGAACCCCAGGTCAGAGAACAAGAGGCTTGCCACCATCTTGGAAGCAGCCCGCCACCATCTTGGGAGTTCTAAGAACAAGGACCCGCCTGGTAACACATTAGAGAATTGTAAATTAAAATGAGATACAAGGCCGGACGCGGTGGCTCAAGCCTGTAATCCCAGCACTTTGGGAGGCCGAGACGGGCGGATCACGAGGTCAGGAGATCGAGACCATCCTGGCTAACATGGTGAAACCCCGTCTCTACTAAAAAAAAAAAAAATACAAAAAAATTAGCCGGGCGAGATGGCGAGCGCCTGTAGTCCCAGCTACTTGGGAGGCTGAGGCGAGAGAATGGCATAAACCCGGGCGGCGGAGCTTGCAGTGAGCTGAGATCCGGCCACTGCACTCCAGCCTGGGAGACAGTGAGACTCCGTCTCAAAATAAAATAAAATAAAATAAAATAAAATAAAATGAGATACTACCACATACCTGCTAGAATGGCCAGCATTCAAAACACTGACACCAAATGCTGGCAAGGTTTTGGAGCAATAGGAACTCTCATTCATTGCTGGTGGGCCTGCAAAATTGTAGTCAATTTTGGAAGACAGGGTGGCAATTTCTTACAAAAATAAACATAATACAGTTCAGCATATATACTCCTTGGTATTTGCCTAAGGGAGTTGAAAGCTTGTCCATAAAGAAACCTGCACGCAGATATTTATAGCACCTTTATTCATAATTGCTAAAACTTGGAAGCAGCCAAGATGTCTTTCAGTAGGTGAATGGATAAAGTGTGGTACATCCAGACAATGCAATATTTTTCAGCGCTAAAACAAAATGAGCTACTGAACCATGAAAAGGCATGGAAGGACCCAAAACTTATTTTAGAATTATAGAAAGCCCCACATCTTATTCAATAAAAGTCATTCCTATTGTTAAAAACCCATACAGTATACATTTGGAAAATTGGATATCAATTGTACGTTAAATGATGATAGTTTTGTATAAATGTTAAATTTTCTGAATGTTATAATTAGATTTTTGCAGTGTAGGAGCCAGTCCTTGTTCTTAGAGGGTACACACTGAAATATTTAGAGACAAAATGCCATGATGTCTCCAATGTATTGGTGTAGCAAAGTGGCTTGGCAAAAACAGCATCCCCCCAAATATATATAGAAATTGGCAAAGTAACTAATGGTGATTCTAAGTATGTGTATTATTCTAACTTTTCTTTAGGTATAATTTTTTTCAAAGGAGCTGTGGAGGTTACCGTAGATGCTGTAGGCTATTTGTTCATGTCAAATTAGCTACCGGTCCACTTGAATGATTATAAGCAAAAAGACCGACAATACCAAGTGTTGGTGAGGATATGGGGAAATTGGAACCTTCTTAAAATGTAAAATGTAAATAAGTTGGTAGTTCCTCAAAATGCAGAACAGAGTTAACCATAATACCCAGCAATTTGATTTCTGGTTCTGTAACCCAAAGAAGTGAGAAGATACGTCCACACAAAAACTTGAATGTGAATGTTCATAGCAGTGTTATTCATAATTGCTAGTAACTAGCAAATGTCCATTTACTAGTAAATGCATAGACAAAATATGATATATCCATATGATGGAGTATTAGTAAAATGTAATAAACAAACATGGCACAGCACAGATGAATCTCATACACCTTATTGCTAAGTGAAAAGACACATAAGATTAAGTTGTAGAATTCCATTTATGTTTGGTGTTGGGTAAGGTAAATCTGTTGAAACAGAGTAGTGTTTGCCCAGGGCCAGCAAGTAGGAGTGGGGAGTGATTGCCAGTGGGCACAAAGGAGCTGTTTAAGGTGATGGAAATGCTCTACTTTAAAGTGATGATTGCACAACTCTGTAAATTTACTTAAAAAATCACCAAACTGTGTATGTACACTTAAATTGAGTGTATTTCATGGTATTGTAAGCAAAATGTAATTAAAAGACAGGCTCTTGGTTTAGCTCTGGGTAAGATTTGAAGCGGTATTAAGACTCCTTCTGCTTTTTGGGGTCCTCTTAGGTGCTTACGGTGAGACATATCCTGCCATTGAAGATGACGTCCTCCCCCCACCATCACAGTTGCCCTCTGCACGGGAGCGCAGGAGGAACAAATGGAAAGGAGTAGACATTGTGTGTATGAAACTTCTTTTCTCCCCCTTTTCAACTTAGAAGAATGAGAGGTCTGGGTTCTGACCCATGCTAAATCTGTGTGGCCCCATAAAGAAAGAGCACTTGCTTGAAATTCAGACATGGGTCTGAATCTAGGCTCAGCCTTGACTGGATGACCTTGGGTAGCTATTGAATTCTGCTGCTTTGGCTTCTTCCAGATAATAATAGTATTTTCTTGTCTCCTGGGGTGGCTGTAAGTAGTTCTGCATCCCAACCTTCCTTCTCCTGCAGAATATATGGATTTCAGAGAGGCACAAGAAGGAACTGATGCCATTTATCAAAAAGCCTCATAATAACCTAATTCTGTGATATAGACGTCATCTTCATTTCAGTCAAATGACTTGCCAAGGTCATATGGGCAAGAAGGCTGAGATTCAAACCCATGTTCTCCTCACTCTGCTCCCCAGCTTTACGGTATAGCCAGTAAAAAGTAGAGGCTTTGGAGTTTATGTCCCAACAATGTCACCTCCTTGTTGGGTAGGCAGCTTGGGCAATTTCTTAAACTCTGTGTGTGTTTCCTTTTATATGACATTAAGATACAGTTAATGTGAAGCATTTAGCACTGACCCATGTATGCAGAGAGCTCTCACCAAGTAACAGATGCTATTAGCGTTATTATATGTACAGCATTACCAGGTGAAAATAGCTTTGCTTTTTGCCTTAGGCAACCACCATTCTACTTAGATGTGCCTTTTCTAGACATTTAATATAAATGAGATCATACACTCTATGGTTATTTGTGACTGGATTTGTCTGTCTTCTTTTGAAGGTCATTCATGTTGTAGCATGTGCCAGTACTGATGCCTCTTTAGTGATGAATAATTCTCCACTGTATTAGTATCCCACATTTTGTTTATCCATTTAACAATTAATAGATATTTGGGTTGTGTTCACTTTTTAGCTCTTATGGATACTATTAATGTTCATGTACAAGTTTTTGATGTTTTATTACTCTTGAATATATATAGCTAGGAGGAAAATAGTTGGGTTATATGGACACTTTGTATTTAGCATTTTGAGAAGTACTAGACTGTTTTCCAAAGTGGCTGTACCATTTTACCTTCCCATCATCAGTGTATGAAGGTTGTAATTTCTCTGTATCCTGGCCATCACTTAGTGTCTTTTGATTTTAGCCATTGAGTGTAAAGTAGTGTCATGGTGGTTTTGAGTTGCGTTTCTCTAATGACATTGAACATCTTTTCATGTGCTTATTAGCCAGTTGTATATTTTGTTAGAAGATATGTCTATTCAAATCCTTTTGCCTTTT
>NW_016812395.1:913161-995135 GCF_001698545.2 Rhinopithecus bieti | reverse complement strand
TTTTTTTTTTTTTTTTTTTTTAATACAGAGTCTCGCTGTGTTACCCAGGCTGCAGTGTGGTGGTGTGATCTCAGCACACTGCACCCTCTGCCCCACTGGGGTTCAAGGGATTCTCCTGCCTCAGCCTCCTGAGTAGCTGGGATTACAGGTGCATGCCAACATGCCTAATTTTTGTATTTTTAGTAAAGATGGGGTTTCGCCATGTTGGCCAGGCTGGTCTGGAACTCCTAACCTCAGGTGATCCGCCTGCCTCCCTTCCCAAAGTGCTGGGATTACAGGCGTGAGCCACCGTACCCAGCCCTTTGCCCATTTTCAAATTGAATTGTCTTTCTATTGAGTTGTAAGAGTTCTTTTACATTCTGGCTACAAGTCTGGTTATCAATGTGTGATTTTCGTATCTTTTTTCCCATTCTGTATCTTTTTAACTTCCTTGATGGTGTTCTTTGAAGCACAGAAGTTTTTAATTTTGATGAGGTCCAACTCATCAATCTCTCTTGGGGTTTTGGTGTCTTACTTAAGAAACCATTGCCTAGCACAAGATCATGAAGATTTACTTGTTTTCTTTCAGTTTGTTCTTAATTGTAGGTCCGTGATACACTTTAATTTTTGCATAGGGTGTGAGGTGCAGGGGTCCAAGTCCATTCTTCTGCATGTGGCCATCCAGTTGTTCAAGCAGCATTTGTTGAAAGACTGTTCTCCCATTGCATTTTGTTAACTCATCTGTAAACGTTAAGGATTTACTTCTGTATTCTTCTTAATCTTACATTGATCTACGTGTCTTTTCTTATGTCAGTACCACACTGCCTTGATTACAGCTGGACTGTCTCAGCCCCTGCTGCTTCAGTTTTTTTCCTTTTGTGTCCTATAATTCCCAAGCTTTATCCAGACTGGCAGCATTTCTGTCATCACAAATGTTATTCCTTATCCTTGACTGAGTCATCTGAGCTTGCATGGATAAGCATAGGAGCCATAATATAAGTGCTCCATATTTCCATTTGTTTTATTTTGTTCATCACAATGTACATTTGAGGGCAAGAGGATGTTTTGATTTGTCAATTTTTTTTTTTTTCTGAGATACAGTCTGTCTCCCAGGCTGGAGTCCAGTGGCACAATCTTGGCTCACTGCAACCTCCGCCTCTTGCGTTCAAGTGATTCTCCTGCCTCAGCCTCCCAAGTAGCTGGGGACTACAGGCGCCCGCCAGCATACCCAGCTAATTTGTATTTTTAGTAGAGATGGGGTTTCACCATGTTGGTCATGCTGGTCTCGAACTCCTGACTTAAGGTGATCTGCCTGCCTTGGCCTCCCAAAGTGCTGGGATTACCGAGAGTCACCATTCCTGGCCCTGATTCACTGATTTGTGAACATACTTTATGTTAATGACTTTCTGAAGTTCTGTTTTCTAACTACAGGATAGCAGTCGTCCTAATGTAGCACCAGATGGTCTCTCTCTAAAATCTACATCCAGTGTAAATGTTGATCAGCTTAGAATGAGAAATGAGGAACGAATGCGAAGACTGAATGAACTTCACAATAAACCTATTAATACAGGTAAATGACCAAGTGTAATGGCCTATAGCAGAATCCTGTATGAACTTTTAAACTTTCTTACTCAAGGCTTCCACTAACGTCTGAGGGATAGATGGAATGAGTTTGAAGTCCTTTGAGTTGTATGGCCCAAGACATAGTAACTATTGAGCAAAACCAGACCTCAGGATTAAGTTTCCATCAGATTTTCTCTATCAGAGAGGGTGCCCATTTTAGAATGGAGTCTAAACAGATAAAATAGTTTTTGCTTATTAAATATATCCAGGCTTTGCTTTCAGCAGAGAAAATGCTGTATGATATAGTAATCACTTTACTAAAACTTTAGTCATAAAACGTTATTAGAAATTAGCCTTAAGACTGAGTTCTTTAACACTTATGCTGTAAATTTGTAGTACTACAAAGAAAATTTTTACCTTCTTATTTGGCTTTCCACACCATGGACAAACAAAGCCTCAGAGGTCAAATAAAGCTAGTCTCCTCATTATGAGTGTATTTTTGTGACTTGCAGGTTACAGCTAGTCATAGAGCACAAGGCAGGATGGACACCCAAGGAGCTACCCTGCCAGCCCTGTACCACCCTTTTTTATATGAATGCTATTACTCACTGGGATAATGGGACAATTTCATATTGGTAATATTAGTTTTAGCAAATAGTGGTCTATTTGGGAAATACTCTTTAGTCTATTAATCTACATTACAATCTCAAGATGTTTTTTAGATTCTACCTTTAATACTGTATTAATTTAAAACCGTACTCATATACTGTCTACCTAGCAGTCAAGGTGTGGTGTGTTCTAATGGTGGTAATTCCATACCAAACACAAGCAGATATGGTTAATTGATGGGACAGTAGGAAAGGATGTCTTCTTTCCAACTACAAGGCATTTTCTTTTAGACCCAACAAACTGAATTAATATTTAACAGGAATATATCTGAGAGAAGACAGCATTTTAAGAATCTTTTCAGAAGGTTTTAATGTCTACACTGTTCTTTAACGTTGTCCTTTCAAGCAGGAGCTTTTGTTATGATGTGGATTGATTGCACATACCAATCCTTCACAGACCATGTAATTTAAAAAAAAAAAAAAAAAAAAAACAAGGGACCGGACGCAGGGCTCACCGCCTGTAATCCCAGACACTTGGGAGGCTGAGGACGGGCGGTCACGAGGGTCAGGAGATCGAGGTATCCTGGGCTAACATGGGGTGGAAACCCGTCTCTTACTAAAAATACAAAAAAATTAAAAAAAAAAAAAAACTAGCCGGGGGCGAGGTGGCGGGCGCCTGTAGTCCCAGCTACATGGTGAGGCTGGGCAGGAGAATGGCGGTGGAACCGAGAGGTGGAGCTTGCAGTGAAGTGGGGAGATTGCACACTGCACTCCAGCCTGGGCGACAAAGCGAGACTCCGTCTCAAAAAAAAAAAAGAAAGAAGAATATGACATCACAGGGTAGGCAGACAGATTTTCCTATTACTATACCTAATAATAAGTAAAACACAGAAGTTGAGTACAAATTCAATTAAAGAACGAAACAAAGAGCTACCTCTTCATTGACTGGACGTGGCCTTCTTAGATTAGATGTTTTAAGAATGGAAGTAATCTCATTCCAACTAGTGTTTTCCCAAAATAACTTAATTTCCTTATAGCAGTGTTGTAGGTTGAAGAGTATTCTCCAAACCTTGCTAAAAAAAATAAAATAAAATTATGTGTAGCCATTAGGCTTCTCCTGAGGTAACAGTTACAAAATAAAACTACCTACATTCCTCCTGTTGACTTTGGTGGATAGGTGCCGTTGATATACTTGGAATTCCTCTGGTTGCTAGTGCCATGGAGTCAGCTTACTCAGTTGATCATCTTTTGTTTTACAAAATTGACGCCTTTGTGGGCCTGCTCTCCTCCAAAATAGGGTGGGGTGAGTCTAACCAAAACAGAGTTCAGGATATGACATTGTGGGGAAATGCCGAGTTGTAATGAGTTGGACTGCAGGAGACCTGCGCTTATGTCTCCTGCCTGCCTGTTACCTGAGTCACGTGTCCCTTGCCTCCTGTAGATGATGAGAGTTCACTGGTTGACCCTGATGACATCGTGCAACACATAGGGGATGACGGATCAAACTCTGTAGCAACTGAGCCCTGGCTCCGCCCTGGCACTTCAGAAACACTGAAACACTTCATGGCAGAGCAGCTGAACCAGGAGCAGCAGCAGGTTCCTGGAAAACCAGGCACTTTCACTTGGCATGGCCTGTCGACTGCACATGGTTAAAATAAACCTGTATTGGACCCAGTAGTGCCTTTTAAGGTGAAAGGAATGGTAAATCTGTACCTTCAATAATATGTCCTACTTTTGGCCCCTACCTGAAAGTTACTTTTTTTCCATCTGTATATAAAATTATATATATTGTGTAAATAAATATAAGGCCATGATTATTGATTTATATAATAGAATTGTATAGAATTATTTTTGCACAACTTTGTCATAAATTAGGGTGGTAATGAACTGAACTACTGTGTGTTATGTTGAATTCTGCTTGTCATTAAGATAAGGTAAGTGTCTTAACCGTCCTGTAAAACCAGACTCCCCTTTGTTACAGGCACATTTTCCATTGTTACCTCCATGCAAAAGAATTCATTCGGTAGGTACATCTATTGTAGCTGTGATTATTCCAGTTTCTGTGTGACGCAATCAGATGTCCTATCTCATGTCATTTGTAGCTACTGATACAGAAATGAAGGGAACTGTAATTGCTTGTATGCTTGTAAGCCATACGTTAAATGTTACACCTTGCTGCTTCTATTTTTATTCCAATGAAGGCATTTGTCTTAAGTTACTAATTTATATTACTACTACTTGATATAAATAAATTATTTTAATTACTAAAATCTTTTTAACTACTATGGAGCTTTCTAGACTAGTTTTCTGGAGGTTGAACAGAGGTGGGGATACCCGGGAGTCAAGGACAGAGAGACTGGAGTCGTCTTCTTGTTCCACCACCATGGAACTTGGATAAGTGAGTCCATGTGAGTTTTCCAATCACTCAGTAAATGATACTTTTAAAAAAAAGGAGTCATTCAAATTATGAAATTCTGACTCAGATTAGAATCTTCACAACCATGACAGCTGAGAACATCCCCAGGCACTGCTTCTCCAATACTTCCTCTGATGTAATTAATGGTAGACAATATCAGACAAATTACTGATATTTTGAGTTTTGGCTAGTTGTAAATTTTATATTTGATTGATTTGCTAACTGGACGTCCACATCGTTTGCTTTACTAGCAAAGATTTGTTCTATTGTCATCTGAAAGTAAGAAGAAAGCCTCTGACTCTTCTAGGGGAAGAGTCCTAATACTACACTATTAAATAATCAACTGCCAGGTTGTGTGGAACACTTACCCTCGCACAGCAAGGTCATAGTTGCTCCCAGCTCTAACATCCAGCTGGGCTTGAACAGCGCTGTCTCAGGGGTAACAAATAAATACAGCACACTTACAAATGCATTGTTCAGTAACTGTTCATTATCTAAGAGAGGTGTGAAAGCAAAGACTGAATACTTTTCCTCTTTAACACAACCATGTTAGATGATATTGACACGTTCCATTTTTGTTTAATGCCATGTACCACACAACTTCAACTGACTCCTCAAACACACAATATTGCAGACTGTGCTGAAGAGAACTTTAGCTCTTTTCAGCACTCAAGTAGTGTAGCCTGATGCTAGGTTATTAATATACAAAATATTAATATGCAAAATATCAAAAGAAAGATTTTTGGGCTGGATATGGTGGCTCACGCCTATAATCCCAGCACTTTGGGAGGCTGATTTGGGAGGATCACTTCAGGTCCAAGAGTTTGAGACCAGTCTGGGCAATATAGTGAGATCCTATCTCTACAAAAAAAAATGTTTTTTAATTAGCCAAGTATAGTGTTGTGTGCCTATAGTCCTCACTACTGGAGAGGGTGGAGTGTGAGAATCACGTAAGCCCCGTTTGAGGCTACAGTGAGCTGTGATCATACCACTGCACTCCAGCCTGGACAACAGAGTGAATGCCAGTCTCTAAAAGATACATAAAATTTTAAAACTGCCTTAAAATAAATATTCTATGGTAAGTACAGTGTGAGGGAGGATCTAATGCTGGAAGCTGGAAAGAAAATACTAGAACCAAACAAAATTGAATTTGTAGTTCTGGCTGAAAATGTCTTTTCCATAGTAGTTTGGCCTTAATAGAAAAGAATCAATGAAACATGGGGGTGGGTTATACAGGTTTTGATTGCACTGATGAAATATTTCAAAAACTTTATTGACCTATAACCTGATTAGAATATGCCAGATGAGAATCAATATTGTACAGAAAGTTGTACAGAATTTTTTACATAGAAAACTTTACATCTGTACCATATACATTTTATCCGTCTGAAAAAATTTTCTACATCCACTGTTAATACGGAATGCTTGACAATCTTGTCTTTTAACCATCAGAGCACAATTCACAGTATGAGTACATTTCCAGTAAATCTAACCTCCGCAAACCATGCCAGATTTGTTATTTTAATATATTCAACATTAAATTCTGTACATAGAATAAAATCTACATCAAGCCCCACCACCCAAAAGAAAAGAAAATGACAGCAATCTGGATTCATTTTGCAGTGATTCAAGTTTTGGTCCATAAAGGATCATTCTATTTTAATGGCTCATCTTTAAAAGCCCTAAGAGAAATATGTGACAGGTAGTTACTGTCAGTAGGGATATTTTCTACCTTTTTTCCCTGTTGTTGAAGTGTCGGCCACAACAGCTTCTGGGCATGTTAAAGCCTCAAAATCACCACCCACCAAAAAGGGCCAAACTAAAAATCCCCACAAAATAAAAAAAGTTCCACCCAAATGTTTAGTGCATTTGACAAAATATTATGGGTATTTAGCAAATGAATAAGAAAATAAAGAAAGAAAACAGTGCAGGAAGAACTATATAATGTTTTAAGATTTTTATATTACAGACCTGCATCTCTGTACATTTTTCACAGGATGATTACCAGTATCTCAGATAGCCTGAGTGTGCAAAAATCTTCAGAATAAGAATACCATAGTTGCTAAATATCTTTTACCATGAACAATAATTTCTTCTTCTCTCCCCACTCCCCAATTATAAACATTTTATCCTTCAAAATACAGCTCTCCTGAGTTGTACTTCTTGTAGAAGTTCAATCTTTACATCTATAGTTCTTTGGGTAAGTTTCACTTCCACACCTGCCAAAAACATGTGGGGCTTTTCCTGCCGTGGAAGACAGGGAAGGACCCGTGAGCATGAGCTGACACTGTTTAAACAGGCTTTCTGCTCAACATGAGGCCAATATAACACACAAAATCTGCCCGTACTAAAAGGGACTGGAGTGTTGCAAATTTGAATAAGAGTTCTAGGCATCTTTACCAGTAACTCTCAGACACTGCAATCTGGAGAAATCATTTTTCAGGCAGGAAACCTCAGCTCCAGCTTCCTTTTAAAGAGCGGAGGGATGTAAACGCCAACAAAAATATTAAGTTCCCATCATTGCTTGTTTATTCCAGGTTCCTGTTCAGGTGGTTGTGATATTTGAAAAACTACTCCGATTCGCAGAAAAAATCTTCTAAGAACAGCACGAAGTTCAGGAATCAAGTCAAATTGCATAATTTCACATAAGAGAGGGTAGTAGAATGATGCATGAGCTTTAAACTGTAGGGAAAATGAATTTCTCCATTAGTAGTGATTGCAAACTCCAGAGCCTCAAACTGCCTAGAGTCAAACTACTCTCGGGCTCGATTACAGGAGCCAGGAAAGCAGCGTCCACAGCAGGCAGTGACTGTGGGTTCTGGAACTTAGAAAAACTCACTTCATACAAACACTACTCACTTACATATCCTTTGAAAAACATTTGCCTGCATGATCTTTGACAAACTTTTAGTAATTTAGCACTGTTTTCCTGGGCAATAAGCAAAACAACTGAGTACAAACTAGAGTTGAGTTTTATAAGCTATGGGTTACTGAAATTTTATCTTTCGTTACATAAAATTTTAAGTTTTGGGGAAAATCTAAACAGTTCTTCAGGCAAAGCTACATACGTTTCACATGTACAGTTCAATTGCTATACTTTGGCTGTATCTTCACAGTAGTTCCTTTTATCTCTGAACTCTAGTCTGCAGCCTCCTTTCCTACCCCTGTGCCAATCCAGATCCAGAGAAGCAGTGAGACATATGGCAAAAAAAGTCAGCTGTGGAGTAACAGAGGCTGGGGTTTAGAGCCCTTGGCCTTTCAAGTACTGGGCCACATCACTAGGCATTTTTAAACCTATTCTAGGGTCACAGCAGAGCAACCTGTTTCCTTACGTGTGAGCTGTAAGTTGCTATTTTTTTGTAAGAGTAGAATATACATTTTTGAAAACCTTTAAATACGCACTTATGTTTACAGTCATGTGTGTATTTTATCTTTATTTCTACTGGTTTAAAATTCTTATATGAGGCTCATTCACTAGGGACTCTGGGTTACCTGAAACCACTAAATATGCCAAAGGAACAGCTGCAGCCCGGAGCACAGGCCCAGGAACCAGATGTATTCTTGAGTAGCAGGCAGAGTGCAAGGTCATGAGGTAGTTGGACAGCAGAATGGGGAAAAGGGAGAGACTCCTGGGGTCACAATGGGAATTTCAATGTTGAGGGAACCCAGGAACTTGTCGAGGTATCCCAAGGGATTCTGATCCCTCACCTACTGAATCCCCTAGAGAACTGCTAATTAGTGAACAAAGCTGGGTAAGGAGGGAGAAAAGCGAGGACTGAGGAAGATACAGCAAGGCCACTGGTGGTTCTGCACAAGCAGCAGTGCAGCCTAGGCACTGCTTGGTTCGGCTCTGAGAGCTCTTGCACGGCGACTCTGGGACCCGGCATCCCGACGTGAATCAGGCTAGAACTGTTGGGCTGGATTCGAAGCCTCATACTTACCCTATTATCGCTTATCTTTAGAACTTTAGTTAGAAACAAAAGCAGTAAGTTAGTCCAGGCTTCCCGATGACTTTCTGATGTTAGAGTGAGGAAGTAACTTAGCGCCTCACTGCAGACACTGCAAAAGAAAAGGCTTCCTTTAATGTTACTTGTATATCTACTGGTCTCCATATTCACTGAGAAAGAGCAATCATGAACATAGTAGTGAATATGAACTATTCAAGAACATGTTAGATCCCATCTGTTTACATTAGGTGGTGTGTCAACATAAACATGCTTTTCAAATTGGGAAGAAAACCAAACATGTTAAAAGAAGCCATTGTAACTTACCAGGAAACCCACATTTTCCTAATTTTCTAAGTTTCTTTCAATTCAAAGCTGCTATGTGGCAGGTGGCACATGTAAAGCTTAGTTTCAAAAGACCTGGGCTGGAATCTGAGGCGACTCCTCTCTTCACTGACCCTTGTGAGGCCCTAGATCACAAGGCCCTGCGGGGCCTTAATCAATTAGTCTTGTCAATCAAATGGGATAACAGAGACTAGGTGACCCCTTAAAATCCTAAAATGTATTTAATTGGCCTCAGAACATCTATTCCTTAAGTAGATATAATACAATGCAGATGGCAGTATTCTTTCTGAATGGCATGTTTCATTCTTAGCCTGAGTTTACATGTTAGTTGTCTTAAAGTAAAAGAGTAAAAAAAGTAACACTAAGAAAAACTCCAAATATTTTTTTCCAAAGTAAATGCAAGCAGGCAAGTTTTCACTTTCACAAATGATTGTTCTGTAAAAATGGGACTATCTTAGGACATTAAAAAGGCCTATAAATGACACAGTTCACAGTTTTAAAACAGAAAACCTCCTTTGTCCTGCATGTTAGACATGATTTGGCCACATGTCACTAAAGCACATTCATCTCTAAGACTGAATTTAAGTTTTACAATTGCTCTGTGGAATAGGGGCATCCAGGCCCCAAAGGCTCAGCTCTCAGCATGGTCCCACCGGTGCCCCTTTCCTGCCCGGCACCACGTGGCTACCTGGTCAGAGATGGAAATCACTCAAGAGTCTTACTTCAAAAGCCTCTGCTGGACCTCTTCCCAGGCACTAACGCGGCTCTCATCCATGTACATCCGGAAGAGAATGCGCAGCCCACAGGCCAGGCTGCTGGTCTCCTGCTTCAGAAGGTTGGGCTTGGATTTGCCTTTGAATCCTGCAGAAAGGGGAAGTTTCTGGGATTAGTTTGGGAAGGCATCTTACGTAAAGGTGAAGCAGCCCGTATGGAGGCACATTTTGTTTGTGCTCAGCCATCAGCATCTGCTGCTTACAAAGCGGAGCCACAGCAGCCTGATGTGAAGGTGATTTCCATGTCCAGGATTCCCTCCCTATTCATGTTGGGGATATGAGACGTAAAATAACTTGTGGCCTGGGAAGGTGGAGCCCTTCACATGAAACTGCACTCGAATCCCCAAAGCTGTAGAAGGGGCTCTGTGCTCTGCCTGCACGAGGGCACTCAGATAAACAGGGGCAACCTCCAGGAAGTGAGAACTGCTCTGTCAGAGGTCTGATGGGTCCAGTGTGTGTGGACACAAGGAGGGTCTATCAGCTTGTGGAATAGGCCCAGTGGAATGGTGGCAACAACTTGGGTAGGAAAAAAGGGGAAAAACAAGTACAGACTACTCTTTCCAGAAGTTAGGCTGTAAAGGGAAGAAGAATGCCACAGCTGTTTTAAATAAGCAAACATAAGCACCAAACCCTTTTGATAGAGTTTGATGTTCGGTAACTATCAGCCCCCTTCTTTTTCTCTGCCTTATTCTGCTGCCCCTCATCCTCCCAGCACTGTTTGGCACCTAATAATTATATTTCTTTCTTCTTTTTTTAAGAGATGGGGTCTCACTGTGCTGCCCAGGCTGGAGGGGAGCAGTGTGATCAGCAGCCTCAAACTCCTGGGCTCAAGTGATCCTCCCACTTCAGCCTCCCGAGTAGCTGGGATTACAGGTATGCGAAACCATGCCCCGCTAATTGTTAATTTCTTGTAGACACAGGGTCTGTGTTGGCCAGGGTAGTCTCAAACTTCTGGCCCCAAGCAATCCCCCCACCTCAGCCACCCGAGTAGACGGAACTACAGGCATGAGTCACTGCACCTGGCTCTATTTCTTAAATTAAAAAATTAACAATGTCACTTTGGTTTACAATAAAAGCTTACTTTTTGTTTAAAATGTCTAACTTGTTCTATAACAAATGTAACTCACATCCCAATAAATTCACCTTCACTCTGAGCTTTGGCCATTCCCAGTAAACAGAGAAGCCATTCAAATACTCATGCCAGGTTTTGTGTGTGTGACTTTTACACATTTATTTCCTAATGAAGACAGCTTTTATCATGTCTAACTATCAACAAGAAGGTCCAGGTTGGGTAAACAAGATGAAAGAACAATATAGGTCAAATAATAGACCAAGGGGGAAAAAAATTCACCCAAGTAGTTATCTGGCTTACTGCAGACCAGAAAAGGGCCTGGTTGTGAGATTACCTCACTACTGTTAAGGTCAGAGAACACAAGTACACACAGTGACATGCAGATATCTACAGTAGACAGTCAATGAGTTCTGATACCTGTATGTATCTGTCCCATATCCATCAACAGTAAACATTACATGTGAGGCATGCATAGCTTACCTGCTTTCCACAGGGCAGTCCTCTGTTCGTTGTTGGAATTAAATGCTTTCGCAAATCTATGTGACTCTAATAAGCAGTCCAGTAGCTTAAAAAGTTGTTGTGATGTTAAAAAGCGGTACATTCCTTGGTCTTGCGTATCAACTCGAACATCAAAGTCCACCGCATCTCTCTTTGGAAAACAAACCACCCCAGCATATACACACAGTCACAATAATTTTAGTTAATTTACAACTCAATGCTCCCCGAAGACCAGTTTCACAAGAAAGCCACAGATACTCAGCTTGATCTAACCTAACAGAAAGTAAGGGACAGTCCATCTTCTGTTACACATCCTCGTCCCCAAGCACCACCACCCATCAGTCCAGACCCTCCTGGACTCCCAACTCCCTGGCCCTGCGCTCCTCAGCCCCTCAAGTCCTCCCTTCTCTTCTCAACTGCTATGGAGTTCATGCATCATGATTTTAATTATTCTCTTTCACAACCCCTCCTCTTCTTTTTAGTAACTGGCTGGCAAAACCGCCATGCGGTCATGTGTGACTAGAGAAAGCAGACTGGTTTCTCTCTAAACTAGACTGGTTTCTCTCTAAACTAGTGGGCTTGGTGCTGGCCCAGCCCTTGACAGACCTTGGCCGACTTTGGCCTAGGCCACGTTCCTGGCCAACCAGCTCACGTTTTCACTTCTCAAGTAGCTAAAACATTCTTCCAAATCTCACATGGTAGATGACTTTTCTTCCCATCTCAGTGAGAAACCAGAAGCTGGCAGAGGAGGTCTCTCACAAGCTCCCACCCGAAATGTACCAGACTTCCTGCTTCCATAACCCATCCCCCAGACCTCCCCCTGCCACCACATGGGAACTATCTGGGCTTCTGCCCCAGGTGATTCCCACTCTGTATGAAGTACTATCTCCGTTCACTCAAAAACACAGCCCTAGCAATTGCCCCTCCCTTGCCTACAGTCAGTTTTTCTCTCCCTACTGGAAAGCTCTTAGCAGTGAACACACTGCCACATCACCAATCTGGAGAACAAAACATAGCAAACCCCTCTTGAACCCCTCACACTCCAGCTATCACAATTCTCTGTGCCTTTACAGCAAAACTTCTTAACAGAGTACTGGCTGAGTCCACATTCTCTCTTCGCTCTTTCTTCCCATTACAATTATGCTTTTGTCCTCAATTTAACATTTAACACATTGTTAAGGTTCCAAAGTCCTCCAAATAGTTAGAAGGCAATTCTCAGGAGTAATATCACTTGACCTATCCAGAGCATTTAACAAGTGACTGATCACATGCTTCTTCTTAAAACATTTTCTTCATCTGACTTCCCAGACAACTGACACCTGCTTCCCCATGCCTCCCCATGCCTCATGGATTCTTGTCCTCAGTCTCTGCTAGCTGCCTCCTCTCCAGAAGCTGTAGGGGACAAAGTTCCTAGTGCTCAGTTGCTGACCCTCCTCCCTGCTCTAGCTAACCTTACTACCTTGTGATGGGATCCAGTCTCATGGTTTAAAAGGATATCTGTATGATGAAGGCCCCACAAATTAATTCTCTAGCCTAACTCTACAGCCCAGACTGCTATAGCTAACTTCCTACTTACACAAAAAAAGCAGCTGTCCTCCTATCTCCTTACCTGCGCTGCAGCTAAGTTTTCCGCATCTTCTTTCTTACTTGTGGCTGGGAAGAAGACAATGTTGTCGATAGTCTGGATGAGTTCCAGCTGCACAACACATTTAATCAACAGGGCAGCAAACAATTTTTGTTCTGGAAATTCTGTGAGGAAACCCCCCCCAATGCACATGCAAACAAAAAATTATTTTGAATTCTTTATAATTTCCATGACATTACAGTGCTAAGGAAACATTACTATGTATTCACACATCACACCGAGAAGGACATAATGCTTTTGCACGCAGGCATTACTCAGTAAAAGTTTAACTGATATTTAGAAAAGCCTTAGAAAAGTAATTTTTAAAATAAAAGTGCCCTACATAATTTAGAACAAGCTTGTCCAACCCGCAGCCTGGACAACTTTGAATGCAGCCCAACACAAATTCATAAACTTTCTTAAAACATTATGAGATTTTTTTTTCTTAGCTCACTACTATTTTTCATAGTAGAAAGAAACAAGGATTGTAAGTGGCCCAGCATTGGAGCCATTGCCCCAGGACTGCCTAGTAGAAAGCTCCCTTTGGGCAGTTGTCTGCCTCCTGGAAAGCTTCCTGCCAAAGCTGCCCCTGAGAATCTGCGATGCAGGTGTGGCCGTGTGGTCTGGGTCCCCTGGGGCCACACATGTTAGTGTATTTTATGAGTGGTCCAAGTCAATTCTTCTTCCAGTGTGGTTCAGGGAAGCGAAAACATTGGACACCCCTGATTTAGAATAATAATATATTCAAGATGTTCCCACTACAATTTTTTTTTAATTCAAGTTATTTTTAACAAAAATGTAACAAATAGATAAAAACCTAAAACTGAAACATCAACTGTAAACCCAAGTCTGACCTTTGAAAACAGGGAATAAAGGGGCTGGGCACGGTGGCTCATGCCTGTAATTCCAGCACTCTGGGAAGCCAAGGCAGCTGGATCACCTGAGGTCAGGAGTTCAAGACCAGCCTGGCCAACATGATGAAACCCCATCTCTACAAAGCTACAAAAAAATTTGCCAGGCATGACTGTGCGTGCTCGTAATCCCAGCTACTCTGGAGGCTGAGGCAGGAGAATCGCTGGAACCCAGGAGGCGGAGGCTGCAGTGAATCAAGATCACACTACCACACTCCAGCCTGGGCAAGAGAGAGAGAGAGACTCTGTCTCAAAAATAAATAAATTAATTGAAATAAAAAAAAAAAGAAAATAGGTTATATGAAAACCTATAGACATAAGAAAATAACAGAACAGATCAATGTGAGACAGGAAGTGAGGGCAGCCAAGACTCCGGATTAACCTATGCAATACTGTGGTTTGGCCACAGCACATGTTTTATTTGGATCCAGATTTGTAGCTGTGACTCAAATTACCTCTTATTTTCAAAGACATCCATCAGCAAAGAAGTCTATAAAAAAATTAAGCTGGGGCCAGGTGCAATGGCTCATGCCTGTAATCCCAGCACTTTGGGAGGCCAAGGCGGGTGGATTGCCTGAGGTCAGAAGTTCAAGACCAGGTACTAAAAATACGAAAATTAGCCGGGCATGGTGGTGTGCACCTGTAATCCCAGCTACACGGGAGGCTGAGGAAGAACTGCTTGAACCCAGGAGGCAGAGGTTGCAGTGAGCCGAGATCACACCACTGCACTCCAGCCTGGGCGACAGAGCCAGATTTCATCTTTAAGAAAAAAAAAAAAAAAAAAAAAAAAATGTTAAGCTGAACACATTACTTCAAAAGTAACCAAACTGCAAAGTAACAAAAGTGCCACCCATGTTCCCTTCATCAGCTACACACAACCGCATCCCTCTATCCTGAACACATTTGTTCAGCAGGGTGCTTCTGATAGTTTGCTGGCCCATGTGGACACACTCATGGGAGTGCTCCCCTTGTCTGACCATGCCAGCTAAGTAGCTAATCCAATGCAGCAGCACAAGGTTAGAAAAGAGGACTCAACTCCCGAGATGCTGCTGCCACACGGCCCAGGGGACCCAGACCACACGGCCACACCTCCATCCCAGATTCTCAGGGGCAGCTTTGGCAGGAAGCTTTCCAGGAGGCAGACAACTGCCCAAAGGGAGTTGCCTGCTAGGCAGTCCTGGGGCAATGGCTCCAATGCTGGGTGACTTACAATCCCTGTTTCTTTCTAGTATGAAAAACATTTTACTATAAATTCCCTTTTTTGGCACTAATGTGTGGAAGACAAATTCATGTTTTAGGGATTTTGAGGGGTAGAAAAATAACTTACTTAAATTTATTCTTATTGAGATCATTAATGAAGGCTCCTTTCCAGATACTGTTCATAAATGCTGTTCTATTTAACGTTTAGTTCTTAGTACTAGATCACAAGTTAAAAAAACAAAAAGAAACCTGTAAGTCCTACGGTTATCTCTTCCTCTTAAATCTTGTCTTCTTAGTCCTTTATTACAGTGACAGCAGCATGGGCAGTCATCCATTCACTCTCTCATTCAAGTGAGAAAAATATCTCAGTCCCAGGGGGCAAGAGACTCCTAGTAGGACCTGGACTCCAGAAGGACTTAGGGGTAGATGGAGGTCTTAGGAGACCTATTTTCATCAGCTCCAACGTGAGTTGCTCAGGGGTACTAAGAGCTTCCAGCAGGGACCCAAACAGTTCTAGTGACCCCAAGAATTTGGCAGATGAGGCTGTACTCAGAACAGCAATGCCAAGCCTCTTCATAGTTTCTCGTGCCCTTTGAGACCTAGACAAGGATCCTAACTATAGTCTCACTAGCAAGGACCAGGAGCACACTTGATGACAGTATCTATTTGGACAAATTTTAGTCCTGACAAGGCCTGACACTGCCAGGGTTGTATTACTCAGCCATTTCATTGTCCACACAACAGAGAGCAAAGCTAAGCAGATTTTAACTATGTGGGACTGCAGGTACTGAATCAACTCGACAGAGCAGTGGTGCAGAAAGAATGAGGCTGGTCTGTGCTGTGATTCTTTTCACTGAGTTGGAGAGTCAGATGCAGGGGCCCCCCCATCAAACAGGGGAACCACAGCCTATCCACCAAGGAAAAGGGCTCATGGGAGCAGGGTGGCCGCTTGTTCTTCCTCCAGCTCTAACTGTTCTGAGTCAACAGTTACAGGATGAACCTTGCCTAAAAGTCTTCCAGGGGAGCGAGAGTGGAATGTCTGGCCTAAGGATGCAGTCTGACCCCACGGTTCACAGAGGCAGGAAAGCAGAACCCTTGCCCCAGGAAAAAGGATAGTCCCAGAGTAGCCAAGTGCACAAGACCAAGTCCTGCCCTCACAAAGTTAAGTGTGTTTAAATTCAGTCTTGAGGCTGAGAGCGAGAAAAGCCACTTACTATTCTTTCCTCTTGGCCTTTCTTGGTGCAGACTGAAGCTGCAAAGGACTCCTACATGAACCACTCTGTTCTTTGGGGAACAGGAATGAAAAATGAAACTGGGCCACTCACTACCACCTGTTTACCCTTTAAGAAATGAGCAAAATACAGTGACTGTAGAAGTTCCTTTCAAATAGGATATGATAATAAAGCCTGTCTTCTCTCAAGAACTGTAAGCACCTAGGATTAAAAAATTCCCTGAATAAAATTAAATCAAAATGGATCAATGACCTAAAACAAAGACCTAAAGAATAAAACTTCATAGACCAGGCACAGTGGCTCACGCCTCTAATCCCAGCACTTTGGGAGGCTGGGCAGGTGGGTCACTTGAGTTCCAGAGTTCGAGACCAGCCTGGCCAACATGGCAAAACCCCATCTCTACTAAAAATCCAAAAATTAGCCAGGTGTGGTGGCCCGTGCCTGTAATCCCAGCCACTCAGGAGGCTGAGGCAGGAGAAAAGCTTGAACTCAGGAGGTGGAAGTTGCAGTGAGCCCAGATCGCACCACTGCACTCCAGCCTGAGTGACAGAGTGAGACTCTGTCTCAAAAAAAAAAACCAAAACTTCATAGAAGACAACATTGGGGGAAATGCTGATGACCTTGGATTTTGACAATGATACCAAAGGCATGACTAACAAAAGAAAACAAAAATTGGACTTCATCAAAATTTAAAAACAGGCAAAGGACACGAATACAAATTTCTCCAAATAAGATATACAAATGGCCAACAAGCATATGAAAAGATGCTTAACATCACTAATCATTACGGAAATGCCAATCAAAACCACAATGAGGTACAGCTTCTCACCCACTAGAATGGTTATCATTTAACAACAACAAAAAAGGCACTGGCAAAGATGTGGAAAAACTGGAATGGCTGGAGGGAATGTAAAATGGTGCAGCCACTGGCTATAGAAAATTACTTGGTGGTTCCTCAAGAAATTAAACATAGAATTACCCTACGAGCTAGCAATTCCACTCCTAGGTAGATAATGCAAAAGAACTGAAAACAGGTATTCAAATGATATTTGTACACAACAGTTTGCAGCAGCACTATTCACGACAACTGCAGGTGAAACAAATACAAACATCCATCATCAGACAAATGGATAAACAAAATGTGGTCTATACATTCGGTGGACTATTACTTAATAAAAAGGAATGAATTATTGATTCATGCTACAACATGATGAGTCTTGAAAACATTGTGAGAGAAGACAGACACAAAAGGTTATATTTTGTATGATTCCATTTATATGAAATATGCAGAATAGGCAATTCACAAACATAGGTAATTAGTGGCTGCCAGGGGCTGGGGAAGGGGAGAAGAGGGAGTGGTTGTGTAACAGTTACGGGGCAGGGGGGCTCCCTTTAGGAGTGATGAAAATGCTTTGGATCTAGATAGAGGTGGTGGCTGTGAATGTACTAAATACCACTAAATTATTCACTTGTATATTGTTATTTCTGTTATATAAATTTCACCTCAGGTTTTAAAAAGTTCTCAAAGCTGTCCTGTTCTCCTCTAAGGAGGCTGTGGTCTTTTCTAGGTGTTATAATTTTCCTTCAGCAAATGAAACTGAATCAATCCAGTAAAAAAGTAAAGGGTTCCTCTTTTTTGTGAAAAGGTGAGGGTAGGAATACAGGTGACCTGGGGATCCGTGTATGGAGACAGGGGTGTGGGCAGCAGTGAGGGAAGTTGGCACAGGCCGACTAAGGTTAGGGAGCATTGTGGAGAAAAGGGTTGCTCCTTAAAAAGTAGGGTGCTCCTGCCGGGAACGGTGGTTCATGCCTGTAATCCCAGCACTTTGGGAGGCCAAGGCAGGTGGATTGCGAGGTCAGGAGGTCGAGACCATCCTGGCTAACATCGTGAAACCCTGTCTCTACCAAAAAATAAAAAATTAGTCGGGCATGGTGGCGGGCACCTGTAGTCCCAGCTACTCGGGAGGCTGAGGTAGGAGAATGGCATGAACCCGGGAGGTGGAGCTTGCAGTGAGCCAAGATTGCAGCACTACACTACAGCCTGGGTGACAGAGCGAGACTCTGTCTCAAAACAACAACAACAACAACAACAAAGTAGGGTGCTACTGGCCAGATGCTGTGGCACAAGCCTGTAATCCCAGCATGTTGGGAAGCTGAGGCAGGCAGATGGCCTGAGCTCAGGAGTTCAAGACCAGCCTGGGCAACATGGCAAAACCTTGTCCCTACAAAAAATATAAAAAATAAGCTGGGCATGATGAGGCGTGCCTGTAGTCCCAGTTACTCAAGAGGCTCGCTTGAGCCTAGGAGGCTGAGGTTGCAGTGAACCGAGATCACACTCCAGCGTGGGTGACAGAGTAAGACTCTGTCTGGAAAACAACAACAACAACAACAACAACGAAAACAAGTTGGGTTCTGCTTAGAAAGCAACAGTCCCTCACTACTTCCCCTTGCAGATGGGTAGAGGAAGGCCCTACTTCTACAGACAGAACATGAAGTTGGCTGGCATGCAGAAGGCGGTGGAGAGAGAAGACTCAGGTGCTCGTTGGTGGAAAAAGCGGACATTTCAGGTATCAGCAGAGTTCTTGACCTTCTGCCAGAGGGCATCTATCTATCAGAGGATGTCCAAATTAGGGTAAGCACAGTAAAGGAGTGGAGTGATGACACGGCCAGGCGTGGTGGCTCCCGCCTGTAATCCCAGCACTTTGGGAGGCTGAGGCGGGCAGATCACGAGGTCAGGAGTTCGAGACCAGCCTTGCCAACATGGTGAAACCCCGTCTCTACTAAAACTACAAAAATTAGCTGGGGGTGATGGTGGGCACCTGTAATCCCAGCTACTCGGGAGGCTGAGGCGGGAGAATTGTTTGAAACTGGGAGGCAGAGGTTGCAGTGAGCACCACTGCACTCCAGCTTGGGCGACAGGGTGAGACTCTGTTTCAAAAAAAAAAAAAAAAAAGTGGTCGGGCACAGTGGCTCACACCTGTAATCCCAGCACTTTGGGAGGCCGAGGTGGGCAGATCACGAGGTCAGGAGTTCGAGACCAGCCTGGCCAATATGGTGAAACCTCGTCTCTACTAAAAATACAAAAAATTAGCCAGGCGTGGTGGTACGTGCCTGTGGTCCCAGCTACTCAGGAGGCTGAGGCAGAAGAATCGCTTAAACCTGGGAGGCGGAGCTTGTAGTGAGCTGTGATGGCGCCACTGCACTCCAGACTGGGCGACAGAGTGAGACTCCGTCTCAAAAAAAAAAATTAAAAACAAAGTGATGACACAATCAATTATAGTATATGCTTGTTAACGATAAAAAACCAAAAATGTTAACCCTTTCCTACATAAAACACAAATTTATTTTTATTTAGAGAAAGAACTCACTTGCTGTAGATTTAATTTTGCTGACTTCTTCATTAACAGCAGAGGCAGAAACCAGTGGTGCTTGCGGTCTGTTATCCACAGACCTTGGTTGAAAAGAATCATGAATATCTACAGACTTCTGTGATACTGTATCCTAATAAATAAAAAAAATCATTATAAGTATGGTTAATAAAGTTTATGTGTGAAAATATTTTCTAAAATGCTATTTTAAAAACGTATGTCCCTATGAAAATGATTACATTACATTTACAACACAATGAGAAAATTATTTAAAATTACCTGTACATACAGAAAAGTTGACTTTCTGACCCTCATTGGGCTCAGGTCTTAAACCATCCAACAGCAACAGATATAAATGCAAAACTTCAAAGTGTAGAGAAATTGGTCAGCAACACCCACAAGTGTTCATAAAATCTAAACAGACACTTTTTGCAGGGGTAAATTTAGAAAAGGATCTTCTGTCACCCATGGACCCAGGGACTAGAAAGGTCAATGTGAAGGTGACTATCTAGGAGCGTCGTATCATGAAGAGAAACTGGACCCTGGAGTCCAACAGACCTACACAAGAATTAGGCTCCAGTAATATTTATTTACTTTTCTGAGATGGGAGTTTCGCTCCTGTTGCCCAGGCTGGAGTGCAATGGTGCAATCTAGAATCGCTGCGACCTCTACCTCCTGGGTTCAAGCGATTCTCCTGCCTCAGCTTCCCCAGTAGCTGGGATTATAGGTATGCGCCACCATGCCCAGCTACTTTTGTATTTTTAGTAGAGGGGGGGTTTCACCGTGTTGGTCATGCTGGTCTCCAACTCCCAACCTCAGGTGATCTGCCCGCCTCGGCCTCCCAAAGTGTTGGGATTACAGGCGTGAGCCACCACACCCAGCCACAGGTTCCAGTATTAGTAAGAGTGTAACCTTGGAAAAATGACTAATTTCCTGAGGTGAGGTTTTCTAATCTAAAAAGAAATGACATACTTTCCTTGCAGGTTGTTAAGAACTAGAGATAATAAATCCAAAACACTAGCAGCACAGTGTTGGGCAATAAATGGCAGCTGACCCTACCACTCCTCGAGCTTTCTTTCATTATAAAGGTACAGCATACTCAAGAGATGAGAGAACCTGGTTTCAGGAGGAGTGCTTAGCTCTTGTTATTCTGACATAACAGTCCCAGCCTGCAGCAACCTTACCTGCTGTGTGAAAGGAAGACGGGCCTGTGTTACCAGAAATAGTAATAATCAGAACAATACGTTAGCTTGGACTTCTGTATTTTAAGGAAGAAATTACTCAGGTCTCAGAATTAAACATGTATTATCTTACTGAAGATAAATGAAAGCACTGGTTTTAAGTATTTTGGTCACTGGCCCTCTTGAACAGTCTGATGATTTCTAAAATGTTCTCTCCAGAAAACTAAACCTGCACAAAACTAGGTCACAAAATTAGGGATTTAAAACCTTGCTCTGTTTTAGAGGAATTTTGGATGTTAGGTATATTGTTTTCTCAATTTTTCTCACTAACCAATGTAAATGAGGAGAATTTTTGGGACGCCCTAAGTAATAATGGGGCCTGTGCTGATCGGACATCAGCACAACAGAGTCATGGAGCAACGCGGGCCTCGCACAGACGCACAGCTCTCAAGGGCAATTCAGAATGATACTTTTCTGTGAAATCTGTTTTAACTGTTGACAATTTGTTAAGAAAGTTAAAAGTTGTGAGGAACAAATCTGGTCAGTGGGCATTAGTTTGTTACTTTACAGCCTCCTGGCTTTAAAATTCAAAAGTATTATTGGGAGAACAGTACCAATTTGAAAAGACCTGTAGATTATTGTTTCAAGGATAATTTTTTGATTGTTAGAGATAAGTAGGCATTATATTTACAAATCACTTTCAAATAATTCAGAAAATTGTGTGGGTGTGGGAGGTGGGGTAGCAAGATAAAAAGAAGGAGGAAAGCAGGGGTTGGTAAAAACAAATGTAAAATAACATTTGGAGAAACTTGGTGTAATGATTACTTTTGTGTCAATTTGGCTAGGACACAATACCAATATCCTATGTACTTAAGCCAGATACTTAAGTCAAATGAGTAACAATTAATTCAATTAAACACTATTCCAGGTGTTGAGCTGAAGGTATTTTGTAGATGTGGTTAACATCTATAGTCAGTTCACTTTAAGGATATTATCTTCAATAATCTAGATGGTCCTTATCCAATAAGTTGAAGGCCTTCAGAACTGAGCAAAACAGGTTTTCCTGGGGAAGAAATCCCGCCTGTGAACTGCAGCTTCAGCACCAGCTCAAGGCTTTCCAGTCTGCCTGCCTGTCCTACAAAATTTCAAACCTGCCAGTCTCCACAATCACATAAGCCAGTTCCTTACATCTATCTACACATATCTCTACTGTTGGTTTTGTTTCTCTGGCCCTGATAAAGATTTTGATACTATGAAATGGAATGTGGCTGTAACAAACACCTAAAAATGTGGAAGTGGCTTTGGAACTGGGCAATGGTAGAAGCTGGAAGAATTCTGAGACACATGATAGAAAACACCTAGATTGCCCTGAAGAGACTGTTGGTAGAAATATGGATGTCAAATGTGGTTCTGGTGAGGATCCACAAGGAAGTGCAATGTATGAGAGAGAGCTTCTACCATCTTAGAGAAGACATGTATGGCCATCAAACAGATTATTGGTACAAATATGAATGTTAAAAGGTGCTTCTGGTGAGGTCTTAGAAGGAAATCAAGAACATGGGATTAGATACTAATAGAAAGGTGATCCTTGTTGTAAAGTGGCAGAAAGCCTGGCTGAATTGTTGTGTGTAAAGCAGAATTCTAAGTGATGACATGTAGTGGAGATTTCCAAGCAAAGTGTTGAAGGCGTGGTGGCCTGGTTTATCCTTGCTGTTTATAGTACAATGCAAGAACAAGATATATTGATGAAAGAACTGTTAAGCAAAAAGAAACTCCCACTTGATGATTCAAGAGGATCTTGGCCTATCCACATGGAAAAGGATGCTACAATTAGGAAATGAATTGTTAGGAAAGCATGCTTTGGAGAAGGCCAAGGCTATAATAGCTGGATGACTTTTTGCCAAAGAGATTAGGTATATATCTAGTGGATCCAATCAACCATCTCAGCAGAAGCCAGGAACATAACAGGACTATCCAGAAAGATGTATGGATCACCCTCTTGTTTAATGGCATGGTTTCTCTTAACACATACAGAAGACCCACAAGGATTTTGAGAATGATATACCAGCAGACATATGGCCAGCCTAGAATGAAAGGGACAGAAACAATAAAAGGAAGGGAGGCTGACTTCTAGGATTCTACAGGCAGAAAATGGGTCAACAGCGCTGCAAACGTGCTAACCTTTAAGAAAAAGAAGAACAACCGATAGTGTAGGGCTCAGGCCCAAAGAAGCAAGCCATGGCCCCAGAAGGCAGAGTATTAAGCCACACAACATTATTCTCAGGCTTTAAAACTCAACAGAATTGTCCCTGCTAAGTTTCAACCTTGCTTAGGACTGGTGATCCTTTGTTCCTTCCAATTTCTCCTTTTTGCAATGAGAATGTCCATCTTATGCTTGACCCACTACTGTATTTTAAAGTTACTTACCTATTTTCTAGGTTCACAGGTCCACAGATGGAGATGAATTCTGCCCCAGAATAGATCATACTCATGATCCATCCTTAATGTAGTGCCATCCATCCTTAATGTAGATGTCTGAGATGATCACATTAGGGACTTCTGATGGTATTTATATGGGATTTTGGACATAGTATTGATGCTGTAATGAGTTTAGACTTTTGGGGACCTTAGAATGGGGTGACCATCTTTTGCCGATGGGATGGACATGAATTTTTAGGTGTCAGTGGGTAGACCACAGTGGGATGAATATTGGCCCCTAAAAGGTATGTCCAAGTCCTGACCCCTGATACCTGCAAATGTTACCTTACTTGGAAATAAGGTCTTTTCAGATGTAATTAAGGATCTTGAGATGAGATCATCCTGGATTTCAGGTAAACCCTAAATCCAATGACTAACGTCTTCATAAAACAAAAAGGAGAGGGAGAGATTTAACTCACACACAGTGAGGAAAAGTATGGATAGATGGTTGCAGAGACTGGAGTGATATGTGAACAAGCCAAATAATGCCAAAGGTTGTCAGAAGCTGGAAGAAGCTAGTAAGGATTTTCCCTTAGAGCCTTTGGAGGGAATGTGGCCCTGGTAACTCTTTGATTTAGGACTTGTGGTCTTTAGAACCATGAGACAGTAGGTTTCCATAGTTTTTAAGCCACCAAGTTTTGGTAATTTTTTAAGGCAGACCTAAGAAACCAATACACTGGGTGAAGTGAATATTAGAATTCTTTGTACTGTTTTGTGTTACTTTTCTATAAGGTGAAATTCTATAAAAATAAAGTTTAAATACTATCCAACAATATCTTCAGCTTTGCATGGAGATAGCTACGTAATCTGGTATCTTTCTCTCACAACCCTTAAAAAATCATTTTACTCGATGTCCTATATTTAAAAATAATTTAAAATACTCCCTTCACGGCACGTAACAGAGACACATATTAATTGTCTGTGAAACTGACCACAGAACTAACCTCACAATTCTGGACAGCAAATTTATACCATCTTCTTAAAAGAGTCGAATGCATCGCATTGATATGAATGTTTGTGTTCCCTCCTAAATTCATAATGAAACTGAATCCCCAATGCAACAGTATCAAGAGGTAGAGATTTTAGAAGGGGAGTAGGCCATGAGAATTAATGCCTTAAAAAAGGGCTGGAGGGAACTATCTAGGCCCCTTTCTGTCCCTCCTTCTTCCACCATGTGAGAATGCAGCAATGAGGTGCCATCTTGGAAGCAGAGAGCAGCTCTCACCAGACACCTGATCGTACAATTCCCAACCTTCGTAATTGTGAAAAAATAAATTCCTATTTATAAGTAATCTAGTTTCAGATTTTTTTAAATAGCAGGAATGGATTAAGACACTTACATGTAAGACTTTGACCCATAATAAAATTACTCATCACAAATAACTAATTTCAATATACTTTACTGATTAAAACTTACCAATGGCCTTTCACTTACAGGAGATGGAGGTCGGGGGGCAGTTTCTCCAGAAGTGGGCCGCCAGGTCAAGAGCCTTTAAGATACCAAAACCACATCAATCTCTAGGGGGCTGTGCCACATGCCACATGCAGCATATTTTGAAATGGGCCCAAGAAAGTAACAAGAACATACCAACTACACAGTCCATCTTTGACTACTGCTAAGAGCAATTTCCTAAAAAACATCTAGTAAAATGTTTAAACATGTACTTTTAGAAAAAAATTAAGTGGCGTTTAATATAATTAAAAGGGTAATATAGTCACCAGTTTTGCATTAAAAAAACACTTTCTGATAAGTTTTAAAGATTTTAAACCTCCTTTCCCTAAGTATTAATATCAAATATTTTCCAAGTAAGAGACTTCTCAAAAAAAAAAATTCATAAAATTGGCCAGGTGTGGTGGCTGACGCCTGTAATCCCAGCACTCTGGGAGGCCGAGGTGGGCAGATCACCTGAAGTTGGGAGTTCGAGACCACTTGACCAACGTGGAGAAACCCCATCTCTACTAAAAATACAAAATTAGCTGGGCATGGTGGTGTATGCCTGTAATCCCAGCTACTTGGGAGACTGAGGCAGGAGAATCGCTTGAACCCAAGAGGTGGAGGTTGTGGTGAGCTGAGATCATGCCATTGCACCCCAGTCTGGGAAACAAGAATGAAACTCCATCTCAAAAAAAAAAAAAAACAAAAAAAACAACCTACCTCACTATAATTCCATTTCACACTCATCCCTTAGAGAAAAATGACAAGCTGTTATAAAATATGAAATATGTATAAATACATTTTCCTTAGATTATTAAAAGATCAGTAACAGAAACAGGCTGAGATTTTTTTTTCCCAATTCAAAACCACTGCTTGGTTTGATCTGAATAAATAAAATCTCATAAAAGTCAGCGGAATCACTTTACTATGTCCCAAATTTTGGATAACCAGACTAAAGGTTTTGGTTTACAAATAGTTTAATTCATGTATTTGTTATAGTTTATAGCAGTCTGGTTTGTAATAAATCTAATTCTATATAAGAGTAAGACAAGCTTAAAAGGATTTCTGTTATGAGAAATCAGTAGTCACTATCAAACTTTTAATCATTAGTCACTCTCCAACTCATTCAATATACAAATATAAATGTAAAGTTGTATAAAATCTTCTTACGCATGTGGGATTGTGGTTTTGAAGATATCCAGTGTGCAGTTGCAAGTTTTATCCCAGATTTCCAGGGTAAATTTTTCACCATTCAGAATAACAACATTCTCTAAACAGTTTGTACCAGATCGTGCTAACTGCTCATTGTCTAGGAAAGAAAAGAGCAATTCATTTATATATTACCAGGGTCACATTTGACACTTTGTGTCACATATCTGACAGACCTACCTTGCTGCACACACCAGTAGAGCTGAGCAAAGATATCATCCAAAAGTACATCACTGAGTACTTCTAAATACTGAGTGAATACATCACAGATTGCATAAAGTGCATGATTGCAAGTTGTTGTCATCCATTCAGCTTTCTGGGGAAAAAAGTCGTTAGTGAACATCATGCCATTAATCAACTACTATGATTTTAAAAAATATACATATATATATATATAAACATGTTTTCATATTTAAAATGTAAGGCTGTCAGTGTTCCTTTTAGACCACTGAATTCCCTCTAGAACGTTATATTCACCTTAACTTAAAATCTGGTATCTATTGCTCCTCATTATCCCATAACCACCTATGCATACAATAATTTAACTATTTTTGGCACTATTTGTGTTGATTATTTAAAAAACCATCACCGCATCATCTTGATATCAGTATTATGATTTTTCAAAGTGCATGAATAGCAACAGCCGGCCTTGCTCTAGACCATGACAGAACATGAAAAGGGAAATAAGGAGGTAAGAATTTGTCTAAATGGGATTAGCATAGGTATAAAATAAAAATGACTTTCCTGAAGTATGGTTATCTGAAAACACCATAAAAAAGGGGCTATACAAAATAAGTGTAATTTATTTTTTTCAAACCCATAAAAAATAATCGCAGAAGTCTGCATTTAACACTGCTGTATGGAACAAAAGGGGAAAATATGAAGCTCTCTTGACACATTTCCTAAAATGTATATTGTAACTGGTTCATAGTAAAATATGTTGAAATAAATAAAATTTACTTTGTATTCCTTAATATAAAAAAGAAGTCACTATATAATACTAAAGAAAGTTACTGATGTTTTATAGTTGTGACTGTTGAAATGAGGAAAAGAAATGGAAAAGTCAGAAAAACACTGAAAACAAAACAGAACAAAAAAATCAATTCATTAATTCAGTTCTATCCTCTCATAGTGTTCTTTTTTTTTTGGAGATGGAGTTTCGTTCGTCACCCAGGCTGGAGTGCAGTGGCGCAATCTCAGCTCATGGCAACCTCCACCTCCCGGGTTCAAATGATTCTCCTGCCTCAGCCTCCCAAGTAGCTGGGACTACAGGCACCTGCCACCACACCTGGATAATTTTTGTATTTTTAGTAGAGATGGGGTTTCACCATGTTGGCGAGGCTGGTCTCAAACTCCTGACCTCAGACAATCCATCCACCTTGGCCTCCCAAAGTGCTGGGATTACAGGCGCGAGCCACTGTGCCCGGCCAGTGTTCTTATTTATAAAGACATAGTATTATATTCTCATGCCTTAAAGAAAAATTGTCTAGGAATTCTTTTCTTTACTTAATTTGAAACACTAAAATGTATTGATGATAATACTGAGGATCTTTTAATTTGACTAAGCTAAATGAAAATTGTGCATCCTCTTACCTCTGTCTGTTGTTCTGGCAATTTCATATTGTCAAAGATTCTGAAAACAATTCTAAATAAATCCTGCCACCAGTGTTTCTCATAAGTGTGGCCATATGTTTTCATTATTTCAAACATTACTGTTAAACCCCTAAAATGACAAAACACAATTAGAAAGACATAATATAAAAAAGCATACTCCTCCTAAAATAGCTTTTATAGTTCACAAAGCTACTAAAAACAGAAAGCTTAAAACTAGTCTGAAATTAACACATGACACTGGGTTTTAAAAAATTTAAGTTGTAAGAACAACAGGTTCCTTTAGGATATATCATTCAGGAAAAAAAATCTCCAAAGGTCTTGGCCGTAAACTTTTTTATTTTACTTTTCCTTTACTTTTACCTCACCATTGCAGCATTTAAAAACTGTAAATGGAATTACAAATTGAAAACGATAATTGTTTGAGTGAATATTAATTTTGTGGTACTACAGCCAAAAAAGAAAATACATATACAGAAGTCTAAGAACAAAACAAAAGTTAGATCTTGGAAAATCTTTTTCAAAGAACTATGGGGATTTTCACCCAATACTAGAAGCCTTATTCATGCAACATCTCCAAACAAAAGGATTTACAAAACAAATCCACTGAGGGGTCTGTGCTTCATTTCTTGCTATATCCCAGGCACACAGCAGTGCTCATTGCCTGGAAGGCAAACAATAAATATTTGCTGAATAAATTGCTTAGCATCACATTGAGCAGGTTTTGAGTAAGTGTTAAAACTGAAACTCAAAACTTTCTTCTTCATTCCTTCCTGTTTCTTGAAATAATACTTTTATGTAACCATTAGAAACTTTAATCTTTTCTCTATTTGTTGCTTTTTCTGGGAAAACACAGGCATCCTCCAATTTAGAAATGGCTTATATTTCCAAAAGTTTGAGAGTAAAACAGAACAAAATTTTCTTTGAAAGGCTCTCATAAGGACCGGAATAGAGCTGAACTCATTTGCTGTTATGCTATCCCCAAACCTAGCAGATGGCTCATACATAGTAGGTTCTCAACAAGTTTTTGTTAAATGAATGTGTAAAATAACATTACAATACTTCAGACTACAGTAAATTCACACTGGTCTATTGGATCCCTAAGATATCTAATATGTAATACTAGCAGTGGTAGAGAAACCATAGTAAAGAAACTCCTGGGAAAGAAACTTCCACAGGGGACGCCTGTCAGAGTTCCATCACTGATGCTAAACCCATAGTTCCCTCCTTGCAATGGAACAAGGCTCCCTCATCCTCCATCTGCTGAGCTCTGTATCGATGCCCTCCCACTCCAAGTAACAGGATGCTGCCTCTCATGGCTAGGAGTAAGTGGATATGGGCAATCCTGTTTTTTCCAGGGCCCAAAGTAAACACAGAGATCAATCGTTTCCAAGGATTTTTAATGTGGAAAATGTTTTTTTTTTTTTTTTTTTTTTTAAGCAATATTAAGTCGTTGGTGTAGGGAAAAATAACACAGTCATGTGCCACATAAGGACATTTCAGTCAACAATGAACTGCACATAAGACAGTGGTCCCCTAAGATTATAATACAGCTGTAAAGTTCCTTTACAATGTCTTGTGACATTGTAGTTGTAGCTTTCATTGATCGTAGGGCAACACTTTACTCACATGTTTATGGTGATATTGGTATAAACAAATCTACTGCACTGCCAGTCATATAATGATAAACAATTTTGTTAATGATTAATTTACTGCACCTCTCATCATTATTTGCAAGTGTACTCCTTGTACTTACACATTTTTAAAAAGTTAATTGGAAAACGGACTCAGGCAGGTCCTTCAGTAGGTATTCTGGAAGAAGTCATTGTTATCATAGGAGTGACGGTTCCATATGTGTTACTTCCCCTGAAGTAACACATCTTCTAGTGGGGTAAGACGTGGGGATGGAAGACAGTGACACTGATGATCCTGACTCTGTGTAGGCCTAGGTTAATGTGTATGTCTGTGTCTTAGTTTTTAACAAAAAAGTCTAAAAAGTAAAAAATAAAATAGAAATAGAAAAAAGCTTATAGAATAAAGACATAAAGAAAATATTTTTGTACAGCTGTACAATGTGTTTTAAGCTAAATGTTAATATAAGAGTCAAGTTTTTTAAAATTTAAAAAATTATAAAGCAAAAAACTTACAGTAAGCTATGGTTAGTTTTTTATTGGAGAAAAAATATCTTTTCATAAATTTAGAGTAGCCTAAGTTTACAGTGTTTATAAAGTCTACAGTAGTGCACAGTAATGTCCTAGGCCTCCTTTGCATTCACTCACCACTCACTCACTGACTCACCCAGAACAATTTCTAGTCCAGCGAGTTCCATTCACAGTAAGTGCCCTATAAAGGCACTTTTATATCTTTTATATCATGTTTTTACTGTACCTTTTCTATGTGTATATATATACACATAGAATTTTTTTTTTCTGAGACAGAGTCTCTTACTGTCACCCTGGCTGGAGTGCAGTGGTGCCATCTTGGCTCACTGCAACTTCCGCCTCTCGGGTTCAAGCAATCCTCATGCCTTACCTTTCCAAGTAGCTGGGATTACAGGCGTGCGCCACCACACCCGGCTAATTTTTGTATTTGTATTTTTTAATTTTTATTTTTGAGACAGAGTCTCACTCTGTTGCCTGGGCTGGAATGAAGTGGCACTCTCAGCTCACTGCAACCTCCGCCTCCCAGGTTCAAGCGATTCTCCTGCCTCAGCCTCCTGAGTAGCTGCGATTACAGGTGCGCACCACCACACCCGGCTAATTTTTGTATTTTTAGTAGAGAAGGGGTATTCACCATGTTGTCCAGGCTGCTTGAACTCCTGACCTCAGATGATCCGCCCACCTGGGCCTCCCAAAGTGCTGGGATTATAGGCATGAGCCACCATGCCTGGCCAAATTTTTATGTTTTTAGTAGAGGTGGGGTTTCACCATGTTGGCCAGGCTGGTCTTGAACTCCTGACATCAGGTGATCTGCCCACCTTGGCCTCCCAAAATGCTGGGATTACAGGCGTGAGCTACTGCACCCAGCCTGTTTCGATATGTTTAGATACACAAACGCCATTGTATTAACAGCTGCCTACAGTACAGTAACATGCTGTGCAGGTTGTACCCATGGAGCAACAGGCTATGCCACCTAGATTTGTTTGAGTACATGCTATGATGTTCACACAACGCTGAAATTGCCTAGTAATGCATTGTACAGAACATATCTCTGTCATTAAATGATGCCTGACTACATCGCGGACTTTAATTTTCGGTATTTATCCCCAAATCTAGAGAATTTTGGAAGAATCAAATAAGAATGCACACGAGAAGTTCTTTCCACACAGTGTTATACCAATCATAGTGCTGCACTATTTGTTGTTGTTAAAGACAGAGAATCTCAATTTGTTGCCTAGGCTGGAGTACAGTCGTGTGATCAGGGCTCACCATAGCCCCAACCTCCTGTGCTTAGACAATCCCACCTCAGCCTCATGAGCAGCAGGAACTAGAGGGATGCCCACCATGCCTAGTTAACTTTTTGTTCAAAGAGATGGGGTCTCACTATGTTGCCTAGGTTGGTTTCAAACAATCCTCCCACCTTGACCTCCCAAAGTGCTGGGATTACAGATGTGAGCCACGGCATCTGGCCCACATTTTAAAATGGAAGCTAAATAGCAGCCCATACATATCCTGGGATGAGGTAGGAAAATCAAAGGCCATCACTGAACAAAGTTTACTGATCTTTTCCCTCTCCTTTACTAACTAGAACACATACAACGTCTTTAACAACTAGTATCTACCCATAATCTGAACACGGAATACGGTGAGAAATAAGGTATCACAGTGCCAAGCAACAGAAGGCTAAGAAAGCAGGTGGATCCTCCATCAAACAGACGTCTACAAATAAATAAAGGGTGAGGGGAGAAGGTGCTGAGTTTTCATGACCTGCTAGTCATGATATGTTAGCAGCTCCACTGAGGCAGCTGGACAACTGAAATGCGGCTATCTTGAATTTCAACAAGTTCCTAACAGGCCCACTGATAAACAATCCACCGTATCTAAATATAAAATAAACTTTTTCTATAATGCTCTCATAATTAAAATCCCTAAGGGTTAAGTCCTATTTTGGATTATCTATTTCATAAGAATTTCTGTTGTAACAAATAATACTATAAAAATGAAAAATTTGTTGAGATGTAAGTCAAATTTAACCTTGGTGGGGCATGGGTGTGGTTCCGGCATAAGGTGAAAAAGAAGAGATTCATTCTGTGCTACCTTTAGAAATTCAAAAAATTCGATAAAGTTATACATCCAAATAACAGAAGATTCTTCTAAATGAGAAGGGAAGATTCCTAAAAGATTTTGTTTACCATAAAATTGAACTCACGGTGGGTTTAGAGATTGACAGATATTAGGACACACAAGCCGGCCATTTCAATGTGGCCAAGTACAGGGTAAAAAACTACTATGGGAGTCCTGTGAGCTGTGAACTAAGAACAGTGTGTTAAGCACTTGGCCAGTCACATAATACCCGGAATAGTTCCTTTACAGATTGACTATATGTTCATAATGATCTTTTATTGGCAATATACTTTTGAAAGAGTTCTATTTGAATAGCTCTATATTATTCCAAACTATGTTACTGACCAGGTTACAAAAAGAAATGGTTCTTCACCTAAAACTCACCAAGGATGTGCATTTAAAAGTTCTTCTATCGTTCATCAGGAAATAAAATAAATTTTGCCACTAACTTCAATTTATTATTGGAAACAAATATATGAAAAGACAGAATGTTTAAAGGATCAAATTAACTTAGAAGCTAAAATCAAAAGGAGGCTATAATCAAATATTTTTAAAATAATGTAGCATTTCCATTTTTATTTTGCTCTAGTTAACATTTTAAAATAATATTAACATATTTTAAAATATACCTATCTACTAATTAATATATTTGACAAAACACTTCATTTTATGGTCTTTAACTGTGAGACTGTGTTTATAAAGAAGAGTTACATGATTAAAGTCAAAATAAATCCAAAATTTTAATTACAAATATAGATTGTTACCTGGTTCTTACATCTAATTTGCATCTATTGATGATACAGGATAACTCAAAGAGAATTGGGAACCATCCTCTCACCCACACCCTGTCTTCAGGTGCCACATTCATATCATCACTTGTGTATTCCTTGAAAGCCTTCAAGAAAAAAGGTAGGGTTATTAAAAGCAAAACATAACACCTATACATTTAGTATATTAACTTCTCAAAAAATAATTTAAATGCTTCACAAATAACCAGTGAGCAATACACAATAATTTATAAAAAATGGACACTATAACTGCCTATAATTTTAGTATACATGCCACTGAAGCAAGCAAAATATAACTGCCTATAAAGAGCTCTGGACTAGCATCCAAAAGTTAGCTTTACTTTCAACTGTCACCAGTTTTCTGCATCATTACCCAGGTTAATTCAGGTTTCCATTTTTATCACTTAAATGGTTACGATACCACACAGCCACATTAACCACACTGGGGAAGTATGAAGGTAAAATGAGTTGACATATCTGAAATGTACCAAGCACCTGATCGGTCCATGTTAGTATGGAATAAAATCTTATTACCAAATCTATGATACATCACTGTCTCTTATGAAAGTTACAAAGATAGATTTAAATATGCAAGTTAAATATGGCAGCTAGATTTTCAATTCAACCTTTTACTTCAGAGCTTAAGCCTATTCTAATCCATAGTCAGTCAGCTTCAGTATTACACAGCACAGACAGACAAGATGCACTGTAGGGAATGGTTACAAACACAAGCTGGGGCTCAAACCCTAGCTCTACTTTACTAGCCCTGAAACTACGGGCACATTTTTAAACTTCTCTGTGCCTCAGTTTCTTTATCCATATGGGGCTATAACACTATCTATCCCATAAAGTCATTAGAAGATTAAACAAGTTAATACAATTTAATGAAAAACACTCAGAAAAATACCTGACACTTTCAATAATGGTTAGTTACAATCACTAACCATCCTAACTCAGAATCAGGCTGCTCAGATTATTTTTCGAATTACTGAAAAATAAATGCTTCATATACCCTCAATTCCCAAACAAACTTAAGATTTCAAATTGGAAAGAATACTCTGCAAAATTTTGTTTACTAAATGACGCTATACCTGAGGTCTATCAGACACATATTTTGCACAATGGCGAATAAGTCGAATTGCTTCCATACTTGTGTCTGGGAAAGCTGCATTGCACGCAAATTCAGACAAACACTTCACGGCATCCTGGAAAGAATCAATGGTCGCTGGAAAGTGTTTTCAAATACAAGGGCTAAAATAGAGAAAATATATATTACCATAATTTTCAATTATTCTTAGCTGTACCAAAAATACACCAACATCTAGATATAATGCACTTCCTTAAAGGTTGTTAAAGGCTCTGACATCCAACAGATACAAAGTTCAAGACTATCTTTACCACTTACCTGACTGCCCTGTGTGGTGAGAATAGTAAAACCTGTCTGTTTTGTTTACATTATAAACACAGCACCTAATACAGTGACTGGTACACAGTACATACCAGTTCAACTTTGGCTGAATGAATATACAAAATTACTTAACCTCTCTATATCTGGTTTCTTGATATAAAATGGAAATAATCATAATATACACAGGATAGCTGTAAGCACTACACAAAATAATGTAAGTGAAGTGCTTAGCGTAATACTTAAGCAAGCACGCAATAAATGATAGCTATGATGATGCCATGATTCTTGATGTTGATGGTCACCACTGTCATCTTCTATATAGGCTTAACTTACAATCTTAGTATTTCAGTCAGTCCCCCCTTGAACTTAATGGGACTTCTCCTTGAAGAAGGCTGTGCAATGTACTTACTGGTCAAAAATAAAGGCTTTGCTTTAATATTCTGTGGGTCTCAAGACCATCTCCATCACTAGTTCTGTGACCTTACATAAACTGCTTAACCTTTCTGGGGCTGAGTTTCCTAATCCATTTTGAAAAAAGGGATGGATAATAAAGATGCTTAACTGTGAAGATTAAAGAAATTACGTGAAAAGTGCACACAGTATTTGCCGTATGGTAAATACTCAATAAATGTTATCTATAATAGTAATTTAATTATTTTTATTTACTCTGGTTCTGTAGACAAAACTTGGTAAACTTAAAGGCCATAATCTTATTGTTACTTGACTCATCTTCCAAACACATTAAGGTTGCTTTTTTTTCCCTTTTACTTGAACAAAGCTAAGACAATACTCACTGACAATGTGCCCGGTTGTTTGGAATGCAAGTTCCACTATGCTTTCATCTTGATCAGATGCAGCTAGATGAAATACAGAGAAAATGTTCTTCCATCCAGATCGAATGTTAGCAGCTTGAGAATTAACCATCTGTGCTATACACCGTACAACCATATCTCGAATTGTTGGAGACCTAAGAATATTAATATAATTGCTTGGATATGCAAACAGATAAAACTCATCAGTTTTTCCCCCTTTCTTCTGTTCTTCTCCCTGCTGTGGAAAACAATAAGATTTTCCTACTATTAAGCAATTCAACAAATATAGTACCTGTTCCGTTTCATTATATGTTCAAAAGGTCTTAAGAAATCCTTCTGGAATCTGAAATTAGCAAGCTCCCCTTTCTCTAAGAACTTCATTGACAACTGCCTCAAGGAGTCTACTGCAAAAATAGCTACATCTTCATTAGGATTACACCCAACCTGTAATGGCGACAGAAATAAAAGATGTTAATTAATATCAGCAGTAAAAATCCGCAATTCTTTATTTTTTGTCTTAGAAAAGCATAGAATAGCACAGTAGGTAAATCCTAAGATTTTCCATAAAGGCATTAAATATGCTAAAATATTTCTCAACAAGAAAACAGACATTTTACATCAAATTCTTAAAGCCCAGAGTAATAATTTCTAAAAGAAAACACCATTCACAGGGTTTTCTGATTTAATATTAAAAGTAATAAATAATTGCTTGGAAGGGAAAAAGGCTCAATTTGATTACAAAGACATTCTAAACAAAAAACATACTACAAATGTAAACACATACCACAGTTATTCAAATACCTTATTAAAATGATCTCCAATAACTTCCCAAATTCGAGACCACTGCAATCTTATTCTTCCCATGTTGTAATATGATATTTCTACTATTTTTTGTAGACTAAACATTCTTGGGTGTGTCGTGGAAAGCAATTCATCCATAGACACAGCACAGAGCCAACGGACAAAATCCACTGTAACATAAATATATTTATATTTTTTTAGCTCAACATTAAAGTTATTTTAGCCCAAAGTCAGTTCCGAAGTAGAATAAATGCCCATACTTACCAATAGCATTTCCATCTAGCCTTGTAGATCCTGTGAATATTCTAGGGAAAATAAAACACAATTTAAAAAATGTATAAATTACTGTTCTTATTCCAACTGAAAAGTACATGGCATGGGGTACTACCTATTTTTATGTTTTAAGGGAACAAAAAATTGGGTACTCAAATGAGTATTTTTCATCATTTAGTTTAGTAACAAGTGTAGTCTGGATGTTTCTCCCTCCCCTCCACCTCCACTCCATATGAACCAGTTTGCATTCAATATTATTATTAGAGTAAGTATATACTGCTGTAATTTTATTAGATTTACAAACTCCAGATAGATACGAGATTCTAAGAATAAGAAAAATATTAATTTGTAAAACTAACAAATAATTGGCATACTACAGATTCTTTCCTGATTATCAACTAGCATTAAACAAGTTCTTAAAATGAAAACTTGACTCATTTTACCAGTGAAGTATATTTGATTAGAAAGTTCATTTACACTAAAAGTGATTTAATATAACCTTGTAAATAGTCTCAGTTTACCTAAGAATTGGCCAAACCACTTTCCTTAGGGCATTCAAATATTTGGAGTTAAACTAACACTGCCCAGCTTTGCCCATTCTTCTTTGCTGAGCTCTTTTTTTTGTTTCAAAGTTTCATAAACGTTTTCAGCATAAACACATTAGTCCTCCTTTTTTAAAGTCTGCATTTTAACCCATATTCTGGGTTTGTAACCAAGAGTCTGAAGTCACTTTCAAGAAGGATGACATTCCTCAACTTAGAATGCAAGAAATATGATTTGCATGATAAAAAGGAAAATTTTAAAGGCAGGAGCAGGTCACAGTAGTCATAGTAATAACAGTAATAGCTACCAATCACAAGGTGGGTTCTTTTCTAGTGTAATATCAATATTCACTCATTTGATCCTTACGAAGCACGTACTATTAAACCCCCAATTTTATAAACACAGAAACTGAGGCATAAAGATATTTAATAATTTAAGTGCTGAAGCCAAGATTCAAACCAGGACAGGGTGATTACAGAGTCTAAGCTATTAACCACTTTTCTATACTGCCTCACACTTACCTGAGCAAAAGGTATATTCAACCCTTTAAATATATTCTCCTTTTTTCCTACTATCACAATCTACATGTTCTGAGTATACCATGATTTTTTAACCCTAGTGTCCTTGCATGTCTGTCTATGTGTCCTGGCAATGAGTAAAAAACAATACAGGAAAAACAGTTTAGAAACTGGTAACACGATGACTCAGAATGTGAGTTCCTGCTAAAGAAATGTCTTAAGATTTTCTATATTGTTCTTGTCAGCAGAATGAAGCAGTAATTCCAAAATCTGGCAGAAAACACAATCTGGGGGAAAAATCAAAAGTAATACGGCCCTACTTAATCCAGGGATTAGACCGGACCCAGAAATTAAGGATACACAACGTCTACAGAGCTCTCGCATAAACAAAAATGAAAACTGCCAGACTATATGAATTTGGTCAGCTGACTTCTCAAACTACAGGTATTCTCATGGAAGGCAATGGCTGTAAACAAGCCACCCACGAATAGAGTGAAAACTAAATAGTATAGGAGAAGAAAAGGCACATAAACAAAAACAAAGAAAAAAAGAGTTTTTAACCAAGAAGAAAGCAAATGGCCAACAGTAGAGGGGTAAAGAAAGAACAAAAGCAGAGATAGAACCACAGGGAAGGGAAGCAATAGATTCTGAAGGTGTTGAAATAACGGAGAACAAAGGCAACAGGAGAGAGAACTATCATCAGCAGTAAGACAGGTTCTGTGGACTGGTGTGATGGTGGAAGGTTGGGGGAGCATCCATTCTGAGAAAGGGCATCCCAATTCTTACTCACTTTCATAGCCTCTGAGGGGGTCACTCTATTTCTAGTAATGCTCCACTAAAGATAAGCCATATGGTAGAGCACAGCATTCTGTGGGAGCATTTAAAGTCAAGCCTTAATATTAAGTCAAGAGAACAGAGCTGTGTTTCATAAAATCAGCCTATGAAATGGTTTCTACATTTTCCATAGAAAGCAAAGGACAGAAGCACAAGAACCTTGTTTACGAATATTAAAAATAATGTGCTTTTAAAAAAGCATTAGAAAAAAAACATTGGTAAGATTACTGCTTCATCACATTATAATACAGATGGAAAAACAAAAAAAGGTTGGCAAAACTTTTGCAGATTCTGGATCAAATCAACTTTTAAACTGTATGCAATACACAAGCAGCCTATATTATCTTACCTGTAAAAGGTTTTTTCACAGTTAATATATTAGAGGTAACATTTATTTCTTAGGCCTAAATGAAAAGTATTTACGAGCAAAGGAAGTTGGGATGAGCTGTACATATTTTCTGATAGGTGAAATATTCCAAAGTGTGAGGTAAGCCAGTTTATAGCTAGATCTGGTATGTATAAAAAATCATAAAGAGAAAAACTACGATGCTAAATAATTGTTTTTTACCTATTAAAAATAAACTATTCATGGACAAAGTCTATCTCCTGCATAGTTTAGTAATATTCATTATGAAATTGGTCTAATTTAATAATGCATAAAAAATTCTATCCTAGCAAATATGCTAGATCAGTTATTCCCAGATTGAAGTACCCAAAATTCTTCTCCTATATCCTAATAATACAAGATTCCTAATACAAAAGTAGATAATTAGAAAATTTTATCACCTTAAAGTCTGTAATAAAATCTTATTTTTTTCTGTTGGTTAATAAACCAGAAGCTATGAAGAATTAAACATACAAAATTATTTTGTTTTCTTTAGTACCTGTACTTATAATAACAGGTTATGCAGAAAAATAGGCCTAAGGACAGGAAAATACTGTTTGCTGGGTAAGTACAGAACTCTCCACATTGATGCCTGACACTATTTTCACTACTGTCTTCAACTACCAGTATTATCTCACTAAGTTGGGTAACGGACCAAAGTTTGAACATAACGATATGAAAATAAACTCAGATATTCAAAAAACATTTAATGGGAAAGTGAAATGTACCACTTAAGAATAATATAACATTATAAGAGATCAAATATATAACTTTTGGTGTTTTCACTATAAGCAAAAACTTGCAATACTGAGGTTTTGTATAAAATTTGACATTGGATTTATGTTTGTAGAAGTATCTGGCGATGACAAGATTGTGATGACAAAGTACAAACAAAATGTATGCTAAGTCTCCTCTGAAATAGCATAAATTCTTAAAACAGAGAGGCATGTAATTTCAAATGAGTAATATGTCCCTCTGTAACAAACAGTGGATAGGAAGATAAATTAGAACTAGATGTGGTCACATAAAGTACATTATAAAAGCAGAAATAGTAGGTAAAATGTTGAATCATGCCTAAATAGATTCTCAAAATGACAGTGAAGATGATTTTTCTGGAAGGCAAGAGAATCATTCACAAGAAAGCTAGCCAGGTAGCAGAAGGGCTACTACATAGCTCTGCAGTAGTACATGTAGGCGGAAAGGTGGAGAGGTTAAGCATGCATGCTTATTACAAGCCTAGTTGTGGGAATGAGCAAGTTATTTAATCTTTTTCTGTCTCAGTTTCCTCATTTGTAAATTGAGGACAAGAATACGCATCTCATCAGGCTACTGAAAGGATTAAATGTAAAGCGTTTTGCAAGTGCCTCATCTGTGGCAAGCCTTCATGCTTGTTATATAGTAGGTATGAGATAATCTTTCTTCAATCTTCACAAAAAAACAGGCAAATGACTCCTCTAAAAAAAAAAAAAAAAAAAAGAAAAAAAAAAAGCAAGTGGACATTAAGGATTCAAGGAAAAAGTTCCATGGAGTACTTCCAGGGTCAGTGGCCACTGAACTGAACATTCTAGTTCTACCTGTACTTAGAGCAAAAAGTTTTATCTGAAGCAAAGTGAAATAATGGATCAGCATGAGTTTCCAGACTATCAAGGAAAGATTTGTACAAAATTATGTTTTTGAAAGTTTCCATCACAAGTGGGGGGGGAGGGAGGAAGAGAACGAAAAAACATTGTTGTAAAATGTTTCAGTTTTGGGGGCATTTATCTGGAAAAAGCTAATCTTCAAAAGAACAACAGGAGATATTGTTCTACATGCTAGGCATTTTAAAATTGGAAACATTCTGTAGTAAATAAAGCATATTACGGGTTTTCTTTTAGAAAACAAACTAAAAATGGGGAATATGTGGTGATGTGTATAAAACATAAATTCTGAAGTCCCTTCCAAAAAAGTTTAAAATGAGAATTGCCAATAAAACCTTTCATTTCATCCATAATGCAGTCTTTATTGTGGACCCAGAAAAATAAACTACACATTTTCAAATAGGGATAATAAGGGGAGTACGTTTTCTACAAGAAAATAAAACATTTGTATTCTTTTCCATCAAGGTTACCATTTCCTTAATGCCCATTAACATCTACTGTAACTTAAATGCCCATTAATCTCTTTTGTAACTATGATCCAAAAGCAAAATTATAGGTACTTCATCATCTAAATCACAGCATATCACAATATAATCTTATATTACTTTAGGAAAATGATTTTGGCAATAATTTTTTTTCTTTTTACCAATAAGAAAATACCTAAATGCTACAGAACTGAAACAGTAATCATCTGAAAAGGGAATAAAATGAATACCTTACCTATCTACAGCAACAACAACACTCTGAGAACTGGTTTCTCCAATGGATTCCTGAATACTTGCTATCTGTTTCCAGTCCACATTTCCTCCAACTACCACACATAAAAAAGAGTCATTTCAGTTTGAAAACAATTCAGTAGAAGAATACACTTAACAGTTCTAAAATATACTTCTGAAATCAACTGCTTTCCTAATAAAAGAATGCTTCAGGTGAACAATTCTTTTGGCATCAGTGACACTTACCAAGGCCAAATGTGCAAATGAACTTTACTAAGTAGTATACAACACATGGTTACAAGTCACAAACTATGTTTGTAAAGATCACACAAAGTAGGGGCACTGTGAATTTATATCACAAAAGTATAGATGTTAGATATAATTTCCCTTAATGTTTAAAGAAATGCAGCACTAATCCCAGTTCCAATGACACCTTCTGAAGATGATTCCAACTCCAAGTATTTAGACTTCCCTTGTCATTTAATCTCTAGTCCCCTATTTACAAAGGTTAGTTGAAAATTCTTTTTTTTTTTTTTTTTTTTTTTTTTTTTTTGAGGCAGAGTCTTGCTCTGTCGCACAGGCTGGAGCGCAGTGGCGCAATCTCGGCTCACGGCAAGCTCTGCCTCCCAGGTTCATGCCATTCTCCTGCCTCAGCCTCCTGAATAGCCGGGACTCCAGGCACCTGCCACCACGCCCGGCTAATTTTTTGTATTTTTAGTAGAGATGGGGTTTCACCGTGTTAGCCAGGATGGTCTTGATCTCTTGACCTCATGATCCACCCGTCTCGGCCTCCCAAAATGCCAGGATTACAGGCGTGAGCCACTGTGCCTGGCCGGTTAGTTGAAAATTCTACCTGTATTTTCTAACATTCTTTCATTGAAAAGAATCATTTATCCTTTCCCTTGAAACTGGTTCCATGTGTTGGAGAGAACAACAATATTTTCAGTTTTCAAATTCTTAATTTTAGAATCACCTTTGGTATCCTCTTCCACTATCAATATTCAACTAGTCACTAAATTTTTCTTCTGATCTGTTTTTCATATCATCTCTTCATTTCCATTCCTACCTAGTTCTGGCCCTCATCATCTCAGTCCTAGATTACTGAAGCCATTTCCTGACTGATTTCCCCACCATTAATTATTTCCCTCTTCAATCTCTCTTTCATCCCCCTGCAAGATTATTTCCTAAATCTTCTCCTTCATTTTGCTTACTGTTACTTACAAGGTAAAATATATACTCTTTAGCCTAGCATTTAAAGCACTTCCCTTCAACAGTCTAGCCAAAATGTGCCATCCCTCAACTATCTAAAACTTACCTACCAAGACTCAATTTGGGTTCTCAACGAAAAGTTCCTCTCCATTGTTCTCATCTGCCTTTGAATTAAGCATTTACTTAGCTAGGTACTACTCAAATCAGAATTACTTTCACACAGTTTCATACAAATTATTTCAGGTGTGTTAATGTTGCCTTCACAACCAGATAAAAAGTTTCCTAAGGTTAGGAATCAAGTAATATACATTTTGTACTATCCTACCTTACTCACAATTAAGTCCAAAGCAGGTGCTCTACAAACACCTGACCTGAGTGACCAAACACTCAATAAATGCCCTTCTGAAGGCAAACATAACAGATGGTATCATTTAAACCTGCTGAACTCAAATTCTATCCTAGGAACTGAATGATATGAAAAAGATGTAACCCCTGTCCTCACGGAGTTAATAATTTACACCAGGAGAGGAGATAGATATGTTTATAATGAACTTCAATGCAATGTAATGATTACTTCATGGCTGAAATGAACTAATTACATAGAATAAAAGTTTGCTAAATAGAACTAATTTTGATAGGGACGAGAACGGGGTGTTAGCTCATAGAAAGGCTTCACATATGATGAAATATTAATTCAACCTGGACCTAGAAGGATAACTATGTAGAAAAGGAAGGAGAAAGAAAAGCAATTGAGACAGAGGGGGCAGCTATATAAAGCAGTGGAAACATACAACTGTATGTCACGTTTTCACATACTTGGTAGTATAGCCATAATGAAGGATTGGCAGACACTGGGAAGAAGGGAAAAGAACAGTAGTAGGAGACAAAGCTGAAAAGACAGACTAGAAAAAAGAATGTGAAGAGCCTTGACCCTTAGGTTTAATGTACTACTTTTGAAAACAGGGATTTATTAGATCTTTTAGAAGACTGATATGATCTAATCTATTTTCCAAAAGACAACACTGGTAATATCTGGAGAACATACTGAAATAGGAAAAAATATTGAAATCAGAGATAAATTAAAAGTCTACTTCCTATAATACAAGTGAACAAGAATGAAAGCCTGAAGTAAGTGACACAGTATTGAGCTGGTAGGGAAATAGTTTCAAGGCAAACTTGACATGCACAGCATGTTACAGAAATTTTACAAAGAAAAACCTATGAGAAAAAACAATGCCAATCATGAGGTAACTTCCTTTGTGTATCAACAGGATATCCTTTCCACAGAGGAAATACATATATTCTGGGGGGGGAGGGGGGGATAAACACACACACACACGTGTCAAAATGTCCTTTATATTTAAATACAAAAATTTAAAATCATTAATAAAAAAATATTTAAAGGAATCAAAGAATACATAAAATGTCTAGGAATCCAAAGAACCCATTTCACAAATATGTGAAATCCCTTAATAAGAGTTTCAGTTTTGTCAAACAAATTTACTCAAAAGCACACAATAGGGATGTTAGCTCAAAGAAAGGCTTCACATATGATGAAAAATTCTTTCAACCTAGACATAGAAGGATGGTTATGTAGAAAAGAAAGCAGAAAGAAAAGCAATTACAATAGAGAGGGCATATTTAGGTTAAATAAAATTTTTAAAAGTATGTGTCATGAATACTCTCTGAACATCTACGTGACAAAGCCATTGAATTTTTAAATGTTAACATATCTCTTGAAAGACCCGCATGCAGTCCAGGTGTCATGGCTCATGCCTGTAATCCTAGCATTTTGGGAGGCCGAGGTGATAGGATCACCTGAGACCAGGGGTTTGAAACAGGCCTGGGCAACATACTGAAATAGGAAAAAAATACACAGGGAAAGCCTGGGACAAGCTTTTACTTTACTAACTTTAATAAAAAAAAAAGTTGAGTCCAGGAGTTGACTGTGCCACTGCACTCCAGCCTCAACAACAGAGTGAGACCTTGTCTTTAAAAAAAATAGAAAAAAAAAAGAATGCATATAATTCAAATTTAATAATTATCTACTATGTATTCTTAATAACTGAAAGTTTCATATTTCCAAAAAGTCAAAGTACAGACTTTTTTACTATCAGTCAGAAAGTATGATAAATATATACTCAACCCTGTCAACTTGGTTACATGGAATACTCGGCAGAGATACCATTAATAAAAGAGGATGTGGCCGGGCACAGTGGCTCACATGTGTAATCCCAGCACTTTGGGAGGCCAAGGCGGGCAGATCACATGAGGTCAGGAGTTAGAGACCAACCTGGCCAACATGGTGAAACCCTGTCTCTATTAAAAAAAATACAAAAATTAGCCAGGCATGGTGGCACACACCTATAATCCCAGCTACTCAAAAGGCTGGCAGGAGAATCACTTGAACCCAGGAAGCAGAGGTTGCAGTGAGCTGAGATCGCGCCACCACACTCCAGCCTAGGCAACAGAGTGAGACTCTGACTCAAAAAAATAAAAAAAAGAGGATTAGTTTAAAACTATATACATATATATATGTCCACTGTATATGCAGACTAAACTGGCTTGACTGTACCACATCTTCTTCTAGCTTAAATTCTGATGACAACATTCTGCTCCAGAAAGCATCTGCTGTCTGACTTCAGGAGGCACAGGGGGACAAGGGTAGCCATTTGTCACATGGGTTGGCTGGTAATCATGCGATGGTCCAACGGGAGGGTTCTGCCCAACAGGGGCCAAGTCAACAGCCTAGCTCTTTCTAGGATGTAGATTCAAAAATGGAGCATGATGAGTCAGGAGTGAGTAGAGAATGGTGCAGACCAAAAAGAAAAGTACATAACAGAGAAAACCTAAATAAGGCATAAAATAACTATTACTGGTCTTGGGAGTGGCCTGGAAGCCTCAACTGTTTTTCATTTCTAGGCCTCAATGTGTATATCTTTCTGTAAATTCCCTTTTTCTGAAGGGAGAAGACAGTTCATCTCATACCCTTGCAACCTAAGTAGCACAGTACATGAATTAACTTTAATTCATTTTCAAGTATACCAGTAAATATTATCAGCAAGTATCATTATTTCTCATTTGACTAAAAATTCTAGAAGATATCCCATTGTTATTTTTAGTGTAACCTAATTCTGTAGTTCTACTTGCCAAAACTCAGGCCCAGCAATTAACACCTGTCATTATTTTGGCATTCCCACACTCTCTAGGCCTTTTCAAAGTTACTGAACCAATCAGTGCACACTTACTTCCTTGCCTGAAAATAGTTTTCATCTGTATCTCATGTTACCCCATGGAGTAATTACAGTTCTAATGTACAGAGTTGGGCTTCCAAGTTATGTAAGTCATTGTGCAGGTGCTCAGGTAGTTCTAAATCTTGCTGCTAGATCACCAAGGTAGCAAGTCTACACCTGCACCTCCCAGACCTTACAATACTGAAGTATCTATGCTACCATGGAGGGACAGACTGCACTGCTAGCTGCTTCAGTTGATTACCACTGGGAATGTTTTCTCCAGTTCAACTTGAAGCCATACGTGGTCCTGGTTTTTACTTCTTTTCCTATGGATCCTTTATAAAGTTTGAAATTCTTTTGGGGTTTCCAAGAATTTTTATTGCTAGCAGCAACAGAGGAATCACTAGAAGATAGAAGATTTCTGCTCTAAGTAATAAGTCCAGATTGGTTAGAGGTGTGGGTTGGGGAGGGATGGACAGAGAATATCTAGAAACTTCCAATATACCAGCCATTATGCTAAGTCCATTAATATATATTCTTATTTAATCCTAACAATTCTGTGATTAGATATTACTTTTAGTTTGCAAAAGCAGAAATCGAATCTCAGTGAACTAAAGTAACTTACATATAATAAGGAAAAAATATAGAAGAATTCAAACCCAGAAATACTTAAAAGTCAGTCTAATAAGCTGTTTCTTCCCTGGTGGAAGTCCTTCCATTTATGACTAAAAAATGTATTGCTTTTCATTCTTCTCTATCCATTTTTGCTAACGTTTTCTTTTGTTCTACTGGGTTAAATGTGAAAGTTCCTGGTCATATTGAGCGCACGGGGAGCCACTGGGAGAGGTTTCAGACTGGCAGAAAAGTCTGGTTAAGCCTGTTCATTGCGTTAACAATTCTGAATGTGAATGCTTTCTCCAGCTGCCCCAACTATTACCTGATCCCAGCTTTCACACATTCAAGTTACCTGCTTATTCTTAAAAGCAGGTAATTTAAAAACTCTACGCACTGTATCCTTCTCCAACAATCAGGGAGAAGCCTGAAACTAAGGGTCATTTAATGTTGCAAACCAGACGAGGCAAAAAAGATTTAGTTCCTTAGTCATCTTACTTTTTCTCATAAGGTTAGACAAAAGGCATTTTATCTTCTCCCTCTAATTATATTTCATTACTACAATAAATTGACTTATTATAATGAGGAAGTTAAAACAATTTTTGATACTTTGTAAAAATTCTCACCTAGCCCTAAACCCACAAATTCATCAGGAGCCTGATCTTTTGTTCCAGTAAGAGATCCTTCTCTGCCTCGCACTGTTCCAGAAATGTATCGAGGTTTCACTCCAGTTCCTATAAGCTGTGCCAGCTCCAACTGACTGATGCACTTCAGAATCTTAATTACAAAAAGGAAAAAAATGTTAAATTCCATGTTAAAATATCTTCAAAAGATTTAAATATATGCAGCTAGGATTTAAACACAGACTACATTACAGATTATTTTAAAAAGCAAAATGAACTTATTCGAAATGTACTAATTTTCTCCCCAAACATTTAGGCATTTCACTGATGTACTATTTAGCATTAGCTCATCTTATAAATCAAACTGCAAAGCTGAAAATAAAGAAAGTGCTTATACCTCATGCCATGAATTTCCTAAATAATTTCCATCTGTATGAGCCACTGTGATAAGTGTTTTTATTGTGTCAATGTTCTTCTGTTTCATTTCAGTAATACCGGAACTCACTGTGAGTAAGGTAAATCTTGCCAGTGCCTGGACATATGCATCTCTCTCCAGCTATAAAAAAGAGAAAAGTATATTTACACAGTTGTAAATAAGAGCAGATTGATTAATTCCCCACCAACAAACTCTCTTTACTTGTTCAGTAAGTTTTTTTGTTTGTTTGTTTGTTTATTTATTTATTTATTTTTGAGGCAGAGTCTCGCCCTGTCGCCCAGGCTGGAGTGCAATGGCGCGATCTCGGCTAACTGCGACCTCCACCTCTCAGGTTCAAGTGATTCTTCTGCCTCAGCCTCCCGAGTAGCTGGGATTACAGGCGGCCACCACTATGCCAAGCTAATTTTTTATATCTTTAGTAGAGGTGGGGTTTCACCGTGTTGGCCAGGCTGGTCTCGAACTCCTGACCTCATGATCTGCCTGCCTCGACCTCCCAAAGTGCTGGGATTACAGGCGTGAGCCACCGTGCCCCCAGCCCTCCTTTCTCTCTCTTTTGCCTATTAAACCTCCACTCCTAAACTCATAAGTTCAGTAACTTGTAACTTCAGTAAGTTTTACTTGACATGAATTACATATAATTCCACAAAAGTTTTTTTTATTTTCATTCATTTTAAGATGACGCATGAAGCAGAAAAGACATACATTTCTAAAATCCAAAGGCAGTGGTAGTGTCAAATCGAGACTTTTAGTGATAACCAAAGAATTCATACAGTAAAAAAAATTCATTAAGCATTTCATTTGTTTTGAATACTATGTAGATTAGGAAAAACATAATTTATACATTTGCTCATTTTCTCCACAGCTATGCTACACTTTTTGCAAGCCATTAGCATTTATAATTAAATGTTGAATGCATTTTTCTTTTTTTAAAACAAAAGTTCCTCAAAGCATATAAATTACTAGAAAGGACATCTTTCATGAAAATTATGTATTCAATATTTACATGTCTTAAAGATAACCTGCTCTTAGGCTTAAGTTATAAAATCATATAAAATATACACATCCTTGTATATATACTGATTCAATAAAATATTTTATATGTTTAAACAAGATGTTCAAATTAACACAGGAATTCAAAGTCTTGAAAACTTTTTATATAATCTTCAATAAGACAAAAAACTGTAACCGAAGTTATAATGATAAACTTTAGACAGATCGGTATAGAACTACCCCTTCCATAACAGCCTCTCAGAAGCTTAAACATTAAGATTCATTTAAATTCCATCATAAACTTGAAATTAGTTTTTAATGTCACACATAAAAAAAATTATTGTAATTTAAACTATTGTAATGGCATAATTAATGTTCCAAACTGGCTACAAAGACAAAATTGTCTGTTACCTGAATGCTGAAAATGCATGCTATTCTGATTGCACATCTTATACCTTCCAGGCAAAGAGAGGCTACTTCAGTATCATCACAATCTTGTAGACCCACACTGAATGCAGCCAGAAAAGGTGTCCAAGCCAACTACAAAAATTAAAAATTGTATTTTAAAGTTTATAACACATTAATATTTCTCAAAGATTTTAGACAATACAAGTTCTGAAAAAAAGAAATGAAATTCTTGGCAGTTATCTAGAAAGCTTTCTTAAACAAAGGGGGAAAACTATATAATGTTGCCTGGGCTTGAATAAATGGGAGAGCAAAATAATAAATTCAATAGAGGACCTTAGGCATATTGTAAGAACTGTACCTATAAATTATTCACATCAATTAAAAAATGGAAATAATCAATATTCATAAAAATATTAGTTTTATCCGAATTCAGAACTCCTCTCCTTGTAAGCTTTGTCTCTTGCAATATTTCACATACTATATTTCCAGTAAGATCCTGTTAATCATTTTCCTACTTGAAACAAACAACATTGTTCTCTTTTCTTTAAGCCCATTCCCTGAACATCATTTAGCCTAATTTTTAAAAAATAGTTAAATATTTTACATTGAGACATAAGTGATATTTCTGGTTTCAGTTGGACAATATTTAAAAAACAGTTCAATAAAATACTTCCTCATTACACACTGTGGAAGACAACAAATACTTATTGAAATTTTACCATCAAAACTTTGAATCCTGAATGAAGTTACAATATAAAGGAAAAAAGATGCTACTTTTTGGCCACTGAAAATTCTAATAAAATACATAAATTTGAAATGTCTGATGTAAAAGTACTCAACTGCTTTTAAGTGGTCATCATAAAGAAAAACTATATATAGCCATATAGCCATGAAGATGAAAAATGTTTCTGTCAGTGTGCTACAGAAATTACAACCAAATTTCTAAAAGATCTATAAAGTATTTAGCATTACTAAGGAAAGCAATTACCCAGAGCTTTGTTTCTAAACTTCAGAAAGTTGAGAAGTAAACATTTATGATCTCTAAACAAAGAAACATAAGCCATAGAACCTAGGTTCTAGTCTCAGTTCTGCCACTTATTTAATCTCTCTGAACCTCACTTTTCTTCATCTATTATATTTGAACTACCACTACAGAGATAAGCTGTGAGAAACATAAGTGCAGTACTTCTAAACTACAAAGTACTATATGACAGCAATAACTTACACATTTTGTGGAGAAACAGTGTGTCTATTTGGAAACCTGTGTTATATTTTACACAAGAAGAGATACAAATGGTTCTTAAGGCAGTGAAAAAAAAATGTTTAACTCCTTTAGGAATCAAAGACAATGATTTCTCCTATCAAATTACAACTAAATAATATCCAGGCAGCAGTTAAACTGCACTGACAACTGTACAAACCTTTGTGGAACACAGTTTGGCAATACATTAAAAAGTTCTTAAAAACTGGATAATATGCAGGAACAAGAGGGCCAAAAAGACAGCTCCACCAATCATCTCCCATGCAGGAACACCAAATTTAACAACTATCTACACACACACACAAACACCTTCTCAAGAACCAAGAAACAGGTGAGCACTCACAGTAGCTGGTTTTAACTTCGTATCACGGAAAGGGACACTGAAGAGGGTAGGAAAGACAGTCTTAAATCACCAATGCCATCCCTCCCCCATCTCCCATCAGCAGCCCTGTGCTGCGGAGAGAAAATCTGTGTACTTGGGAGAGGGACAGTGCAGCAACTGTGAGACTTTACATTGAACTCAGTGCCACCCCATCACAGTAGAAAGCTGAACTGAGCTGATGCCCACCCACAGAGGAAGCATTCAGATGAGCCACAGCCAGAGAGGCATCACCCATCCTAGCAGTAGGAACCTGAGTTCCAGCAAGCCACACCAGCATGGACTAAAGCGTTCTGGGGCCCTAAATAAACTCAAGTATCAGTCTAGGCCACAAGGACTGCAACTCCTAGGCAAGGTCTAGCTATGCTGGGCTTGGAGGCACTGGACATGGGGGATATACAACCTACTCAGACACCAGCTAGGGTGGCTAAAGGAGTGCTGGCATCACCCCTCCCCGAAGCATAGCTTGTAACTCCAAAACAGACTCCCTCCTTATACTTAAGGAAAGGAGAGGGAAGAATAAAGAGGACTTTGTCTTGCATCTCTAAAATCAGCTCAGCCACAGTAGGATAGGGCACCAGGCAGAGGTGTGAGGCCTCCTTCCCAGGCCCTAGCTCTGATTTCTAGACACATCCTAGGCCAGAAGGGAACCCACTGCCTTGAAGGGAAGGGCCCAGTCCTCATAGGATCCATCATTTGCTGACTAAAGAGCCCCTGGGCCCTGAATAGCCAGAGTGATATCCAGGTAACACACTGTGGGACTCAGGTGAGACTCAGCACATTCCCAGCTGTGGTGGCTATGGGGAGGGACTCCTTCTTGCAGAGGACAAAGTAAAGGGGACTTTGGCTTGCACTTTAGGTATCAGCTTGGCCACAGAAGGGTAGAGCAACAAGTGGGCTCTTGGAGACCCTATTCCAGGCCTTGGCTCTGAGATGGTATTTCTGTACCTGTCCTGGGCCAGAGGGAAGACCACTGCCCTGAAGGGTGAGTCCCAGCCTGGCAGCATTCAAGACAAGCTCACGAGAGAGCCCTTGGCCCTTGTAACATCAGCAGTAGCTTGGCAGTACTCCCTGTGGGCTTGTGGTGGTGATGGCCACGGGCTAAGACTCCTCTGCCTGTGAAAAGGGGAGGGAAGAGTAGGAAGGACTGTGTCTTGTAGTTTGAGTGCCAGCTCAGCTGCAGTAGAATAGAACACCATGTAGATTCCTAAGGTTTCTGACTCATGTCCCTGGCTCCAAGATAGTATCTCTGGACCTACCTGGAACCTGGGGGGTAATCCAGAGAATTCTTCTGAATCTTATTGAAGACCACTAAGGCGATACCTCTATGAGTCAGCAAGAACCACAGAGTCTGCAAGTAACCCACCGTTACTGGGCTTGGGATGTCCCCTAAAGCAGATATGGCATGGATCACAATACCCAAGTATATTAGTCCATTCTCAAGCTGCTAATGAAGACATACCCAAGACTGGGTAATTTATAAAGAAAAACAGGCTTAATGGACTCAGTTCCATGTGGCTGGGAGGTCTCACAATCATGGTGGAAGGCAAGGAGGAGCAAAGTCATATCTTACACAGCAGCAGGCAAGAGAGAGCTTGCGTGGGGAACTCCCCTTTACAAAACCATCAGCTCTCATGAGACTCATTCACCATCACAAGAACAGCATGGGAAAAGACCTGCTCCCAAGATTCAATTACCTCCCACTGGGTCTCTCCCATGACATGTGGGAATTATGGGAGCTACAATCCAAGATGAGATATAGGTAAGGACACAGCCAAACCATATCATCAAGTCCTTTTGAATACCTGGAAAGCCTTCCCAAGAAGGATGGGTACAAACAAGCCCAGACTGAGAAGACTACAATAAATACCTAATTACTCAAAGCCCAGACATCAATGAACATCTGTAAGTATCAAGACCATCCAGGAAAACATGACCTCACCAAATAAACTAAATACCAGGGACCAATCCTGGAGAAAGAGATTTATGTGACCTTTCTGACAGAGAATTCAAAAGAGCTTTTTTGAGGAAACTCAAATAAATTCAAGGTAACACAGAAGAAATTCAGAATTCCATCAGATAAATTTTTTAAAGGATTAAAATAATAAAAAAGAATGAAACAAAATTCCACAGTCAAAAAATGCGGGCCAGGCACGGTGGCTCACGCCTGTAATCCCAGCACTTTGGGAGGCCGAGGTGGGCGGATCACCTGAGATCAGGAGTTTGAGACCAGCCTGGCCAACATGACAAAACCCTGTGTCTACTAAAAATACAAAAATTAGCCAGACATGGTGGCAGTTGCCTGTAATCCCAGCTACTCAGGAGGCTGAGGCAGGGAGAACTGCTTGAACCCGGGAGGGAGGCGGTGGTTGCAGTGAGCTGAGATCATGCCACTGCACCACTCCAGCCTGGGCGACAAAGTGAGACTCCATCTCAAAAAAAGAAAAGGAAAGAAAAAAAGCAATCTCCCTCTCTCTCTTTTTTTTGTTTTTTTTTTTTTGGAGGATCTCACTCTGTCACTCAGGCTGGAGTGCAGTGGCATCACAGCTCACTGCAACCTCCATCTCCCAGGCTCAAGCAATCCTCCCACCTCAGCTTTCCTAGTAGCTGGAAACACAGGCACAAGCCACTACACCTGGCTAATTTTTGTAGCGACGGGGCTTCACCATGTTGCTTTGACTGGTCTCAAACTCCTGGGTTCAAGCGATCTGCCCACTTCAGCCTCCCAAAGTGTTGGGATTACAGGCATAAACTACAGTGCCCAGGCCCATCAGTCTCTTAATAGCAGAACTGATCAAGCAGAATAAAGAACTCATACGCGTGAAGACAGGCTATCTGAAAAAAATGCAGTCAGAGGAGGCAAAAGAAAAAAGAATGAAGCACACCTATAAAATCTGGAAAATAGCTTTAAAAGGCCAATTCTAGAAGTTATTGGTCTTCAAAGAGGCAGAGGAAGAGACAGAGGTAGAAAGTTTATTCAAAGGGATAACAACAGAAAACTCCCCAAACCTACAGAAAAATAACAGTATCCAGTACAAGAAGGTTATAGAACATCAAACAAATGTAACCCAAAGAAAACTACCTCAGGGCCTTTTAATAATTAAACTCACAAAGGTCAAAGATAAAGGATCCTAAAAGCAAGAAGAGAAAAGAAACAAATAACACACAACGAAGCTCCAATATGTCTGGCAGGAGACTATTCAGTGGAAACCACAAAGGCCAGGGTACAGTGGTATGACATATTTAAAGTGCTTATGGAAAAAAAACTTTTACCTGAAAATAGTACATATCTGGTGAAACTATCCTTTAAACATGAAAGAGCAGTAATTTCCCAAATGAAAGCTGAGGGATTTCAACACCAGACATGTTCTGCATGAAATACTAAAAGGAGTACTTCAATCAGAAAAAGGACATTAATGAGTAAGAAGAAATCATCTAAAAGTACAAAACTAACTGGTTATAAAAAGTACACAGAAAAAAATAGTATTATAACACTGTGTAACTGTGACATGTAAAACACTCTTAAGTAGTAAGACAGAAAGATGACCCACAGCTTTTCAAGACACAGGCAGTACAATAAGGTATAAACAAAAACAACAAAAGGTTAAAAAGTGGGGGAACAAAATTGAAGTGTAGAGTTATTAGTTTTATTTTTACTTGTTTATTTGTTTATGCAAGCAGTGTTATCAGCTTAAAATAATGAGTTGTAAGATAGTACTTGCAAGCCTCATGGTAACCTCAAACCAAAAAAACCTATGATGAATAAACAAAAAATAAAAAGTAAGAAATTAAATCAAACCATCACAGAAAATAACCTTCACTAAAAGGAAGACAGGAAAGAAGGAAAGAAAGAAGAAAAGACCACAAAACAACCAGAAAATAACAAAATGGGAGGAGTAAGTCTTTACCAATAGTCATGCTGAATATAAATAGGCTAAACTCTCCAATAAAAAGATATATAGTGGCTGAATGAATAAAAACACAAGCCTCAGTGATATGTTGTGTACAAGAGACACACTTCACCTACAATGATACATACAGACTGAAAATAAAGGGATGGAAAAAGATATTCCATGCAAATGGAAAGCAAAAAAGAGCAGGAGTATCTATACTTACCATCAGACAAAATATATTTCAAGACAAAAAGTAGGAAGAAAGAAAGCCAATATGTAATGATAAAGAGGTCAATTCAGCAAGAGGATATGCAATTGTGTGAGGGTGTGTGTGTGTGTCTGCATATATACAGATGCACACCCAGCACTGGAGCACCCAAATATATAAAGCAAATATTATTACAGCTAAAGACAGAGACAGACCCCAATACAGTAACAGATGGAGACTTCAACACCTCATTTTCCATATCGGACAAACTTTCCAGCAGAAGATCAACAAAGAAACATTAGATTTAATCTGCACTACAGAACAAATGGACCTAATAGATATTTACAGAATATTTCACCCAACAGCAGTAGCATACACATTCTTTTCCTCAGCACCTGGATCATTCTAGAGGACAGACCATATGTTAAGACTCAAAACAAATCTGAAAACAGTTTAAAAAACTGAAACAATATGAAGCCTCTTCTCTGCCACAATGGAATAAAACTAGAAATCAATAACAAGAATAATTTTAGAAACAATACAAACACATGAAAATTAAAGAATACGCTCCTGAATGACCAGTGGGTCAATGAAGAAATTAAGAAGAAAACTGAAAAATTTCTTGAAGCAAATGATAATGAAGATACAGTGTACCCAAACCTATGGAATATAGTGAAAGCAGTACTAAGAGCGAATTTTATAGCTATTAGTGCCTACATCAAAAAAGAAGAAAAACTCCAAATAAACAACCTAATGATGCATCTTAAAGAACTAGAAAAGCCAAGAGCAAGTCAAACCCAAAATTAGTAGAAGAAAATAAAGATCAGAGCACAAATGAATGAAATGGAAATTTTAAAAATACAAAACATCAACAAAACAAAAAGTTGGAAGGATTCTTAGTGGTTACTCTGAGCAACTAAATGCCGGTAAACTGGAAAATCTAAAGGAAATGGATCCAAATTCCTAGACACACAGAATCTACCAAGATTGAACCAAGAAGAAATTCAAAACCTGAACAGACCAATAACAAGCAATGAGATCAAAGCCATAATAAAAAGTCTCCCAGCAAAGGAAAGCGTGGGATCTGACGGCTTCACTGCTAAATTCTACCAAACATTTAAAGAACTAATACCAATCCTATTCAAACTATTCTGAGAAACAGAGGAGGAGGGAATATTTCCAAACTCATTCTACAAGGCCAGTATTACCCTGATACCACAACCAGGCAAAGACACATTTAAAAAAAAAGAAAATTGCAGGCCACTATCACTGATGAACATTGATGCAAAAATCCTCAACAAAATACTAGCAAACCAAATTCAACAACACATTTAAAAGATTATTCATCATGACCAACTGAGATTTATCCCAGGGATGCAAGGATGGTTCAACATAACACAAATTAATCAATGTGATACATCATATCAACAGAATGAAAGACAATACTATATGATCATTTCAATTGATGCTCAAAAAGCATTTGATAAAATTCAACATCCCTTCATGATAAAACTCTCAAAAGGTAGGTATAGAAGGAATATTCCTCAACATAATGAAAGCCATATACAACAGACCACCGCTAGTATTGTACTGAAAAGGGAAAAACAGGAAGCCTTTCCTCTAACATCTGAAACACAACAAGGATGCCTACTTTCACCACTGTTATTCAGCAAAGTACTGGAAGAACTAGCTGGAGCAATCAGAAAAGACAAATAGAAGACATCCAAACTGGAAAGGAAGAAGTCAGATTACCTATTTGCAGGTGATACGATCTCATATTTAGAAAAGCCTGAAGACTCTACCAAAAAAAATATTAGAACTGATAAATTCAGTAAAGCTGCAGGATACAAAAAACAACATACAAAATTCAGTAGCATTTCTATTTGACAACAGTCTAGAAAAATCTAAGAAAGAAATTTTAAAAATTAACCAAAGAAGTGAAAGATCTCTACAATGAAAACTATAGAACAGTGATGAAAGAAACTGAAGAGGACACCAGAAAAATTGAAAATTTTTCAATTTTTCAAAAAATTTTGTTTACGGATTAGAAGAATCAGTATTGCTAAAATGTCCATATTACCCAAAGCAATCTATAGAATACCATGACATTCTTAACAGGAATAGAAAAAAATTCTACAATTTATATGGAATCAAAAAAGACCCGAACAGCCAAAGCTATCCTGAACAAAAAGAACAAAACTGGAAGAAATCACATTACCTGCCTTCAAGTTATACTACAGAGCTACAGTAGCCAAAATGGCATAGCACTGGCATAAAAAGAGACATGTAGATCACTGGAACAGAACAGAGAACCCAAAAATAAATCCATACATCTACTGAATTCATTTTTTACAAAGGTGCCAAGAGCATACATTGGGAGAAAGGACAGTCTCTTCAATGAACAATGCTGGGAAAACTGGATATCCATATACAAAAGAATCAAACTCCTTTATCCTTTATCTTGCCATATACAAAATCAGATCAAAATGGATTAAAACTTATATCTGTGACCTCAAACTATGAGACTACCATAAGAAAACACTGGGGATACTCTCTAGGACATTAATCTGGGCAAAGATTTCTTAAGGAATACCCCACAAGCAGAGGCAACCAAAGTAAAACTGGACAAATGGACATATCAAGTTAAAAAGCCTCTGCAAAGCAAAGGAAACAATCAACAAAGTGAAGAGACATCCCACCGAACAGTGGTTCTCACTGTGCAGTTTGGAGAAGGTGCAATACTCTCCAGCGCCACCACTACCATTACTATAAATAATGTTTGTAAAATTCATACGTAGTAAACAATTTAGGACAGTCATGCCTGCTTACAGATGTTATTTGTTTGTTAAAACTAGTCTACGGATTGTTTCATAAATGCTTTGTCGAATTATGATAAAGTGCAATAATGTTTGAAGACTATAAGTGACACTGTATCTTGTTTCTAACAAGATAAACTTTGTTTCTGTCTTTGCTTTATCTTAAAAAAAGTTTATATCCCTTAATATTATACATTGCATTCCAGGAATATATCATTCATTCCTTCCACCCAACCAATGTTTACTCATTGAGTACTTAACACAAGCCAGGAACTATGGTCGATATTGGGAAAAATGAAAAGACATAGTTCCTTACCTCATAAATGTATATAAATAATGTATATACAGACAGTTCCCAACTTACAATGGTTCAATTTACCATTTTTTGACTTTACAATATATTTATACAACTATTGTTTTTCATTTTCAGTATAGCATTCAATAAATTACATGAGATATTCAGTACTGTAGCATAAAACAGGCTTTGTGTTAGATGATTTTGCCCACCTGTAGGCTAAGGTAAGTATCCTGGGCATGTTTAAGGCAGGCAAGGCTAAGCTATAACGTTCTGTAGGTTAGGTGTATTAAATACATTTTCCACTTAAACAATGGGTTTATTGAGGCATAATCCCATTGTAAGTTGAGGAGCACATAAATCTGTACACAGACAGACATACAGATAGACATACAGACAGACAGATGGATAGGTAAGTCTATAGATATATTGAAGGAAAGGCATAGAATATTATGAATTAGGGACCTAGTTTAGATTAGAGGGGACAGTGCAGAACTCTCAGAGAGGGTGATATTTATTTATTTTATTTTATTTTATTTTGAGACAGAGTCTCATTCTGTCGCCCAGGCTGGAGTGCAGTGGCCTGATCTTGGCTCACCGCAACCTCCGTCTCCCAGGTTCAAGCAATTCTCCTGTCTCAGCTCTCAAGTACCTGGGACTACAGGTGCATGCCACCAAGCCCGGCTAATTTTTGTACTTTCAGTAGAGATGGGGTTTCACCACGTTGGTCAGTCTGTTCTTGAACTCCTGACCTGAAGCAATCCACCCACCTCGGCCTCCCAAAGTGTTGGGAATACAGGCGTGAGCCGCCATGCCTGGCTGAGAGGGTAATATTTAAACTGGAAACTACTCAGGCAAAGAAGGAAGGAACATTCTAGACAAAGGACATACCTCATATGAATGCCCCGAAGAGAAAATAACTTAAGATGTTCTAGAAACCAAAAAATGCTGGTGTGACTGCGGCATAGTAAGAGACAGAGGAGATCTAGTGATGAAATTGGAGAGGCAGGTGGAGCCAGATCACAGAAAGTCTACAGACACCATGGGTGTGTCAGGTTTCATGGTATCATGCAAAGTCAATAAAAAGCTTTAAGTAAGAAACTGGCATTTCATTTGGTATTTTAAAAAGATCACTCTGGTCTCTATAAATGGGTAAGAGGAGTGAAAAAGTAGAAATGAAGATGTCTGTTAGGAGAATGCCACAGTAAGCAGAGGGAGAAATGAGGGTGTCTGGAGTAGCATTGTGGTAGCAGAAATGGCATTGAGGGAAGATTCTTAATTCTAGTTTGGAGGATGTTTAAATAAACTACAACAAATCCAGAGAACAGATCATAAAAGCTCACTCTCATCTCATGATTCTTCATCAACGTTTAGAAACAGTGTATCACATGGACCTTGAAGAAGAGGTAGAAGTACTTACAAAATTTTGGAGCTAAAAGGAAGCACAAGAATCCTGCAGTCATCTTTTACTACCCACACATACGTGTAGTTAGAATCAGAGTAAGCATCGGATTATGATCTTTAGCCTCCACAGACTATCTTGCCATATGATCTCATGAACAGGAATATACTTTACCAACTTTCTCTTTTCAAACTTAACTAGACACCACTCCACTTTGCTACAACTCTTGTAATGCACTGCTTACTCATTCTGGAATTTGGAGAAAGGATGGAGAATGAAGAAGGAATGCGAAATCAAATTTTAAAGAGTAAGTATCATTCTCACTAAATCAACCCACAAACAAATAATATTATCTACTGTTCCTTACCCTACTTTCCGGGTCCCAGGCATACTCAGAAGCCTGATCTAAGTTCCTGGGCTCAAAGCACTTGAAGAAAACAAGATCATTTGAAATGTGAGTTAACTCCAAAGATTTAAGCATGACTAATTTAGAGAAAATCAGGCCAAGGATTAATGATCATTCTCCAAAACTTTTCTATTCTTAATTCCCAGGATTACACAACTATTAATTATAGAGAGTAACTCTGCTTGTTCTAAGTAATAGAAAATTTGTATCTACTATGTCCTAAATAACATGTTATATGAATTTCACCTCAATAGATCTATACTAATGTGTTATATCACCGTATCCTTTCCTTAACTTAAAAATATTATAAATGTACAGTTATATATAACTGTACACTGCAATCAGATGTTACTTGAAAATTCTAACCTTAAACATGGGCCTCACATGCTCCAAATGTGTTGCACTTGTAAAAGGTGCCTGAACATGGCTCACGGCCTCCATGAGTGCTTTAGCTGTCTTGGCCATCTGCTCCATTTCTAAGTTATACAGAAGTCTCCTTTGTTTTTCACTGGCTACATCTGAAACAATAAACACTATCAGCATTTAAAATATAAAACATTTAAGAATTCTATTTTGATGTTTTACTATCAAATAATAACCACCACCAACACTAATTAAAAATAATCCTAAGAAGCAAGACACAAAAGATCCCATATTATATGATTCCACTTATATGAAAAATCCAGAATAGGTAAAATCCATGGAAATAGAAAGTAGACTGGTATTTTCCAGGGGCTGGGGGAGAGGGAATAAGGAGTAATTGCTTGATGGGTTTGGAGTTTCATTTTGGGATAATGAAATATTTTGGAATTAGAGGTGGTAGTTGTACAACACTGTGAATGTACTAAATGCCGCTGAATTATTCATTTTTAAATGGCTAATTTTATGTTATATGAATTTTGCCTCAAAAAATAAATACCTAGACTGGGAGTCAGGAATAAGTGGAAAACCTATGAAAAGGGAAATGAGTAGGTACAACTGTCACAATAAAATTATTAGGGAAACAACCCAAATATGGAACTGGAGAAGAGTAGACAGGTAAAATGCAATGGCATCTGGCCAGGTGTGGTGGCTCATGCCTGTAATCCCAGCACTCTGGGAAGCCGAGGCAGGCGGATCACCTGAGGTCAGGAGTTCAAGACCAGCCTGACCAACATGGAGAAACCTGGTCTCTACTAAAAATACAAAAAAATTAGCCAGGTGTGGTGGCACACACCTGGAATCCCAGCTACTTGGGAGGCTGAGACAGAAGAATCGCATGAACCCAGGAGACGGAGGTTGTGGTGAGCCGAGATCGCGCCGAGCCATGATCATGCCATTGCACTCCAGCCTGGGCAACAAGAGCAAAATTCCGTCTCAAAAAAAAAAAAGAAAAAAAAGAGGCAATGGCATCTTTGTACCACACAGGCTTGAATGACAGCTGCTGAGTTAACAAGGAAGCAACTGGCCATAACTTAACTCCAGGGTAATTTGGGTGTTTTCAGCACACCACCATCTCCTTCCCATTTCCAGCTTCTCTTATTTCCTACCACCATATATAAAATAGGACAGAAAAAGAGGGATATGAGGATGATACAATATATAATATTCTTTTCTCCTGACATTTGGATTTTACTACTGTACTTTGTTTAAACTTGAGATTTTAGTTCCAAGTGGAAGTGCTCAGAAATGCAAGAATCCTCTTTCTATATTACTGTTATGTTCTTGAGCCATTACCCTCATCTCATTCCTGTAGTCAGATTTCAGCTCAAACTTAATTACCACCGTCCACAGGTACAGAGTGTCTAGAAGGGGGCTGGGTTCACAGGTGCCTCCTGGTGCTAGTTAGATCTAGGGACTCTATAGTGATATAACTTGTGGTCTGTTTGAGGTAGCAATTTCTAACTCTATGAGCTCTCACCTGATCCTAAGTCTCCCCACCTCTTCCAATCATCCCTACTTTCAGCTTCCGTTTATGTGTAATAAAAGATGAACAAATGGAAATATATTGCTTGAAGATGATGAGGAAGAAGAAAAAATGACAAGGGTTGAAGCCTGACTATTGAGTCTAACTACTCTTTATGACCTCCAAATCCTTGCTGAGGTTAACTACTAAATGGATCCGTGTATATTAAATGCACACTGACACATGCATATAATGTATACTATTTTCCACTAATCACTGGTCAGTGTTATCTTTCTTCAGAATGTGGGGGAAAAAATACAATCACATCACCAAACTCTATTACAATATTTCTCATCAAAACATGGTTCTTAACAATATTTCTAAGGTTACTTTATTCTAAATAAAGTGAAAAACTCTCTTTTAAATTATGAAGTTTTTTCTTTTTTAGAGACAAGAACCTCGCTATATTGCCTATGCTGGTCTCGAACTCCTGGGTTCAAGTGATCCTTCTGCTTCAGCCTCCCTGAGTAGCTGGGGACTATAAATGCAAACCACCACACCTGACCGTAAGTGAAAAACTCTTAGGAACCCATATTTTCCCCCTTGAACAATCAGAATTCAATTAATTTAGATACTTACTTTGTTTACTTGATTTTGTAGGGATTGTTAGTTCTTTTGTTTCTTTCATTGATATCTTTTTCCCAGCTATTTCATTATAGATGGCTGATAGATACTCTTCAGGAAGGTCTTTACTGTCATTGATACCTCTATTCATCTTAATGTACTGTTCCTTTGTCATTTTATTTTTCACCTAAATATGAAAAACCATTATAATTCCTAAAAATTAACATAAAGGTTACACTTGTATTTTAAGGATATGAATATTTACATAAGAGATTTTGTAAATACTTTTGAGGATAGAAACTGGAAAACATTCAACAAACTATAGATAAAAATGAAAAAAAAAATCACAGAAAATGAAGGCAATACAGAAAAGACCCATTCTGGCATAAACTAATTCATGCTCTGAGGTGGACATGAGTAATGTACAACCAGAAAGGAGGGAAGTTGAACAATGAAAATATTTGTTTTTGCCCAAGGTTTAAGAGCTCTTGCAATCTCTTAAAAGGGCCATGACAATTATTGGAAACAAAGGTATCGAAAACATTCAAATCTTAGTTTAGAACATAAATGTGCTGTTAATGAATTTAAAGCTGACTTTATATACAGTGGGTATAAGCATAACAATACTTGAGATTTATTTAAAACCAGATAACAGTCTCTCTGACTGAGTCACTGTGGCAACTGAATTATGTCAGGTGATCTGTACAAAGTATCCTTGGAATGTTTTGTCCTGTATAAGAGTACCCTAAACAGAAATGCCTTTTGCACCTTGATAAAGCTGTGGAATACAAGTTTGGAGTCTGTAAGACGGTAGGCCTATTAACAAACTTGGGAACTAGCATAGCCAAAATGTTTACACTTTACCTCCAGAAACCTAGATAGAAAAAACCCAGAAGTCTTACATGATGTTTCTGAAGAGACACTGATTTAATTAAATATAGTTCTACATCTTACATGATGTCTCTGAAAAGATATTTATTTAATTAAGTATATTTCTACCACCTTCCACAAAGAACTTAAGGTAAACTCTTAAGATATGATTCCTGTAAATTTACATGAAAGTACACAGAAAAATAATCAAGCGAGTCATCAGAAGCTTGCAAAAATAACTACAGAGAGTGTGGTGTTATGTGCCTGTAGTCCCAGCTGTTCAGGAGGCTGAGGAAGGAGGATGGCACAAGCCCAGGAATTCAAGTCCAACCTAGGCAACATAGCAAAACCCTGTCTCAAACAAAAAGCAAAAGTACAGAGGAACCAAAACTTTCAGAAAATGTAACTGGGATACATACACTTATTTACTTCAGATTATTCTGCAGACAGATTTTTCTAACATGTCAGAAAGGGAGGCAGGAGTGCTTTTCCTACAAAAATGTAAAATATTACCATGAAAGTTTTCAAGCGTAACGTATCATTTAACGGGATAAAATGCTATCATCTTACAACTTTAAAAACTCATCTTGAGTCACGGCACTAAAAAAAAAAATGAAAGAAAGAAGCTTTTTAAACTAAAGTTCAGGTGAATGCTTAAAAAACACACCAGGAATAACAAAATAAAAGACTACACACTGCTGCCAGTAAGAAGTAAAGGAAGATTAAAATCACCTGGAAATTTTAAGCATGGTAAAATGTTTTAGCATTATGTCAATCAGAAGCAGAGAAAAGTCTTGACAGAAAATCTGAAGTAGCAGTTTATTGTCTCTGGATCCGGGTTAGGGATCCCATACGTGGGTGTACAGAATACTTTGCTTTCGGGTCCCCAAAATAAAGCACACTGCTTCACACAGAACACTTCTGTCACAGTGGGAGTCTGAAGCTGTATAAAACAAAATCCTACTTTTCTTATCCTGACATCTTTTATGGAACATTCTACTCCTGACTTTTATCCTCATGTGCTTGTATTAAGCTGTGCCTTATTTAGTGTTTAAATCACTTAAAGCCAGTTGTTATTACTGATGATTATTGTATACACAAAAATTAAGTGTGTTCTAAATATGCCTAAAATTTTTTTTTAATCACTGACTCACACACTACATAAAAAATAGCATAACTATAAATACTCTGGGTGAAAAGGGAACATAAACAGCTTGTTAAAATCCATCTATATTTTAAGTTTGAAAAGAACTAAGAACGAGAATTAGTTTTAAGAAATTTCTTTAAAGTTATTTGTATTTTAAAATGTTGTCATTTGTTATAGTTATCTAAGTCAATTGAGGCCAAAATCATGGGTACAATTTTCTAAAAGATTACTTAGCTTCATGGAAACTCACAAGCTGTTCTACAGCTGCAGGCTGCATAGCAGCACATGACACCAGGCAGCAAGCTGATAAGGAACAGTTGGACAACAAGCTGCTGCCACCGCTAGACTAGGACTTCAAGCACGTGTTCTGCAAACAGGCACTGTTACACTGAAGACGGGACACTGTTGTGAAGGTAATGCACCCTAACTGTTATGTCCTTAGAAACTTTTCACAGTCTGGGTACTTATGAAAAGATACAAAAGGAATTTTTAATATTTCTTCAAAATAACATAAGTATGTGCATATGTATAGGAAGACATTGCACAGGTGCATATAATACTGCTTATTCATTTATAGAACCAAATGTCTTTTAAAGCATAGCCTTTTAAAACCAAATGTACGTAAACCCAGGTTAAAATACTCTAGTTTAGACAGAAAAATCAAATGAAAAAATTAGACTGAAAAATCTGGTGTAAAATACAAAAAACACAAATACAAAAAAATCCCAACTATGAACTACCTTCTAAAGCCATAGAATAAAAGTCATCACGCTCGATAATAAAAGCCCTGAAGGTGAGCTGCTTTGACTATACTGCCAATAATATGCGAGAGGCAAATCTTGAATTATTAAAATCTTTAATAAATCTTTTAAAGTCCTATATAAAATCAAGTAAATTTGTGGTAAATGCATAGTTGCTCAATATTGTGTTTAAAACAGGAGTAACTTCATATATAATCATATATATACACATATGTATATAATCGTATACATTCTTAGTTTAGGCTTGGTATATACTTTCCTTATCCACTCTGCTTTAAACATCTCAAAACAGACATAAAAAATCCCTATACTGCAAAAGTTAATCTCAAAATTCAAATAAATTTTAAACATCTCAGACTAGAAAGTAGGTTAATGTTATTTTAATATCCTAAGAATAACAAATATCATTAGTACTACCCCTAGAAGTACTAAAGAAATCTTGCAAATAATTATAAAGGTTAATTTTACCTAAGGATGTCAATATGTGTTTTTAGAAACATAAGCAAAAAATACTAAAACTATAAATCAAACTTTTTGGTAAGATATTCAGAAAATCAAGTGACAGTTCTTTAATATTTAAGAAGGAAATATGAATTTTATGAGGCAAAAGAAATGAACATTTCTAGGTTATCAGGTATTTTTAAACTATGATTAACTTTTTAGGTAATGAATGGTATTATAGTTATGTTTAATTAGAGTACTCTCTTTTAGAGAAACATACTGAGATAAATGCAGATTAAATGGTATGATATCTGAGATCTGCTTCAAAATTATCTAGGGGAGGGAAGAGATACAGATACAAGAAGACCAGCCATAAGTTGATAACTGTGGAAGGCAGGTAATGGGTACACTAGAGTTCTTTTTTTTAATCCCCTTTCTTTTGAAATTTTAAAATTTTTTTTTTTTTTTTTTTTGAGACAGGGTCTGCCTCTGTCACCCAGGATGGACTGCAGTGACACAATCTCAGCTCACTGGATGACTTGTGCCACCCAGGCTCAAGTAATCCTCCCACCTTAGCCCTCCAAGTAGTTGGGACCACAGGCACACGCCACAGTGCCCAGTTAATTTATGCATATTTTGTAGAGACAGGGTTTCATGATGTTGCCCAGGCTGGTCTTAACTCCTGGACTCATGTGATCCACCTGTCTCAGCCACCCAAAGTGCTGGGATTACAGGTGTTAGGTACCACGCTTGGCCTGAAACATTATATTTTTTAGAAGGAAGGTTTATACATAGTGTTTTTCCATCTTGTGACAAACAGACATAAGACCTATAAACGTTTTGTTAGATTAAAATTTATCTTAAGCTTTATACAATTGTCAATCATGAATGACAAATACAGAAACGTTTTATAGATACCTGAAAGTCTGATTTTAATTACTACCAGAAGTTGCTTTTGTAAAACATTCACCATCCCAAATTAAATGCCCAAATATGGTGACTGGTTTAACTGAATAAAACTAAAATTTCAACTATTACTCACTGAATTCAGAATAATGTATTTATTTTGTACCACTTACTGTAAAACTGACTTAAAAGAAGACATACCTGTGGACTGTGAAGGTCTGTGGTCAACATGATAATTGAATAAGCCAAAACATAAGCAGTATCTGCACTAGCAAACAGAGTTTGTCTGGAAAAATAAATTTATCATGTTATAAAGTACTGTTTTATATAGATTCATTTAAATAAGTCACCTCAAATCCCATAGCACTTGTATTTTTCTAAGTATCTCACATTACAATTTTTTATGGATTTGTTTTATGACTTCCAGATTGTAGACAATCTAAATTCTCTAAACAGATTAGGTCCTATTATGTATAAATCCTTGGATGCTACCTAGCACGGTGTTTTGGATATAACAGACAGTCAATGAGCATTTGAACCTTATTTACCCTTGGTTGCATTCTAGGTATCTTGCAGCAAATTTTTCCATTAATCGATCGATTTTCTGGGCTTCCCCTGGAAGACGAAATCCTTCTAGAAACATACGAAGGGCTGAAACGAAGTCTTTTCCTGAAAAGTCATGTTGGTCCACATATGCATACATGACTTCTTTGTTAAATTTATCATTATCTCCCAGGAACTCACCCACTTGAGTCTAAAGTAAAAACAGAGATAGAAATTGATATATTTTTTTTTTTTTGAGACGGAGTCTTGCTCTATTGCCCAGGCTGGGGTGCAGTGGCGCAATCTCGGCTCACTGCAACCGCTGCCCCCAGGTTCAAGCAATTCTCCTGCCTCAGCCTCGAGTAGCTGGGATTACAGGCGCCTGCTACTGCGCCCAGCTAATTTTTTTTGTATTTTTGGTAGAGACAGGGTTTCACTATCTTGTTCAGGCTGGTGTTGAACTCCTGACCTCAGGTAATCTACCCGCCTAAGCCTCCCAAAGTGCTGGGATTACAGGCATGAGCCACCGTGCCCGGCCAGAAATTGAGATTTTCATGAGATGTTTACATTCGCCACACGGTCACTTAAAAAGTAGAAAATTTCGTTAAAATCCACAGGCTTTTGACTACAGAGTTAACAATTTCAAACACAAAGCTTAAAGTTAACCACACTAAATGCCTTCATAAAAATATCAGGAAATTCTTTTGTTTAGAAAATTTAAAAAGCAGAATTTATATTTTATACACAAAGACACACACACACACACACACACACACACACAAGTCATCACTCAGTATCAGTGGGGGATTGGTTCCAGGACCCTGCATGGATAATCCATGGATGCTCAAGTTCCTTATAAAAAATGGCATAGTATTTGCATATAACCTATGCACATCCTCCCATATACTCTACTCCCATATCTAGATTACTTATAATATGTAATATAATGTAAATAGGTTTTCTGTATTGTTTAGGAAATAACTACAAGAAAAAAGTTTGTACACATTCAGTACAGATGCAATCACCCATTATTCCCCCTGAATATTTTCAATTTGTGGTTGAATCCACAGATATAAAATCCATGGATACAGAACTCATGGCTATAGAGGGCCAATTACAGATGATTTTATAACAAAGAATATTCTTTTTGTTTGTTTTTGAGACAGACTTCCACTCTGTAGCCCACGCTGGAGTGTAGTGGCACAATCTTGGCTCACTGCAACGTCCACCTCCTGGGTTCAAATGACTCTCCTGCCTCAGCCTCCTGAGTAGCTGGGATTACAGGCGCCCACCACCACGCCCAGCTAATTTTTTGTATTTTTATTAGAGACAAGGTCTTGCCACATTGGCCAGGCTGGTCTCGAACCCCTGACCTTGGGTGATCTACCTGCCTCAGCCTCCCAAAGTGCTGGAATTACACACGTGAGCCACTGTGCCCAGCCAACCAAGGTTATTCTTTATGTTTTACTTACCTCTATACTTAGGAAAGCATTTTAAAGGAGTCACAATATGTATTATTAACTTAAAAAAGAATTTTACAGAAAAGGGGCCAGGCGTGGTGGCTCACACTTGTAATCCTAGCACTTTGGGAGGCTGAGACAGGAGGACTGCCTGAGCCCAGGAGTTCAAAACTAGCCTGGGCAATATAGTGAGACCCTGTCTCTAATAAAAAGAAAAAAAAATTCCCAAGAATTTTACAGAAAAGGTTAGAATGAAAATGGTATTCTTACAGAGTCTAATCTTTCCTCTTGATGTAAGAATTGGGCAATATCTTCAGGTGTGGTGCCAAGCATCCCTTGTTCTTGGAGGTACTGTATTCCTCTCTTTGGTTTCTTATTAAATCTAGATGATGTTAAAGTTAATAAGAACATTAAAAATAGAAAACCATTCGTAGTCCCTGAAAAGATCTTAAACCACAGTAAATTAATTTTCTAATAGCACCCAGAAAAACAGCAGCTTATTTAATACAAATCAGTATATGAATATACAAAATAATTACATTGTGCCAAGTTTTCTTTATTCTTTTCTTTATAGAAGTCAGTCTCATATGGAAGGCCATCCTTATTACTATCATTTCACTGACTTTTTGTTACAGTACGAAGCGTTTTTTTAATCCATATCCACAGTGGGAAATTAGACTATGAGAGACTATTAGAGAGAAAGCCATTTGGTAGATGAACTTTGAGTACGGCTGTGAATACTAAATATCTCATACAGGCATACTTCATTTTATTGCACTTCACAGATATGTGGTTTTTACAAGTTGATGGTTTGTGGCAACCCTGCATTGAGGGTCTATCAGTAACATTTTTCCAAAACCACGTGCTCACTTTGTATCTGTGTCACATTTTGGTAATTCTCACAATAGTTCACACTTTTTTATTATTATATCTGTTACTGTGACCTGTGATCAGTGACCTTTGATGATGCTATTGTAATTGTTTCGGGGTGACACAAACCATGCCCATATAAGATGGCAAACTTAATCAATAATCATATGTGTTCTGATTGCTCCGTTGTTCTTCATCTCTCTTCCTTTCCTTGGGCTTCCCTATTCCAAGACAAAAAAATACTGAAATTGGGCCAATTAAGAACCCTACAGTAAGTGTTCAAGTGGAAGGAAGAGTCGCACATCTCTCACTTTAAATAAAAAACTAGAAATGACTGAGCTTAGTGAGGAAGGCATGTCAAAAGCCAAGACTTGTTGAAAGCTAGGTCTCTTGCGCCAAATGAAGTTGTGAATGCAAAGGAAAAGATCTTGAAGGAAGTTAAAAGTGCCACTCCAGTGAACACACAGGTAGGAAAGCAAACAGGCTAAATGCTGATATGAAGAAGGTTTTCATGTGTGAAAAGAAGATAAAACCAGTCACAACATTATCTTAAGGCAAAGCCTAATCCTAAGAAAGGCCCCAACTCTCATCAAGTCTATAAGGCTAAGAAAGGTAATGAAGCTGCAGAAGAAAATCTGGGAGCTAGCAGAGGTTGGATCATGAGATTTAAGGAAAGAAGCGGTCTCCATAACATAAAAGCGCAAGGTCTGATAGCAAGTGCTGATGGAGAAGCTGCAGCAAGTTATCCAGAAGATCTAGCTACGATCATTTGTGAAGGTGGTTACACTCAACAACAGATTTTCCACATAGATAAAACAGTCTTTCTTCTATTGGAAGAAGATGCCATCTATGACTTTCATAGCAAGAGAGGAGAAGTTAATGCCTGGCTTCAAAGCTTCAAAGGACAGACTGGCTCTCTTGGGGGCTAATGTAGCTGATGATATTAACAAGTCAATGCTCATTTACCATTCCAAAGATCCCAGGGTCCTTAAGAATTACATGCTAAATCTACTCTGCCTGCGCTCTAGAAATGGCACAACAAAGCCTGGATGACAGCACCATCTGTTTACAACATAGATGACTGAATATTTGAAGCCCACTGTTGAGACCTACTGCTTCAAAGAAAAGATTCCTTTCAAGAGATTACTGTTCATTGACAATGCACCTGATCACCCAAGAGCTCTGATGGAAATGTGCAATGAGATTAATGTTGCTTTCGTGCCTGCTAACACAATACCCATTCTGCAGCCCTTGGATGAAAGAGTGATTTTGTTTTTGTAGAAATGCAGTCTTGCTATGCTGTCCAGGTTGATCTCAAACTCCTAGACTAAACTGATCTTCCCACCTTGGCTTCCCAAAGCTGGGATTACAGAGGCATGAGCCACTGTGAACTTTCCTCAGGAGTAACTCTGAATTTCAAGTCTTTTTTTTTTTTTTTTTAAAGAAATGGGGTATTGCTACATTGCGCACGCTGATCTTGAACTCCTGGCCTCAAGCCTCATGAGTAGCTGGGATTACAGGTGTAAGCTGCCATGCCTGGCTAACTTTCAAGTCTAGAAAGAAATACATTTCATAAGGCTATCGCTGCCATGTAGAGAGATACTTCTACTGAATCTGGGCAAAGTAAATTGAAAACCTTCTGGAAAGGATTCACTGTTCTAGATGCCATTAAGAACATTTGTGACTCATGGGAGGGGTAAAAACACCAACATCAATAGGAGTTGGGAAGAAGCTGACTCTAACCCTTATGGACGATTTTGAGGAGTCCAAGACATCAGTGGAGGAAGTAACTGCAGACGTGGTAGAAGTAACAAGAGACCTAGAAGTAAAGTGTGAAGATGACACTGAACTACTGTAGCCTTATGATCAAACTTTAACATATGAGTAGCTGCTTCTTATAGACAAGTGAAAATAGTGATTTCTTGAGATGGAATCTACTACTGGTGAAGATGCTGTGAACACTAGTGGAAAGAAAATTCGAGATTTAGAATATTCCATAAATTTAGTTCATAAAATTGCAGCAGATTTTGAGAGGACAGACTCCAATTTTGAAAGACATATTACTGTAGGTAAATACTAACAAACAGCATTACATGCTACAGAGAAATCTTTTGTGAATGGAAGAGACTATCAAGGCAGCAAACTTTACTGTTGTCTTATTTTAAGAAATTACCACAGTTACTCCAACTTCCAGCAACCACTACCCTGATGAGTCAGCAGCCATCAACACTGAGGTAAGACACTCTACAGCAAAAAGATTACAACTCATTGAAAGCTCAGATGGTTACTAGTATTTTTCAGCAATAAAGTATTTTTAATTTAATGTGCGTACATTGTTTTTTAGACATAAGGGGATTGCAGGTTAATAGACTATGGTACAGTATAAACATAACTTTAATTCACTGAGAAATCAAAAAAATTGTGTGACTCACTATATTGCAATATTTACTTTACTGCTGTGGTATGGAACTGAACCCACAATATCTCTGAGGTACTCCGAATATACATTCTCCCTTAATCTTCAAGTAATCTTGGCTCATTTGTCCAAATTAGTTAGACCAAACAAAACCTTTCTCATTTATAGCTCCAGATTCTCTCTCACTCCCTTCTCCTTCCTCTGCTCCCATCTATCACATCCCATTCCCTAAATCTATTTTCAGAGTCTATTTCCTCTGCTTATCTTTTATCTGCTCCATTCACAGGGGAGTCTCCCTCAGGCTTAAAGATACAATTCAAATGCTACCTCTTTGTTTACAGATCATTTACTCCCTACTTTCCTTACTTTGGTGCTCCAACACTTGTCATTTGGGCTATTGCAAGAGTTCTTAAATGGTCTCCCTATCATCTCATGTTGCCCATGTTCTAACGCACCCTTCAGGCTGCCTGCAAAGTCCTATTTACAAAACAGAAATCTGATGATGCTACTCCTCTGCTTAAAGTCCTTCACTAGCATGCTAGTGCCAAGAGGAACAAGACAAAAAGTCCTTTACATGGAGAATAAGGCGTTCTGTAATTTAGATCCAACTCAATGCTCTCATCTTAGCTCCTGTTACTCCCCTCTCCACTCTGCCCTGCCATGCTGAACAAGTGCTCAGATGTCCTCCCTCTCCTCTGCTGCTGCACATGCTATTCTCTTAGTCTGGGATGGTCTTCCTGATTCTGTCTTCCCAAAGGTTCCCTTGTCAAGTTCTCATCTAACCATAACCACTTAACATTCATAAAATGAAACACTTTTCACTAAGCTAAACATAAGCCCCTGGCCACCCTTAGAAGTACTCACTTACAGGAAGAAATACAATTTTAAAGAATTATAATAGTAAAACTGTGACAAACAGATGTATTCAAAAGGTAAGAAAATAACACAGTAGAAGTAACTAACTTAGATGGTCATAATATATTTCCTGGGAAAGGTGACCGTGGAACTATTTTGAAGAACAATTATATCTTTTATAAACAATAAGAAAAAACATCCCAGAGAGGAGGAGGCCATACTAAAACACAAAAGCACAAGACAGTATTGTATAATAAATAGTTCTGCATTGTTGGAAAGTGAGGTGAGATAGAAAAGTGGCAGGAAATGAAGCTTAGAGTCCAGCAGATCCAAATCATGAAGGTATTATCATACAATCAAAGAAGCTTTGGTTTTATTCTCTAAGAGAGCGAAAAAACAGACTTTCATTCAAGAAAGGTTACTCTAGTTAAGTGTGAGAAAAGACTGAAGAATGAACAAAACCAAAGAAAAAGGTAAGCCAATTGAAAGATTACACTAGTTGAGGAAATAAATAATGATGATTTGATTTGCAAGACTAGCGGTGGGAGATCGAGAAAAGAGAACAGATTGCAGGGATATTAGGAAGTAGAATCAAAAGGACTTAGTGACAGATTAGATTCAAGAATCTAATCCTATGAGGGGAAAACCTAAGCTAATTCCCAGGATTTTAGCTTATAAATTTAGTAGCATGCTGGGGTTACTACCATAAATAAGAAATACAAAAATAACAGGCTTTTCTATTTGTCTTTTGTTTTCATAGGAGAACTAAGGGGTTGATGTTGGGAAAGGGCTGAGGAACAGAACCCTGGCTATGCTAAGGTGCATGCAGGAAGAAAAAAACAGCCCACAAGACTGAGATGGCATAGTCAAAAAGGTAGGAGACAAACAGGATAGACTGGCGTCATGAAACAGTTGTAGACAAGTATACTAGGAATACAGCTCCATGAAAGCATTCTCATCAATAGCTGTATTAAGCAGAAAGCAAGTCCAGCTGCTGAGAGAAGGACTGGAAGACTTCCACTTTGAAGCCCTCTGACTACTCCTCCTCATTTCTCAAGTACTTCAAAATAAGTACCTTGGCAGTACTTACTCTGTATGACACTTTTATAAACCTTACACAGTACTATTTTTAAAAACTGCTCATGTTTAAACTATAATCTTGAATCCAAGCACCAGTGCCTTCATGGTGCCTGGCAACAGTCCCAAGTACCAAATATGTGTAGCTGGGTGACCAGCAGAATTTTAATATGCATATTTGTTTACACATACTAAATCAAGAGCCCCTCAGAAGGAAGGGCTGTTCCATGTATCTAGCTTCCCCAGGACCTTGCATAATATCTGGAACAGATGAGACTTTAATAAATACTGACCGAACAATTAGAATTAATGCAGTAGTGACAGCTATTTCCTGAGGCAATTTTGTAAGATTTTGTAATTTTAAAATAGAATATATGTACATTTTTGTTGAACTGTTTTTCATATTAACACTGGAGAAAAAAGACATCTGAACATTCAAAAAAAAGGCACTGCTTAAGTATCAGGAAGAAATGCTTTACAGAAGTAGCAAACCAAGTAAGAACACACGGGAATTTTTAAGTTTATAATAGTTAGATCATGGAGACAGCAAGCAATTTCATTTTTCCTTATGGCATCTCTTTGAAAAAAGAGATGGCCAACAAGAGAAAGGAAGGCAGCATGGTGATATTCACAAAAGAAATAGTCCAGGAGCAGGCAGGTATCACAAAGCTTAGTGGGAAAACTGATTTCACAATATTAGGATCTGGTACACTAGCCAGGTTGGAAAGAGAGGTGATCACCTTATCAACATATAAAAATGAAATCAATAACAAGAGTAGTACAATTGTAACCCAGCGGGAAAAATGTAAAACCTATAAAGGAGTACTGATAGCTATTAGAAGTTTCATATTTTAAATGTTTTGAGTTGTCACATGATTAGGAAATAAAATGGAGGATTTCATAATGAGCTAAACAATGCAAAATTGCACAGATGTTACTCATCAACAGCACTTATAATATGGTGACAAATTAATTTATATGACAAGAGTGGTTGGGCATTACAGGAATCTAGTTGGGCTAGACTGCAATGAACAAGGGGGGCTGAATAGAAGCCTCGTGAATTAGATCCACGAGAACTATCCTCCATTTTACTCATTATAAGGTGATAAACCCACGGCAGGGGTGGCACCATACTGGCAGAGAGCTACTCAGTAACATTTCTCCTTAAGCTGTGACACTTACAAATCTATCCCTTGTTCTATTATTTCTTTTTGTTGCTTTAGGACCTCAAATTGTTCTGGATTATCGGTGCCAGACATCTGTGTACTGTAGCTGCCTATTCCTGAGGATGATGTTGACTCCAGGGAATTTAAACTTCCATATCTGTTTATTGTCTCAGGGTGTTTGATTTCACTCATCTCTTGCTCTGAGGGTTTTTCCTGACCTGAAAGAAGAAAATTGATAGAGTACATTATTCTATCAAAGAAAAAAAAAAGTGTAAGGGCAAACAAATTCTTGAATAAGGCAAGGCATTTCAATGTTGCTTAGATATCTATTTAATACAAAATAACTATTAGGTAACATAATAAACAACATACTTTGATATTAAAACACACTGTAATTTGTACGTGTATAGTCTGCACCATTAGGAGGAGTTCTTTTTGCGGTTGCAGTGCTGAGTATCCACTGGATTTCTGCTCTCAGCTCATTCCTCATGAGGAATTGTTTTCGATAACACCAGTGTAGCCCTGCAGCTATGAGTTTTTCTCTGAGTGAGGGTAAACATCAAACACAGATGAACAACCTTCTTAAAACATACTGCCTTTTATATGTTTCCTCTATAATTATAATACAAGAAAGTTGCATAAATATGCTTCATTTTACGTAATATTTCTAAGAAGATTCAGAAAAAAATAGCTTGGATAATTAAAGTTAAAACTTTCACAATTTTAAAGCTAGTTATTTAACTCACAGACAACGCTTCCTCATCAGTTAAATGAATAAATATATCATGAAATTGGTTTAACAGCATCTGCAACTATCCTCCAAAGTATTATTCACTTAAAATGACAAAGAATTACAACTCAAAATATCACCTTACCAAGAGTTGTCTGAGAGTTGGGATTCACATACTGATCCTTACTCCATTCAACCATACACTTCAAAATCGACACTAAGCATTCTAAACCTTTTTTCCTCAGGCTCAATTCCTACAAAATAATTCAAAAATACAATTTTTTTTTTTTTAAAAGGTCTTTTAAGGAAAATACATGACTCTTTCCTGGTAAAGTTTAAATTTGAAGATGTTTTTAAAGTTCTTACCTGAACATTACTCATACCAAGTTCTTGACTGCCCCTTCCTTGAGCAATTTTTGATAGATCATTTACTAGTCTTTCAAATATATTGGCTGCATTTAAGTCACAGTCATAGTTTACATAAATATCCACTACACTCTGAGCATCTGTAACAATATAACATTAATTTCAACAAAGTACATCTAGGATGTGAGTACATTTGGCCTTTTAAATATCTAATAATAAGAAAGGGATAGTAAAAAGAAGGATAATTTAAAATACCTGCACAAATCCTCGTCAGCGTTTGAATAACCATCCATTTGTGATCAAATGAGCTGGTAGAAGTTTCCAAAATGTATAAGAAAATTTCTTTAAAGAACACCTGTGATTAGGAGAAAACTTCTGTTTAAAATATTGTTTATAATTCATATGTGTGATCACTTTTTAAACATCCCAAAGCTGTAGAGCAGATATTAGCACCCAGGCTCCTATGGAGTTCAACTCCTTTTGAGTTCCATCTCTGAAACCTCAGGACTAAAATATCTTGGGTAAGCGACTTAAACTTGCCCTTCTAGTTATCAGTACTGCAATTCACACTGTTGTATTTTGTTCTCAACACAGCTGCTACAAAAGAAATATGCAAAGATTTAGAGTTCCTCCAGGTGATAATTTCTTGAACACTTTTACAGAATATAACTTATGCTTTTTTAATCCCCCTCAAAAAGCGTAATTTATACTTCTGTTTATCAGTTATATTTTTCAGAGACATTCTGGTACTGAGAGGCCTAACTGTTCATAGATTTAAATGTAACTGGTACTGTAATCCACACAATAAAAACAATCTAAGTCTCATACGGTTTTATTTTTCTAATTACTCACGAAAGTGAAAATCTCTACTGTTTGAAAACTACATATGAACTATTTCTCACTACTCTTTACAACAAATAATCAAGCAATGAGTTAACCTAATGAGATAAATTTCAATTTAACAGATAAGAATTTTCAGATTTAAATGTATTCTATAAAAGTGACTTTAAGAAGGAATGACAAAAAAAAAACAACATGTCAATATTTATGAAACATATGCATTATGAATCCAGAAAATCACATTTATAGTATCTCCCCTTAACTGGATTAGGTACCCCTGTAATGTGATTTTCTCTCACAAAACTCAGCATACTTCTATTTACTTATTTAATATCAGTATCTCCTATAGACTGTAAGTTTGAAGACAGTAATGACCAGGTCTTTCTTGATAAGAATCACGTCCACATTGCAGGGCACATAGTAGGTGTTCAATAAATATTTACGGCAACATGGCCACAATTCCTAAAAACATCAGGGTACCCCAGAATGCTGTAGCAAACTCATGAGGGTGCCATGAAAAAATTCTGAGGCAAAATTCAGAGGGAGATACATCTGTTGGATACCTCGAAAGACTGCTCATGGTTTCAATTAGATCACACTACATTCCCTTCAATGACATCATTATCTCTGCAAAGCTGGGTTTTGGTCATTGCTATAACAAAAAACCAAGTACTGAACGAAAATCAATGAAGTACAGGAATGAGGGGGACAGTGTTCAATTCCAAGATCTAAGAAGCTGTGTGTAGTCTGTAATAGGCACACACATCCCAGTGGTAAGTAAGTGTGGTTAAGAATAAAATAAAAACATTATTTTTCTTATACTTTGTGCAGACTATTGTCTTTGAAATAGATAGTAGGCTGTGAACACAAACATCCATTAAGTTGTTTGGCCCTGCCTGCTTAATAAATAGAACATAGAACTGCAGGTATTCCTCTGGCCTAAGTGCAACTTTCATGAAAAGTCAGACTCTAACAGTGCCATGAATCAAAAACTTTTGGGATTCTCTGATTAACAAAATAAATAACATAGACTGGAAGAGAGAGGAAAGAAAAGATTTTAGTTATTATCTACGGTTTATCAAATTGCACTAATAAGCAAAAGCCTGTTGCCGTAATATAAGATACTATGCCTATCACAATAGGGGCTCTAAAAAAATCAACCTTTTAATGATTTATTGAGCACCTATAATGTATGTATGTGGAACAACAGCTCTGTCTTAAGTATGCTGTCTTCACATATGTTTTCCTGAAAAGTTGTACATAAACTATATTTTCTGGAATAGATAATTTAAGGCCTATGAAAAAAATCACATCACAGAAACTCTGAAGTGAATATTCTCATAAAATGAATCTTCATGTAACAACAATCTTAATTTTGTTTTGCAAATTTAGGTTTTCATAGCTGGGCTTTCTCCATGTTCAGGTGTTTTTGTTTTGTTTTGTTTTGTTTTTTGAGATGGAGTTTCAGTCTTGTTGACCAGGCTGCAGTGCAATGGCGCGATCTTGGCTCACTACAACCTCCGCCTCCCAGGTTCAAGCGATTGTCCTATCTCAGCCTCCCAAGCAGCTGGGATTACAGGCACGCACCACCACACCCGGCTAATTTTGTATTTTTAGTAGAGATGGGGTTTCTCCACGTTGGTCAGGCTAGTCTCAAACTCCCAACCTCAGGTGATCCACCCACCTCGGCCTCCCAAAGTGCTGGGATTACAGGCGTGAGCCACTGTGCCTGGCGTTCAACTCATTTTTAATTTGAGTGTGTGTAACATTTTTGAAAGTATATCTATATTTATCTCATTTTATCCTCATTATCTCCCCCTGAGGGACAATAACGAGTGAAATAAACCTAAATTTTAAAAATCAGAATATTACAATAATTTTGTAATGAGAATCTACCATCTACAAATTGACAAGAAATTTCTTAAAGTTTTCCTTTCAAATTCATTTTGCAAAGTCGAATTTGCTGTGCAAAAATAGTAATCTCAACTTAAATAATTTTTAATATCTAGATCTGTAAACAGTACCTACAGAAGCAGAATCTCAGTGTCCAAAAAAATCTGTAATTGGCTACATAAAGTATTACAAAATTTTCTAATGCCAACTTAAATGTCTCATCATCAAATGGAAGACTTCTGGTTTTTTTACAAAAGCAAAAGTTTCAAACACTGTCTTTTATTTGTAGTTCCTACAGATAATGGGGGAAAAAACGATCTAAAAATGGCAACTCTTCCTAGTTAAACGCCTTCTATCATTTTAACAGACATATGGCAAACTCTTAAAACTTGACATCATATATCCCATAGGCACCAAAAATGGTTTTCTGTCCAAAAATATGGCCCAAATTAAAAAGCTTTTCACTTAAAATGCCAAGGCCTAATTCTGTTTCATTCTCGTAACAATGTTCTAAATCAATCTTGATAGCTATTACAGAACATTAACATTAAAGGATAATATGACTATTTTAGCCATTGTGAAATTCTGGAAAAATAATTTATCCTTCCTACCAAGCTAGTGAATTATGAGTCTTGAGTTAGGATTAAATATAAAATTGACAAAAATTAAAATATAACCTGTATATCAAACACAATATGAAGGTAAAACTGACAACATAAAATGAGTATTTTAAAACATACAACATCACAACCAAAACAACATTTCAACAAATAACAAATTGAAAAAAGCATTCATTAAATTGGTAAAACATAAGAACTATTTTAAGTTTTATTTGAAGATGAAAACAAAAAAATCAGAAACTGGTACACCTTCCAAAAAAAAAAAAAAAAACCACTTAAGGCCGGGCGTAGTGGCTCACGCCTATAATCCAAGCACTTTGGGAGGCAGATGCAGGCAGATCACCTGAGGTCAGGAGTTTGAGACCAACATGACCAACACGGAGAAACCCCGTCTCTACTAAAAATACAAAATTATCCAGGAGTGGTGGCACACGCCTGTAATCCCAGCTACTCGGGAGGCTGAGGCAGGAGAATCACTTGAACCCGGTAGGCGGAGGTTGTGGTGAGTGGGGATCGCGCCATTACACTCCAGCCTGGGCAACAAGAGGGAAACTCCATCTCCAAAAAAAAAAAAAAAGAAAGAAAGAAAGAAAGAAAGAAACTGGTACACTTGCACAACACATGCAGACACGATTGAAAAGAACCCTAAAACCCTAATTTAGTTCCACTAAATCTCTGACAATATTTTAGAACCACATGATTGTTAATTCTATTTCCAAAGATCCTGGGAGAAAACTTTAGGAATATATACATTAAAAAAAAAAAGTACAAAGCAAATATTAATTTTTTTCAAATATTCTAAAATAGAACCCCAAAATATAATGCCCCTCAATCACATCTTTTAAAATGCCTAATACTTATAAATGGTTTAAAATAATGGAGATGCAGTATATATTTGGAACTTTCTTTTAAGATAAACAAATGTATTATAATATACCACATAGACAATGGCAAAGCTATTGTGAGGACCAAATTAATTCAAGAGAGCAAGAACCATTTATTCAACTAGTACAAGTTCCTTGAGGACAGCGGCTGCATCTTATTTCATTTTGTATTCTTAGTGCTTATCCAATGCCTAGTACTTCCTTGGCACATGTTAGTTGAACAGGTGAATGAAAAAAAAGAAGTGCATGGCAATATACAAAAATTATTTCACATTCTGGAGAACTTTACAGTGTATTCAAATCTGATTTAACATGAAACAAATGAAATATCCAATAGTAAATATTATATTTCAATGCCTAAATGCAAAACGTACCTCAATTTGCATCTTCAGATGTGTTTTGAAATTTGACAACAAAGTAAGAAATATAGAAAGAGAAAGCTCGAAAACCTCTGGAACAGAAGAGACTCCATTTTTTGAGAGTGCAACACAAAGATACTGCTTAATAGCATTAATAAACATCTCATTTGTCCTGAAAACAGGTCCTGCATTCTGCAGAATGGATAGAAGTAACTGCAATGAAAGAATCTTGGATCGTAGTTCATGAGACCTAAAATGTAAAAAAGAAGGCACAGTATATGAACAAGGTTGGCATTATGGTAGTAACAGGTTGTTCCAAAAATATTTCCAGATACACATAATTTCATAAACTTTGTAAATGGAGAGGAAGAGAAAATTCTATAACATAAAAAAAGTATAGTACATGAACAACTTAGCCACTAACAACAGGTGCTTTCACTGATGTTCCCTTGAACCATATATTTATAATTTCACAAACTTTTAAAATTTATTTATTTATTTTGAGACAGAGTGTTGCTCTGTCACCAAGGTTGGAGTGCAGCGATCTCAGCTCATTGCAACCTCCATCCAACTCCCGGGTTCAAGTGATTCTTCTGCCTCAGCCTCCCAGGTAGCTGGGACTACAGGTGCCCACCACCACGCCCAGCTAATTTTTTGTATTTTTAGTAGAGATGGGGTTTCACAGTGTTAGTCAAGATGGTCTTGATCTCCTGACCTCGTGATCCACCCACCTTGGCCCCGCAAAGTGCTGGGATTACAGGCGTGAGCCACTGCGCCCAGCCCACAAACTTTAAAAAGAAAAAAAAATATTCACAAATATTTAACATCAACCCATTGTTTTACTGGAAAAGAAAAAAACCATGTGAAGATATATGCTGTGTTCCTTTCTTTCACAACCATTCTTCTCCTTACAAATCATCAGCAACTTCTCAGATTAAATGCCATATTTAGTATTAATACACAACAGTTCCAATGGACTTTTTTCTGCTTATGCTACTCAGAAATCCTAAACAATAATAAAAAAGTTTTGGTTGCATTAACAAGTGACAGCACAAATTCAAGCTTACTTTTTCAGTAACATTTAAAGATTTTTTTTTCTTTTGAAATAAATATAGAGGTATTCAGAACAATTAAAAACTTTGAGGCCAGGCATGGTGGCTCATGCCTATAATCCTAGCACTTTGGGAGGCTGAGGCAGGTGGATCACTTGAGGTCAGGAATTTGAGACCAGCCTGGCCAACATGGTGAAACACCGTCTCTACTAAAAATACAAAATTAGCCAAGTGTGGTGGTGGGCACCTGTAATCCCAGCCACTCGGGAAGCTGAGGCAGGAGAATCACTTGAACCTGGGAGGTGGAGGCTGCAGTGAGCTGAGATCGCACCACTGTACTCCAGCCTGGGTGACAGAGTGAGACTCCGTGTCCAAAAAATAATAATAATAAAACAAAATAAAAATACAAACTTAAAATGGTTTAGCAACTTATTCTAAATAATTTTGTAATGAAAAGCTGAAAAGTAGTTTTGGCTTAAAATTTTAATTTTTTTCCCAATCAATATACTGTGGCATGCTTCTGATCACTACCTAGTGTTTTAATTATTTGATTTTGCAAACACAATTTTCCTTCCATTGAAACTGATCTCTTAAGCCCAACAGACCAAGGACATTGATCTCAGGCAACATTTCAAATGCAGAACACACCAAAAAGCTCTAGCAGATGGTTCTTTAAAAAAAAAAAAAGTAGCCCAAATGCTACTTTCAGTCACATTTACACTATATAGTAAACTTAACTGCCCTTGATTTCCACCTGAAAAATTTTATGGTTATAAGTGTCAAGTAATTCAAGAAGCTACGTAAATCTAATAAGGAATTGTTAATTTCACGTAAATGGGTATCACAAAAAAATACTACTTTCTCTGAAACAAAACTGGAGCCAATAATATTATGGCTCATTATTACACAGTCATGTTTCTAAGATGGCCATTGCCCTGAGTCTTCCTTTGAATCTAAAAATATGTGCAGCAAATACATAATTACCAAAAAAATGCTTAGATAAATCAAGTTACAGACAGCGAGAACTAAAACTTCAAATAGCTACAGGGAACTACAAATTAAACCATCATCTCACCTCCTGTTCTAGTCTTCCAAGGCTTAAATACTACTTCCTATTCTAGCTCACATTTATCACCTATTATGCTCAATTCCTATTGTAATTAAATCCTGCAGCTTACCATTCTATAACAATGTTTGTTCTAAGTATGTTTTATATTTGTATTCCCAACATTTAACAAAATATCTTGTATACTGTACATGCTAAAAAAAAATTACGGATTTATTCTTGTATTCATCCATTTATTAAATACCTACTGTGTACAAGGCAATAATGAATGAAGAAATGATTAGACAACTGTCTTATGACACAGTAAGTTACACTTTTGATAGGCAAAAGAGGCTGGAAATTTCAGGTCTGCAGTTTTTCATGGGGTAGTTTCAAATTATGATTCAGGCTTAAATGAGAACATTTCCTGGATCATCATTTTAGCAAGACCAGAAAATATAAAGGGGAGCAAAGACAAAAAATAATAATAATAATAAAATTATGTAACTACAAAAGCTTGACTTTTGGCAAAAAAAAAAAAAAAAAAA
>NW_016812395.1:898999-912542 GCF_001698545.2 Rhinopithecus bieti | reverse complement strand
CCATTCTCCTGCCTCAGCCTCCCGAGTAGCTGGGACTACAGGCGCCCGCCACCTCGCCCGGCTAGTTTTTTGTATTTTTTAGTAGAGACAGGGTTTCACCGTGTTAGCCAGGATGGTCTCGATCTCCTGACCTCATGATCCGCCCGTCTCGGCCTCCCAAAGTGCTGGGATTACAGGCTTGAGCCACCGCGCCCGGCCAATATCCCTTTCTTAAAGTTATGGTCTGTCCTTAGGTTTCTTTCTCCAGAAAGTTTTAAAATTGTCATACTGTAATACATCATGCTTGCAGTATTAGAGAGGCGGGCAACTCATATAACTACCAAACTCAATCTCAAGAGTAATTAGTTACATTTGAATCATATGAGAGATACCTGACCATTTACGACTTACAAAAATGGCACTTTCCTAGGGTTTAATCTAACATGAAAATTAGACAAGTGGCTCCTAACTCAAAGTTCTTCCTGATCCCAATAGAGAAAGATATCATCCTAGGGCATTTTGTCAGACCTTAATGAATATGCATTATCTTTCATTACAACTTTTAAGATCTCTTTCTTTTACGTTTTAGTACCTTTTGACTGGCAGTTTTTAGAAACCTAGGGCTGGGATACAGGGTTACATTAGCTCCAAAGTTACTTATATGGAAATAAGAATTCACTAATTCATTCACTTGATAACACTTACTGAGCCCCTCCTATGCACCAGGCACTATTCTAGAATGCTGTCATACCCTTTAGGAAATAGCGTAAGTTATCTATCCCAGCAATGTTGAAACTTTTTGTTTTTAGAAAATAGTGTAAGTCACATACCCTTTAGGAAATAGTGTAAGTTATCTACTCCAGCAGTTTTGCATTGTTTTTCAATACTTTTTTCTTAAACGTAAAATACCTCCCCTCCACCCACTTTTTTTTATGGTTCTATAGGACAAAAAGAACAAAAGAAAATCCAAACATTACCTTATCAGTAAGTTTCGAGCCTAAAAACCTCTATTTGTCAGGCAAAACAGTTAATAACTTACTTTGGATCTGGCGGTCCATCTGACAGTGGTTTCATTGACAGTTTACACAATGACCTGAATACTAGAAAGGCATCCTTTTGTAAAATGTGGGAAAACTTAGCACCAGGTGAAGGTCCTGAAGAATTTCCAGATTCCTAAACAAGTTAACATACCATGAAAATTTTAGAGATATTTGCCAGTGTAAAATCATTTCAGCCTTCTACTGTATTTCATTCAATTCACTAAGAGGTGGAGATTCCCCCACTATTGCAAGGGGAACCAGATGAGGGAATCTGCCACATTGTTTTTCTTTTATACTCCACGGACCACACCCAACAATAAATACCTTTAAAATGCACTTTAAAATATTCCTTATTAATAAACCAAATAAACTCTTAAAATTTACCCAGCTCATACTATCACTGACAAAAAACCTGATACATCATGCCTGACAAGATCCTATCCAAAGACTAAATTATACTCCCTACTACCTGTCATTGACTGTTTCATGCTTTTGTCCTATTTTATTTTTTGTCTTGCTGTGGGCAAACATAAACTGAAGGTCAACCAAGTCAAGAAAACCTACTCCTAAATATGGGACACTTAGTGGAGGACTCCTTTACCTAAAAAGGCAGATTTTTACACACAAAATACAGGGTAGGAAGGAGGAAAAGAATCTGTCATTACCAAGGTACTGATTTCTTTGCAGCCCTAAACAAAGGTTAAGGTGAAGTTCCCTAAATTTCTAAGTTTTCTCACCCTGCAACACAGGTTGAGCTACCTGAAATGCTTGGGACCAGAAGTGTTTTGGGTTTCAGATTTTTTTGGATTTTGGACTATCTGCATTATACCGATTGAGCATACTAAACCCAAAATCCAAAATGTGGAATTCTCCAATAAGCATTTCCTTTGTGTATGACCTTTGACCGTCATCTTGGCACTCAAAAAGTTTTGGATTTGGAGCATTTTGAATTTCAGATTAGGAATATTCTGCCCATACCAGAATTATCTTGTGAATATGTAATAAGAATGTTCTTATTAAATGTTAATTCAATTGGTAGATGGGTGTGGAGAAGATGAAAATATAGATGAGACATACCTTAAAGTTGGAAATGTAACTATCAAAATATGAAGGGGAAAAAAATCGCTGTAATTTATATAAATGAAGGAAAAAACCCCCAATTTTCTTATTTCCCCAAACTAAATAAAATCAGGCAGCAGCATCAGCTGAAAATACTCATGACAAGGTGGTGGTAGCCTGTAAATTTGTAAGATTAACAGGATTTCTCCCCCTCCCCACCCCTCCATTTATACCTGAGTATCATTGGAAGAGACTGACAATCTATCATCAGGTAAGGATGGTGTATATGCAACAGAAATTGGTGTTCCTGGAATTCCATTTGCTTGAATATTCTCACTGTCACTACCATCCTCTATCGTTCCAATGTTGCCATCTGCGCTTGCATTTATAGCAGTCCCTTCTCCCATATCTAAAATGATAAGAATAAAAACCATGCAAATGTATCTGACTTAACTGAAGTGTATTTAAAAAGCATAGAGTACTTAAAATGAAACAGTGGCAGGAAAGCAATGTGAAGTAAAATATGTATTGGCACCATTTAAAGGTTAGCATACTTACTACTAAATAAGTATGCATCTGGCATACTTCCAAATACAATCCTTAAGTTGCTCTGGCAATGAAACACACTTAGCTGATGAAAGACTAACCAGGATGTGCCAAAACAGAAGCTTACTTTTTGTCTATATTAGCATTTACTGAACTGGGTTTTGATGAATGCTAATGACTTGAGATGTGAAGACAAATTCCTCGAAAAAATATCTCACTGTCAAATTAGTTCAGGAAATGCTGGGAAATAGGTTTCTTTATTATAGCCTTTAAGACGCTAATATGTACAAAACTCTCCAAGCATATACAGTATGTAGTGTTTCCAAAATTTATTTTACCATGAGCCCCCTTCCCGTTTTTAGAATTCCTATGAATATCTAACAATCTACGTTCTTTGGAACACAGCCAGGGAAATAATGACCTACACCACTGAAAATTTTTCACTAGGTCACTTTGAGTGATCATACTTGTAATTAATATAAACAAAAACAAATGACTTCTGGTAGAATAAACAGAGATAATAAAAATAATACCAAGTTCCAGAACTACTCTAGGTATAATGAAACTCTTTCATGCTACCAATTGAAAGAAAACTGTAAGACAGTATGAGAGACACAAGCTGTACTATAAAGAACACAGATTCTGAAATATTAAAGACCTGTGTTTCAATCATGTCTTCTCCAGTTAATTGGGTAAATTATTTCATCTGTCTTTGCCTGGGTTTCTTCCTAAGTAACAGAAATAATAAGGTCTATGAGGAACCACCAAAACACAGATATAAGACATAAAGAATAAAACTGGTACTCAGTAAGTGGTAGTTATTACTAATTTTGTTACTAATTGGTAACATGTCTCCAACTTTGAGTGACTCAAGTAATACGAAAAGAGTAGCAGCTTCTGGTTCTCCTACCCAGAAGTTGCTTTCTCCTCTCCAAGTCAGAACACCCTGGAATAGATGAAACTGGATAGGCTGGGTGCAGTGGCTCCCACCTGTAATCCCAGCACTTTGGGGGGCCGAGGCAGGTGGATCACGAGGTCAGGAGTTGGAGACTAGCCTGGCCAACATGGTGAAACCTCGTCTCTACTGAAAATACAAAAATAAGTCAGGCATGGTGGCAGGCGCCTGTATTCCCAGCTACTCGGGAGACTGAGGCAGGAGAATCACTTGAACCCGGGAGGTGAAGGTTGCAGTAAGCCAAGATACCACCACTGCACTCTAGCCTGTCAGAGCAAGACGCCATCTCAAAAAACAACAACAACAAAAAACCCTGGATAATTCCGAAGCAAGTTTTGCATTAGTATAAAATGAAAAATATATTCAGTAATAAAATACATTATGAAAACTGTTATACAAAACAGATGCTTTCTTAGAGGACTTCTGGAGCTTTAATATGCTAATATCTGATGCGCTAAATACCACTATAGCTTTTATATATTACATATATAAAGAATGCATAGGCCAGGCACGGTGGCTCATGCCTATAATCCCAGTACTCTGGGAGGCCAAGATAGGAGGATCACTTGAGGTCAGGAGCTCAAGATCAGCCTGGGCAACATAGTGAGACACCATCGCTACAAAAAATTTTTTTAAAAAAAGAATGCTTACATATGTAAAGACTGTGGAAAGACTCAGAAAAAAAAACAAACAAACAATGATTATTAGAAACTGAGTTCCTATCTCATTCCCCAGAGTACTTATTCCAAAACTTATTCTCTCTGTACCCAATTACATCTCTTCCTATGATTCTCCCCACCTCCCATTAACAAATGACTTCCACCTACTACTTAGCTAAAAATCAGGTAATTTAACATAGGCTCCCACAGTCTCTTGCAGCACCACAAAATACATCTCTTTTGCCTTCAACAGTATCGTCCTCCACTAAGTATTTTAACATTGGGTTTTCAATTTTGTTTACACAACTAGAACTTCCCCATTATCCAATAAACATTCAAATATTTTCACACACACACACATAAAATCTTCCTTCACCTCTTGCTACACCTCAGTTCTTGTCCATTTTCTTCCCTCTTTTTATTAAATTTCTCAAATGAATACTCAGTGTTCTTTGACATTACTTTTCTCCTTTCCATCTCAAGAAATTTCTCAAAGAAACTGAAAACATTTCCTGATTTTCTTTTTAGACTTTGAAGCCACATCCCTGTAGGCTGAAATCTTCACTTTATCACTTCTTTGAAAGGAATAATCACTCATTGCTTTAGTTTTCTCATTTGTAAAGAGGGGATAGTAATAGTACCTAAACATCCCAGTGTTTGAGGGAAGAGTAAATGAATAAATACAAGCATATAAAATCATTTGGGATATACAGGAAGCACTTAATACAGTTAGATATTACTACTGTCTCATGTTTTTTCCTCTAATTATCCTTTAAACATAGAAGCAAACTTCTACTTTCAAGGCAGTGAATTGAGCCTACCAATTTACCTTCTCCTTTGACAAATCCCACTGAAATTACAAAAAAAAAAAGCATATAAACAAGAGATGTACTTTTAATAACGCTGATAAACTAAGAAGCATATCACTGGATCATAAACTTTGAGGAATTCCCAGAAAGTAGGTTGAGATCAAAAGAAAAGCTATTTAATTTATTGCTTATGACTGAACATATGCAAAGAATAGGCCTACCTGAGAGATATGATTGTTTTACCACTTGGGTTCTAAAGACTTCAAAGCCTAGAATGGCAAAGTGCTATGAGGTAGCAGGGAAGACGCAAATCAAAGAGCTTGGGGAACCATGCCAATGTCTATCAATAGAGCTGACCACAGCCATGATCATCTAGACTGTATTTGATCACTGCCTGCTAATTAAAGTAGATTGTTTAGTAGGTCTCCTAACAGAACGAGTAGACCAGGAAAGGAGAGCAGTATCTCAGCTAACTGGGAATGCTGCAATAAACACGGAGGGAAAACCAACAAAGGTTCTAGGCTCCTACTCTGTTTCTACTTAGTTATTTCCAATTAAAGCCATTTCTGAATGATGCCAGCCTAAGATTCCCTGGCAAGGGTGGGAGAGTGAGAACAAATCAACAAGTATGAAGATCCCCCTCAGTGTAGAATATATAAAAAGTGTATAGCATTCATCCCAAGCTTCACTTGACTTTGGTTTGTGTTGACAACATGGTGAATGATATGGGCCTACACAGCCCAAGGGTCACTAGAGCCACCCTGCTCAAGGGAGGTAATTGCTTCTTTGCTCTCAGCTTAGAAATGAGGTCTGCCTTTGGACCACAGTCACCTCATGAATTTTGGAAAGGAAGGCCTCACAAGAAATAGAAAAAACATATACACAATTACTGAAAGTAGATTGATCAAATCTAGCCTCTCTTTCTACAAACAGGCAAAAACATAAAGCTTACAGCTCAAAAGGGAAGACAAAGGACAGCAATCTGAGCAAATGGGGAATTAGATTTCATAGCTGGGACAGTTACAGTTAGTACAGTCAGTGATAAGTGAAGGAATGTTGCAATAATACACAAAAGCAAAGTGCTATTAAAAAAAAGCAGCTCAGAGAAAAACGGGGTTCTTAGGGATGAAAACATTACTGAAACAAAACTACATTGGAAAAGCAGTAGAATGGATATTACTAAAAAATATTTGCAAAGTGGAAAAACTCTTGTAACATTCTCATTGAATGTAAAACCCTAACACAAAATGATGGAAATTAGAGAAGATTGCAATAGCAATCAAGGACATGATCTAGAATATTCAACATCTGTATAGTGTGAGATGTGGAAAAGAACAGAAAGGATGAAGAAGAATTAATGACAATAACAAAGAAAATATTTCTAGAATGACGAAAAGGCACAAAAAAACCCTGCTACTCCTGATTTAAAAAACAAGTTAAATTCATACCCATGCACACACAGTCATATATGTACAAAAGATAAAAGTATCTTTTAATAAACTACAAACAAGAAAACTTACTCAATTTGATAAAGAGTATCCTCCAAAAACAAAAGCAATCATCAAATTTAAAGTTGAAAAATAGCAATAATATTAAAAAAAAAATGAAGATCCTTGCCATCATTAACGCTACTCATCATTTTCTGGAGGTTCTAGCCAATGTAATGTAACAGAAAAAAACAAACAAAAATAAGGTATAAATGCTGTAAAGGAAGAGACAAAGATAAAAATATCATTATTCACTTAGAAAAAATAGCCAAATGAAAACCTTTTAGAAATAATACGAGTTCAGAAGGTGACCAAGTAGGAGATAAATATGGAAAAGCAAGAATTTTTCTATATTCCAATTAAATTAGGGAACAGAGAAGAAAGGACTCAACCAAAATATTATCAAAACTAAACCAAAAATATAGAAATAATTTAACAAAAAATGTGCAAGAGCCAAAGGAAGAAAACAATAAAACTTTCCTGAATGACATGAAAGACTTGACTAAATGAACTTTTCATGTTTCTGGAGGAAAAGACTCGATACTGTTGCAAAGAAGATATTATCTTCCCAAGTTAATTTATAAGCACATTACAATTTGAATTACTAAGTAAGCTTTAATTTTGAACTTAATAAAGTGGTTCTAAAGTTCACCTAAAAAAATACATTTAATAGATATTTTAAAATTGATCCCATAGAATACAAAATTAAAACTAAAGAAAAAAATTGAAGAGGGAGGCCTTGCACTATGAAAATCAAAATATACTATAAAACCAAACTATTTTACATAATTCAACACTGGTTAGGAACAGACAAGTGGCTCATTACAACTGTACAGAAAACTCAAAACACAGAACCATTTAGGATAAAATTTTCATTTCAAATTAATTGAGAAATGATTATTTCCATAGGTTATAATTAGCTATACAATTTCACACCATACAGAAAAATAAATCTGAGATGAATTAAAGAGCTAAAGTCAAAAAATAAAACAAAGTATTAGAAAAGGTATGGTAGTGTATTTTATAATCTTAGGGTGGTAAAATCCATTTTAAGCAAGACAAAAACAGAAACCACAAATAAAAAGACAATCTTAAAATTTTTTTTTTGTGGTCAAGTATGTGCAGTGGCTCATGCCGGTAATCTCAGCACTTTGGGAGGCCAAGGCGGGTGGATCACAAAGTCAGGAGTTCAAGACCAGCCTGGCGAACATTGTGAAACCCCATCTCTACTAAAAAAAAAAAAAATACAAAAATTAGCCGGGCATGGTGGTGTGCACCTGTAATCCCAGCTACTCGGGAGGCTGAGGCAGGAGAACTGCTTGAACCTGAGAGGCAGAGGTTGCAGTGAGCCAAGATCTTGCCATTGCACTCCAGCCTGGACGACAGAGCAAGATTCTATCTCAAAAACAAAAAACAGAAAAAAGAAAAAGAAAATAATATAAGCAAAGTTTCAAACAAAACAAAGACCGAGTAGAAAAAATATTTACAATACACTGAACAAGGAATAATTTCTTAGTATGAAGAAATCTTGAAAATAAGAACAAAAGAAAGAAAAGGAAAAATACGCGAAAGACAAGAACAGTAATTCAAAAAAGGATAAGTAGTCCAATGATGTTCAGTTGAAATATACAAAAGTGCCAATGTTTGACCTATAAAAATAACTGCCTATGTTTTGACCCTGCAAATAATCAAATGAAAATTAAAACAATACAACAACCATCATTACAGTGACATTATGCACTATATACATATTTTTAAATATTCATACACCTTGATCAAGCTATTCCTTCTTTATAATTTATCCAAAAGTGCAAAAAGATGTCTATAGTTAAGAATGTATATCACAGCAATGTTTATAAAAAGCAAAAAATAATCTAAAAAACCTGGAAATAATCTAAATCCTAGTATTAACAGGAGATTATTTAAATAAATTATGGTCCAGTGATAGAATGAAATACAAATGGATGTGAATGGATATAGTTTAATATGTGAAAAAGGCAGATTATCAAACTGTAAGTACAGTATATTCCCATTTATCTTAAACATATATAATATATATGCAGGCATGTATGAAAAAATATTTTAAAAATGATGTACAGCAAGACACACCATAAGATCAAAAGACTTGGGCAAACAATAAACTGAGAGAAAGTATCTGTAAAATATATCACAGAATCCTGATACATAAAAGATTCTTAAGGGGAAAAGGAGGCCGGGCGCGGTGGCTCAAGCCTGTAATCCCAGCACTTTGGGAGGCCGAGACGGGCGGATCATGAGGTCAGGAGATCGAGACCATCCTGGCTAACACGGTGAAACCCTGTCTCTACTAAAAAATACAAAAAACTAGCCGGGCGAGGTGGCAGGCGCCTGTAGTCCCAGCTACTCGAGAGGCTGAGGCAGGAGAATGGCATAAACCCAGGAGGCGGAGCTTGCAGTGAGCTGAGATCTGGCCACTGCACTCCAGCCTCGCGTCTCAAACAAACGGGGGGGGCGGGTGCGACTCCTTGATGACCAAAATAATGAACAGAAGATATGAATAAATGACTCACTCAAAGATATCAATTGATCCTACAGGTATGAAAAGATGTTTAATTTCACTCATAGAGAAATGCACATTAAAAATCTACTAGATAAATAAAAATTATCTACTAGATAAATTTCTCACCTATCAGGTTGGTAAAAACTCAAAATTTTTTAGTACTACCAGCTGTGGAGAAAAAGGCACTCTTATAGATTAATGGTAAGAGTGCAAAATGGCACAACACCTATAAAGACGAATTTAGCAATAGCTAACAGATATTCATATTTATCATTTGACCCAATAATCTCATTTCTAGGAATTTGCCCTGAAGATAAACTTCCATAAATATGAAACAATACAGATGTACAAAGTTATTCACTGCAGCATTATTTGTAACAGCAAAACACTGGAAACAACCTAAGTACAACAGGGGCTGGCTGAATAAACTATGATATATCTGCATAAGGTAGTACTATGCAGAAAGCCACAAGAGAAAAGAAGAAAATCTCTATCAACTGAAATAGAACTATTTCTAATATATGTTAGGTGAAAAAAAAGCAACACACACATAGATGCAGTACTCTAACAAAAAATGTGAGAAAGGGAAATAAAAAATACTCCTTTGCTTACATCTCTTACATACAAGCAGACATGTACGCACAACCCCCTAAACTCCAGACAAAAACTAAAAGCTAGTGAAAGTGATTACTCATAGAAGGAGGATCAGAGAAGGAAGGAGCTGATGGAGTTCTCCAAGTAAGCATTTTATGTAATTTTGACTTTGAATCATGTAAATATTCTTCATATTTTAAAAAATGAACCAATAAAATAATACAAGTAACTTTTTCAAAATAGTACTCTCACTCATCTTTAGTAGGATATATTTAAGGATACATATAATTACAGAGAAATCTTGAACTTTATAGGTTTGCTGGTGGTAATGGCATCCTGTTGAGAATCTGGGTTTTCACTGTAAGAAAGAGAAGATACAAATAGGAAGTACAGAAAGATGAGGAGAAACCTTGTGGTATTGGATGTGAAGCAGAACTACAAATAGGAACTTAAGACTAATTGTATATACGTTTCCTTATCTCTATCCATTGGAAGGGCCTGTAAGTAAGGACATCTCAGCAGCTAGCAACAAGAGCACCTTGTAACCAATTCTTGGTTTCTAAGAACAACTGCCCACTAAAAAGGACAAAGACTCTTTGGAGAACTAGCTGATTCCAGGGCTGAGGAAAAGGGAAGTTGAAGGTGAACCTGGAACATCTTTCTGTTCCAAACATAAAGGAAAAGCTCAAAGACTAATGGAATCACATCAAAAGAACGTGGGTGTTAGCTTGAAGGGATTCCTACTGGCAGACAAAAAATATAAATCATGATGATACAGGATTATAATACATAAAATAGTAAAATAATTCATTAAGCCCATGGTATTATTTTTTAAAGGGGGGTGGGTGGTGCAGGGTGGGAGAGTTCTTCTCTATAGAAAAATGTCAATGAATGTTAAGAATTAGAAAATTGCTATATTGCAACCCAGTATCTGAGTAAGGCAAGGATCATCAAATGGGTGCTAAAACCTGTAATCTCAGCACTTAGGGAGGCTGAGGTGGGAGAATCACTTGAGGCCAGGAGTTCAAGTGCAGGCCGGACAACACAAGCAGGACCCCATCTCTACAAAAAAATACAAAAACTAGCTGGGCATGGTGGTGTGTAACTGTAGACTCAGCTACTCAGGAGACCAAGGCAGGAGGACTGCTTGAGCCCAAGAGGTCGAGGGTGCAGTAAGCCAAGACTGTACCACTACACCCCAGCCTGGGTGACAGAGCAAGACCTCATCTTGGGGGGAAAAAAAAAACACTGGGTGAATAAATTTTCATATGGTCTCAAAGTATCCAAGTATCACCTCAGATTAGCTATTAATTACAAAATGAAAAATGTTCCTTTACAGATAGCTGATAATTACCATCTTAACCAAATGATCCAACACTACCACCAACAGGGGGGTAACCTGTCATTATGTACCAATTTATATGATGTAATATTAAGTACTAATATCACCTATGCAGTATTTTTGCCAAATATGCTTAATCTAAACTAATCACGTAGATGACAATCTCAATCTACTCATACAGGATGGTAAAGAAACCATCCAATAAATGCAAAATTTGAAATATTCTACAAAGCAAAAGACTCTTCAAAAAAGTAAATGTCATGAAAGTTGGGGAGAAAAATCAAGAGGACTTGTTCTAAACTAAAGAGACAGATAAGCAAATGAGAGTGTACCCAGGTTGAGTTCTGGATCTAGAAAAGAAAAGAAAGGATATAAGGGACACATTTTGAGAAAACTTGGAACACTGAAAAATATACGTATGTTAGATATTCTTGAAATCATGTTAATTTCCCTAGGTATGAAAATGGAATTGTGCTTATGTATGAGAATGCTCTTATTTGGAGAAGATATATGCTGTGAGGTATTTAGGGGTGAAATGTCATGATGTATACAACCGATTTTCAAATGGTTCAGCAAAGACACATACATTATGTGTATGTGTATTTAAAGATACATAAAGCAAACATAGCAAAATTGTTAACCATCAGTGAATTCAGATAAATGACAAGTGTTTCCTGTACCTTTTTTTGAACTTTTCTCTGGGTTTAACGTTTTTCCTAAGTAAAAGGTTGCAGAAAAATGAAAACTTTCACTTCAGGCTCTGTATTCTGTTAGGTGCTGGTGAATTTTTTTTAATAAAGGGCCAGATGACAAACATTTTAGGCTTTAGAGGTCGTACAATCTCTACTGGAACTATTCAACGTTACCTATGTAGTGCAACAGAAGACCTCTCTATAGGCAGTATGAAAACAAATAAGCATGGCTGTGTCACAGTATTACTTTACATACAAAAATAGGTAGCAGGCTGAATTTGGCCCACGGGCCATAACATGCCAACTCCTTAACTATACTATTATATGTTTAAAGAATACAGGAGCATGTACTGCTATTTTTTTGTCTCTATTTTTTTATTTTTTTAATATATATTTTAAATTCATACTCTTCAAATCATGGTCTCTTCTTCGGTCTCTACCATTTCCCACTTGGTAGTCTCATGGCTTCACTATTAATTTTAACAGAATGACTCCCATCTATAGCACCTGCCTTGACAACTCTTGAGCCAGAGTTTTATTTTCCATTATGTATTTCATAATCATTTCCACACGGATGGCCAACCTGAAGGTCAAATTCAGTATACCGAAAGTAAGTGCCTTTTTTCCCAAGTGACTTATCTTCCAAGATGATTCAATTCTACCAATAGTATCACCATCCACCTATCCATTTGGGCTCAAAAACTGAAATACTACCTGTGCAGAAAAGAGGTAACATAGCAGGCCAGAGACTGCCTATCCTTAGAAAGGCCTACTTGCAAGACTGGCCTTTGGCTGGCACCTGGAAACTTATATTTTGGGAGGGATCCCGCTATTCCCAGAACTGATAAAAGTGGCTATGTCTAAACTGTACAAAGAGTGTAATTTATGCTGAACACTAACCCTCCTTCTGGTAGCCTGGAATTTTGGTACATGCTAGGTGCCTACATAACAGCCCCCAATAAAAACCTTGGGCCCCGAGTCTCTAATGAGTTTCCCTGGTAGACAACACTTCACAATTTGAATTAAGAGCATCCTGCATGGCTTCACCGAGAGAAGATATTTGGAGTATGTACCTGATTTTCTCCAGGCTTCATCCCATTTACCTCTTCCTATTGATGATTCTGTTTTGTACTTTTTCACTAATAAATCATGCAGTGAGTACAACTATACGCTGGGTCCTATGACAGCTTCCAGTGAAATCACCAAACCCTGGGGTAATCCCGAGGGCCTCTGACACACTTTATTTTCTCTTCTTTACCTACTTAATCAGTTACAAAGTCTTCTTGATTCAATATCCATTATATCACTTATCCATATTTTTGTCTCCATTTCCACGGTTTCTGTCCTATCCAGGCTTTGATTACTGTGCTGGTCTCCTACTGGGAATTCCTATTTCCAGACTTAGCTTCTTAAAGGATAGTTCTAGTCATTTCATTTCTCAGTGCTAAAATCTTCCATATTAACCCATATGTTCTAGAATCAAGGCCAAAATCCTAAATGTGGAATTTATAACTTTCCATTGGTTGGCTCCAAACGTTTTAATTTTGTCCTTTATATTCTACACATTACAAAGTCTCCACAGTCAGATGAAATCCCATAGACAGAATAAAATAATTTTGAATGAAGTATACTACCTCCAACAACAATGTTCACCATTTCTTCTACAATGTTCTGTACAATGTCTTGTGGCTTTTCCTCACAATCATGGTTTTCTCCATCATATAACATGTCATTTTTAGATAATGCTTTAAAAGAAAAAAAATTCAACAGAACATTATTTTAACTTTTGGGAAGCTTTTTACTAAACATTTACGATGAAAAACTCCTAAACCATGAGGAATA
>NW_016812395.1:858584-896592 GCF_001698545.2 Rhinopithecus bieti | reverse complement strand
AAAAAAAAAAAAAAAAAATCAAATAAATGACATGAAATTAGAAGCAATTACATGTTAAACCTTCAAAATTTATACCAAAACTTAAATATTTTCCAAATTCAAGTCAATTTCAATAATGATTCATTTGACAAGTTATTACATTATTACACTTAACTGAATTTTCTAGATTAGTCCTTTAAGAACCAAAACTTTAAAAAGTATTTTAAATGAAACATTTCTAACATGTCCTACAGATGCTTACTTATACTTAGTACACACGTTACACTATCCTTTATCAAATATACTGAATGTAATTAGGCTGGGTACAGTGGCTCATGCCTGTAATCTCAGCAATTTGGGAGGCCAAGGTGGGTGAATCGCCTGAGGTGGGGAGTTGGAGACCAGCCTGGCCAACATGGTAAAACCCCATCTCTACTAAAAATACAAAAATTAGCCGGGCGTGGTGGCACACGCCTGTAATCCCAGCTACTCGGGAGGCTGAGGCAAGAGAACTGCTTGAACTCAGGAGGTAGCGGCGTGTAGGAGCCTAGTTTGCTCCCCTGGACCCCAACCGGGGGGTGGGGGCAAGCCTCGGTCTCTAAAAAAAAAAAAAAAAAAAGGTAATTACAGCTTGTTTTCATTACTTAGGCTCATCAATAGTAATATCAACATTGTACTCTATGATGAGGTCTCTGAAGAAGCATCTGGGCCTTCCCCAGTACTTTCTGGCCCTTCCTATTTTTTTCACCAACAGAATCTACATATCTAATGTAAAACTAAATTTAAGAAGCTAAAAAAAGAATTCATTGTCCAATTTAATGTAAAACACACACACACACACAAATAAAAATACCAACAGATAATTGCCAATCGAACTTCTGAACAGCGTAAGAGAAACTGATGAAATCTGATGTTCCAGATAGCTTGCACAGTCTATTGCAGGGAAAAACAGTAATTCCACTGGGCTTTATAAAATGTTGAAAGCATGTCAAAGCAGCTCAACTATCACTTTAGAATGCTTTGGGATTCAAAACGCTGTCTTGAGCTACCGTCCTACACCAAAGGGCATCAGACAGCATATTAGCTGGTGGTGCTGCAGTTTCAACTTCTTGAACCTTCCCACTACCAGAAAGGACCACTACAGCTGAGCACAGGGGTCATACCTGTAATCCCAGCACTTTGGGAGGCTCGGTGGGAGGATCACTTGAGCCCAGGAGTTCAAGACCAGCCTGGGCAACACACTGACACCCAGTTGCTACAAAAAAATTAAATATTAGCTGGGTATGGTGACATCTGCCTATAGTCTTAGCTACTTGGGAGGCTGAGACAGGAGGATCGTTTGTGCCTCGGAGGCATGCAATGACCCATGATTGTGTCACTGCATTTCAGTTTGGGTGACAGAGCAAGACCCTGTATCCAAAAAAAAAAAAAAAACAAACAGGAAAAAAGGGGAAAAAAAGGACCACTACTTATAATAGTGGCTTCTAGGTGCCTGTCCTCCCTACAATTTCACTTTTGCTAATTTACTGTCCGTAGTATCCTAAAAATACTGAAAGGAAAAGAGAAAACCAGATAAATATGCATGTAAATGAGCAACCTTATTTTATAAAATATCCAAATAAAATAGCATTTGGAGACTTCTGTGAATAAAACATAAACGTCTTGAAAGATAAATTTTCTGCCATTCTTGTTTTATTTCCACGCTCTAGTTGGCTAAAATTACCTCAAGTCTGAAAACTAGAGTTTCAAAGTAACTAAATATACATAACCACTATCTAAAAATGTACAAAATGACTAGTGAAGAGTCAGTTTTCACATAACTATCTGAAAGAAATAGAACAGAATAATAGTGACTAATATTTATTATATGTAGGAAGTGCTTAGAAGTTAATTACTATGTCCAAAGTCATGTAGCTGGTAAGTGACAGAGATGTGCTCCAAAAATGCACTCTGAACCAATGGCTGTCAAGCAGAATTTTCATTTATATCAGCTATTGGGGAAAAAACATCTTTAGAGCCAAAATAATCATGACAATCCCACAGGAAACTATGTCTTTCTAACTCTGTATTCTACAAGGCATCTACAGCGCTACCTCATACACAGCAGATGCTCCCATTCCTTGGGTCTTAGTCCATGTTGTTTCCTTGGATGGAAAATCTCCTACCCCTATCTATCAAGATTCAACTAAAATATCATTACTTTCCTACAAAGAAACTTCCTAACTCTTCTCAGCAGAATTACTTCGTGCATGGCATTTTTAGGACACCTATCACATTATTATACCTCATTTATGCTCGACTTCCAGGTATGCTAAGATCACACTAAAAGCAGTGGCTGTATCTCCATCATCTTTTTAACTTCAAGTCCTGGCATGGTGCCTAAGACACAGTATGCTCAATGAAGGTTTGCTAAATACACAGATAAACAAAATAATAAAGTCCCAGCTTTATTAGAGATTAGCCCTTTGAATCTGCCCATTTATAAGCTCACTGTGAAAGTAGGGGAAATTTTGGCAAGGGCAGGCTAGACAAATGTAAATAATTTAAGTGGTATGGATTCACTATTAGATTCAGTACTATGAATGCTTAGCTTATCAAAGTCATCCTTTTTAAAACAAATACTGAAGTACTATTTTTAAAAGCATGCCTCTCAGAAAACTGGGGAAAATGTAAAAGGCACGTATTCATGCCACTAGTAAGTTTTGGAAAAGGCATGGTTTAAAAAAAAAAAAAAAAAAAAAGAGTTGAAAACATATTATAGAAGTCCTTCCTCAAAGTAAAAACACAGACTTCAGATAAACTGTAACAGACTCCTGACATGCTAGTTCTAGACAATCACACCGGAGAGGCAACAGAATTCCCATCATTTAAAAATGACATCAAGCTAAGAAGGGCAAAGGGAACAACACAAACTCTCTGGTAGTTTCACAGAACAGCTGAAGCTGAAAATAACATTTAGGAAAACAATAACTTCATGGGATTATTTTTACAGAGAAACAAATTTGTAAACTAAATATAATTTTATAATCTTGTAAGTATTTTCTTATAAATATACACTTAAAAAATCAGAGAACATCTCAATTTTAGTGATTACTATGCATGATTTTAAAATGAAAATTTTGTCTATCAGTTGGTTACTCAAAACTTTTCATATTTAATATCAGTACTTTTATGACCATAATCATATTTTAAAACTGGTAATGATTTTTTAAAATTTTCAGTCATATTCCAGAAAACTTTACTAGGTCACTTGTTTGCTATGAAACCAATCTTAAGAAAACTGAAATTCCTATACAACATTTAATGGACATTTATGACCCTCTTTAGAAATATATCTGAGCTCCAAAGGAAATCTATAAATCATACTGCTCATGAGATGCTAATAAACGCAAAGTATCATTCATAAGATATCTTGTAGGGTAGAGTCAAATTAACTTTACCACCTACAATGAGGAAAGTCCACAATTACCACAATGTGTCTGACAGACATTAAATCATATTATCCTTTCAACATTTCTTCATCAAAACTCTCATTCCTACACATTTCCCTTAACACACACCCCAAACCCCTTTTCAAGAAGATTACTTTCAGCTGCAGTTGCCTGATCAGCTTCAGTCTGTTCATTTTCTGCACTGGAAATATCAGATCCATTTTCAGGCTCTGTGTCATCCTGAAGACTTTTATCTACATCATTTGTATGGAGGTCAAGGTCCCCTTCGTGTTCTTGGGATATGTGATCAACAGTCTGAGGTGGCAAATATCTAAGTTGAGGTGATTCAGGCTCATGATGGCTTACTGGAGACTGTAACAGATGCTGCTGCTGCCGATGCCTTTCTTTTCCATTTGTTTTGCTTCCTGTAANATCATTTGTATGGAGGTCAAGGTCCCCTTCGTGTTCTTGGGATATGTGATCAACAGTCTGAGGTGGCAAATATCTAAGTTGAGGTGATTCAGGCTCATGATGGCTTACTGGAGACTGTAACAGATGCTGCTGCTGCCGATGCCTTTCTTTTTCCATTTGTTTTGCTTCCTGTAACTGGAAACAAATAAAATTTCCAGTATTAGTAAAATAAGCTGTTTAAAATTTGGAAGGATAATGTTACCTCCAACAATCCTTTCTATAAAGTGCCATTCTCTCTATGCTTGGAAATTAAAGTTTATCAGAAATGGAGAAGATAAACTATACTAAAAACAATAAACAATGTTTACTTCTTAGGTGGCTAGAAATCAGCACATAAGAACAGAGATGAAAGACTTTCACTATAAAGCATTTTCACTGCATTTCATATTTGTGTGAAACACACACACATTCACTTTTGCTTATACATACAGAATGAAAGTCTATAAAAATACATAAGAAGCTAGTAGTAACGGTTACCTATAGAGGGTCAAGATTAGGAAATAATAAAATGGGAAACAAGAGTGGGAGGGAACTTGTCAGTGTTTATCCTTCTGAAGCATGTTCTTATGTCACCTTGTCAAATATCTTTTAATAAAAAAATTAAAATTACATTTAATACAATTACAATGAAGGCTTAAATCACTCTACCCAGTCATCTGATAATTATGAAAACCACTGTATCTACAAATGTCTGAATTTTATTTTAGAAAAACTATCATTATTATGTATATAATACTATCTGTAAAACTGGCTCATAAAATGTTAAAAACATTAACAGCTGAGATCGCAAGATTTCATTTTTTAGCACTTTACTGCTTTTCACACATCTCTTTTGGTCCTTAAGACCAGATAAGAATGAGTCTCACAGAATTAATTTCCACCAAGAAAAATCTTATACAGTACCAAATATGAACAATTCATATTCTCCAGGTTAGGTGGAAATGCCAGAATTATATGAATTTATAAAGTAAGTCTGAACTAAAATATTTTAATAATAAAGTCTGACAAGATTTGCTTTGTAGGGAGTTTTATTTTGTGGGGGAAGGGAAAAATTAAGGTTACCAGTAGTTAATATCAAAGAATTCAACGTCTAGCTTAGAAGATTTTAGCAAATGTGGAAGTTAAGTCGTCTGTATCCCATTTTCCCTTACTTTCTCTCCCTCTTTTCCACCTTTTCTATAATTATCCACAGCACAGAACTAAATACCCTTTGTAACACAATACATGTTCATAGCCTTTACCATAATTCAGTTCTATAGTTGTTTAAGGGAAACTCTTTGCCTCAAATGTTTGTAAGATCTTCAAAGGTAATAGTCAAGTCAGTTTTGCTCGTCACTGTATAAGTGAGGCCTAGCACAGTGCCAGGAACATATAAGGAACTTAATAAAAGTCTGTTAATCAAATCAAACCAATAAAACTTTATTTGTTATTAAAAGTGACAAAACATTTTATTTACGTCCTCCAAAAAAAGCAGCAAAACCACTGTTTGTGGCTGCAAAATATTAGAAATAAATTAATGCCACTACAGAGGAGAGTGACAATATACAACAGACTATACTATATCCTAAAGTACTATACATCTATAAAAAAGAGTGAGGAAGGTCTTTAAGGACTGATATAAAATGCTTTCTAGGACATACTGCTCAATGATAGCAAAATACAAAAGAGAATGTATAGCATGTGAGATAGCTAGTTTTTAAGATGGTCACCAATGAGGTCCACCTCTTAATTTCACTCCCTTGTGTAGTCCCTTTCCACAATGTACCTGTGTGACCACTTCTGATTATAAGGTAGACATGTGGCTTCTGTCTTACATTCAAGGGGTGGAAAGAAGGGAAGAAGAGGAATGCAGTGGTAGGAATTAGGAGGAATTGGTCCTTTTCTGAGTAGACCTTTTGTACAGCTCTGACTCTTAAATCGCAGTTATGTTTTACATACCTAAAAAATAAGTAAGTACAGTTCGCCCTCTGTATCCATGGGTTCTACAGCTGTGGATTCAACCAACCAGGGATTGAAAATACTGATGGCGGGGTGAAAGAATGGCTGTGTCTATACTGAACAAACATGTACAGATAACTTGTTTTTTTGGTCGTTATTCCCTAAACAATACAGTATAACAACTATTTACAAAGTATTAGGTATTGTAAGTAATCTTGAGATGATTTAAAGTATACAGAGGATGTGTGTAGATTATATGCAAGTATTACACCATTTTATAAAACACACTTGAGTATCTATGGATTTTGGTATCCAAGGGAGGGCCCTGGAACCAATCCCCCATGAATAATACTGAAAGATGACTGTAATTAAAACTAACCAGAATGTGACAAATACCAAAAACGAAAAGCAGAGAGTAACAAATGAGTCTAACTATTATCACAAAAGAATAGCATTACCCTATTGCAGAGTGTGAGGAAGAAAGGAACTAATCTAAGTAACTAGAAAATAATATTTTGAACGGATAAGGCTAAAGACAAAAAAACCTGAAATGCTATAACCTACCTAGTAAATTTGCTTGTAACACTGGTAATGATCAGCAGTTCTAAAACTAATGGGTATAAAGGATTGAATAATCAATGTATTTAGAATATAAAAGCCATATTTCTTATTGTTTAGAGAAAGAAGTTTACAAATAAAGGGAGAAGACTGAAATGAACCCCGTATTGTTGCACTGGAATCTGAAATATCACCATGAACACATGGTTTTATTACCAACACATGGAAAGTCACATACAGGTGTGGGAATTGAGTGGGACGGAAGGGATAGTACATAAATATACATTTCCTAACTCTATCTGCTGAGAGGCCTAGAAGCAATAACACAGAGTGACAATGAATACATCTAGCACTCAGATTTTGGTTTCTAAACACCATTCTCCAATCAAAAGAGATAGAGCTGCTCCTTATTGAAGTGGCTGATTCCAAGGTTGAAGCTGGGAGAATTCAAAATGAGCCTGGAACATCTTGAGAATCCAGAAATTATGGAAGTACTCAAAAAAGGATGGGAGCTAGTCACAAGGACACAGGGCCAAAACTGTAATAATTTGGGCAACAAAATAAGTAACTGTAGCACACATTACAACCATAAAATAAATATCTGTGATTACAGACTGATATAAATAATTGAGTAAATAATTAAGGGAGAAGAAATTCAGTTAATAAATACAGAAGTAAAGAGAGAAACAGGAAAATCATTAGGGAAATGCCACAATAATTAACTGTTGCCAACAAGACCTACTGATAGATATCAAAACTGAGGGAAGTGGGGGGAGGATCTGAGGAGAAATAGAATATTTGCACAGTCTTAAAATATCTCCCCAAAGACATTTATTAATTGCAAAAGAAAAACTACTAACTTCATAGTGGAGGAAACTGACAGATAATTACCTTAAGCAAGTGATCAAGGTTAACATAACCAACATTGGCCGGGCGTGGTGGCTCAAGCCTGTAATCCCAGCACTTTGGGAGGCCGAGACGGGTGGATCACAAGGTCAGGAGATCGAGACCATCCTGGCTAACACTGTGAAACCCCATCTCTACTAAAAAATACAAAAAAAAAAACTAGCTGGGCGAGGTGGCGGGCGCCTGTAGTCCCAGCTACTCGGGAGGCTGAGGCAGGAGAATGGTGTAAACCCGGGAGGTGGAGCTTGCAGTGAGCTGAGATCCGGCCACTGCACTCCAGCCCCGGCGACAAAGCGAGACTCCGTCTCAAAAAAAAAAAAAAAAAAAAAAAACCTAACAAACATTAAGATATATCAACACCATGAACTCCTGACAAAACGCACTGAAAAGGACACAACACTGTTTCAGAGATATTCTGGCAAAAAACTGCACAACCTCATTCTAATCATGAGAAAACATCAGAGAAAGTAAACTGAGGAAAATTCAACAAAATAAATTATTAGTATCCTTTTAAAAATGGCAAGATCATGAAAAAGATAACGAAAAGTTGAGGAACTGTCACAGACTGGAGAAGACTAAGACATAGAACTAAATGCATACTAAACGCAATGTGGGATCCTGGGTCAAATCTTAAAACATTAGTGGGAAAATTGGTGAAATTCAAGCAGGGTCTGTGGTTTAGTTAACAGTATTGTACCAGTGTTAATTCTGCTTTTGATAATTGTACTATGTAGGTATGTAAGTTAACTGCATTAAGGGAAGCAGGGTGAAGTGTAAAAGGGATTGCTCTGCAAAATTTTTGCAATTTTTCTCTATGTTTAAAAGGAGTTCAAAATAAGAAGCTTGGTGTGAATTTTTAATAGTGAAGACCCAGGCAATTAAAAACAATTCTCTGGTTGCTGACCTCTTAACAATCAACCTGAAGCAGTTTAAAGTATAAGGAATATCATGCCCCTTTATCATATGGGGGGAAAAATGTATTTCATTTCAAAAGTACAGAATATTTCATTTCAAAAGTACAGAAATGTACTTTTTTAAGGCTTAATTAATTTTATTTCAGATTAAATTATTTTATATCTACATTACACTCTACTAAGCTTGAATGCAATAGAAGTAGTAATTCATAATTACTTCCACAAGGAAGATGGCAATCAGTATATTTCACATTCTATTTGTGAACAACTAAAAATACTTTGTCCAAAGTTAAATCAGTAAACCTTAAAACAAAACACAATACCACAAATATCCAGTAAGTGGAACTGTAAATAAAAGACATTCTTTTCTACAGGTACAAAGATTTCACTCTAATTACTGTAAACTCCTTTCTATATTTAATGCCTGTTGTGTTCTATACAATCTCTCCCTTTTTAAAATACTTACTGCTTGGTTTTCCATGCGTGCAAAGATAACATTTAGCATCTGAGTGAGAGTAGCTTTGGCTGTTGTCTGATTGATGAGATTTTGCTTGCTAAGTAGATATTGTAACATGTTCTCACAGCTTGCAGTACAGTCCCTTCATGAATTTCTATGTGTTGTGATGTTACTGCAGTAAGTAAAGCCTTTAAGAAGAGAGAGAGAAAAAAAGGACAAAGTTAAAGAGATTTTCTTTTTCTTTTTTTTTTGGAGACAGTCTTTCTTGCTCTGTCACCCAGGCTGGAGTGCAGTAGTGTGATCATAGCTCACTGCAGCCTTGAACTCCTGGGCTTAAGTGATCCTCTCACAGCAGCCTCCTGAGTAGCTGCTACAGGTGAGCACCACCACAGCTGGCTGTAGGATTACAGGTGAGCACCACCACACCTGGCTAATTTTGTTTTATTTTTCTGTTGAGATGCAGTCTCTCTTTGTTGCCCAGACTGGTCTCGAACTCCTGGCTTCATGCAAGCCTCCCACCTCAGCCTCCCAAAGTACTGGGGCTACAGACATGAGCCACCACACCCAGCCTTAAAGTGATTTTCTGCATCTAGAGTTTCAGCACAAAAATTAAGCATTTTCATATTACAATGAAAACTTTCAGAAACAATTACCACTTGCAGGTAGTATACACAGAATTTCTACTGGCCTTGAATATATCATCAACTGTTAAAATATTTCATGTTTTCCTCAATGTGGCAGTAGTTTCCACATAATCTGAAAACCATTTAACTGATTTGTTTCAACCAAGGTTTCATTTTAATGAAAATACTATTTAATCTACTAAAATGCACAGCATGAAAGCTGTTACAGTAGAGCACAGACACGTCACATGAGATATCTGTTGAACTAGACCACCAACTTGGGAAGATACACATTGTGTCTTATTTGCCTCTAAATTTTTCTGAGATCTTTTTTAACAGACTGAACTCAGTAATTGTGCTGTTGTTGTTATTGTCGAAGAGGTTTATAAATGTTTTAGAATAAAGCATGTAAAATAATCCTAAAGTAGCTGGGCATAAGTGGCATATACCTGTGGCCCCAGCTACTTGGAAGGCTGAGGTGGGAGGATCATTTGAGCCAGGGAGGTCAAGGCTACAGTGATCTGTGATCATGCCACAGCACTTAGCCTGGGCAACAGAGTGAGACTGTCCCAAATTAAAAAGCAAATTCCTAAGGCAAATACTTCAATAAAATGAACAAATTTCACCTATGTGAATTTTCACATATTGGGTTACTTCCAATTTCTCAAGAGCAAGGACTCTTTTGTCTTCTTTATGTTGTACAATGCTATGCAGAGTTAGCATTAATGGGCATTATCTTAAACCATAAATGATATGAAACTACACAATAGGTCAAAATGATCAACCCGTTTTTTTTTTTCTTTTTTCTTTTTTGAGACAGGATCTCACTCTGTTGCCAAGCCTGAAGTGCAGTGCAGTGAACACGGCTCACTGAAGCCTCAATTCCTGGGCTCAAGTGATCCTCCCACTTCAGCCTCCTGAGTAGCTGGGACTACAGGCACACATCACCACATGTGGCGAATTTTAAAATTATTTTTTGTAGAGACAGGGTCTTACTGTGTTGCCCAGGCTGGTCTTGAACTTCTGGGATCAGGCGACCTTCTTGCCTCGGTCTCCCAAAGTGCTGGAATTACAGGCATGAGCTACCATGCCCAGTATTTTTTTTTAGAATAAAGATATTATATGGCTTCTGAAGTAAACACAACTATAAAACTGAAAGGCTCCAAAAGGGCTGTATTCACACATGAAAGAACCCTTCATATATATATATATATAAACAACTTCAAAAGTACTGTACTATATATATAGCACATAATTTTACCGCCATAAAAACACACCACCATTACCATTAGCAATAACATTAAGAACTCAGTATCTGTAACAGAATGAAAACATTACTAATTTTTCCCAAAGGAATTCAATCAAACAGGTACATTACAGCACGAACTCAGAACAGGGTTTTGCCGAACAAGTTCAATAGATGGATGTGTGCAAGGATATCAGGAGAATTGGCAGACAAGTAGTGTCCACCTGGTGATTCATGAGTTGCGAGGACACCCTAGGAAGGGTCCAATAGTACAGAAGAAACTAGAAGGGTCACAGCTTTAAGAACTACCCTAAAGTTTGATGGATGGAATATACATATATATGAAAAACATGCCAGAAACAGAAAAACTCTGCAAGACTCTAGGGGCTAAGCCTAAACTGAGACCTTCAAAAGAAGAGATATGAGAACATAGTTTTCCTCTAACAAACTCTTGGCATACAACATTAAAATCTCCTAATATGGAGTCTAGGAAAGCATCCAAATAACCTCTTTTTTCTTCTTGAGACTGAGTTTCACTCTGTCACCCAGGCTGGAGTACAGTGGCATGATCTCAGCTCACTGCAACCTCCGCCTCCCAGGTTCAAACGATTCTCCTGCCTCAGCCTCCTGAGTAGCTGGGACTACAAGTGTCCACCACCATGCCCAGCTAATTTTTTTGGTATTTTTAGTAGACATGGGGGTTTCATCATGTTGGCCAGGCTGCTCTCAAACTCCTGACCTCAAGTGATCCGCCCAACCTGGCCTCCCAAAGTGCTGGGATTACAGGCATGAGCCACTGCGCACGGCCTCAAATAACCTGTATTATAGCTGGAATGCACATAAAAGGATCTTTCCTAATATTTTAAGGTGAAAGGCATCTGAATTTTAACAATTTTACTTTATATAATAATTACCTTTATTATCTGCAGCTGAACTCCTTCATCTGTCTGAGGGCCCTGAAAGCAGCCACATATCGTTTCAATAATTCTATCAATTAATTTTTTGCCTGGTGTTGTACTATCTGGAGCATTGCCAGTCAAGTGCCCATAAGCAATAAGTTTCTAAAACGGAGAAAGAAAACAAAGATCCTAAGTAACAAGTATTATATATACTAATGCAATATACATTAAAATTACAGTATACAATTGAATATATATAAAATTTTACATAAAATACATAGGTATTATCAAAGCCAAAGTTATATCAACTTTTTCTGTAGAAACTTTATTCATATAAATATGTATTTATACTTGTAATAACCACAAAAACAGAACCACAATAAACCATCAGGTAATATTTGGAGAAAGCCAAGCCTTGAGAACCTGTCTCTGATGAGTTAGAATTGCTTACTGTGGTTGGGTGCAGTGGCTCATGCCTGTAATCCCAGCACACTGGGAGGCCTGCTTGCCTCCCACATTGCCAGTCCACATTGGGCGGACTGCTTGAGCTTAGGAGTTCGAGGCCAGCCTGAGCAATATGGGGAAAACCTATCTCTACAAAAAATAAAAAATTAGCTGGGTGTGGTGGTATATGCCTATAGTCCCAGCTACTCAGGAGGCTGAGGTGAGAGGACTGCTTGAGCCTTGGGAGGTAGAGGTTGCAGTAAGCTGAGATTGTGCCACTGCACTCCAACCTAGGTGATAGTGAGACCCTGTCTCAAAAAAAAAAAAAAAAAAAAAAAAAATTGCTTATTGCTTTCCATATAAACAAGGTTTTATTGATACTGCTTTTGTGAAAATTATCTTCATGCTTTTAAATGACCCCCAATCTCTTTCCAAATGATTCATCAATATGTATAAAACCCAGTTTCCATATAGTAGCTGAAATAAATCATAGATTTGTTCATTCATCATTATCAGTATACCCTGGAAGGAAGGCTTCAGATATTATCATTCTAATTTTCCAGTGAAAACAAGATCACAAATCAGATGAACTTAACTTTAACCCATCCTTAAGGACAAATCATATGGTCTTTTCCTAGCCACTTAATTATAGTTGAATACATATAATGCCCAAATAGTAAGAACACCTGAAAATAGAAGTATTCCTCTACTTAGAAACTTGTCTTACAAATATAGTATCTATGAGGATCCTCTGTCTATGTGTCAAACAGGGTAACAGAGTTCAGAAATTTTTCTGACATAAATGACTGCCAGAGCTAAAGTATAGCAGTTAAATATTAAATTATATTAAGCTGCCAATATTAACCTATTGCTTCATATAAAACAGCAGACACACTGGCCAGGCACAGTGGCTCACGCCTGTAATCCCAGCACTTTGGGAGGCCGAGGCAGGCGGATCACTTAAGGTCAGGAGTTCAAGACCAGTCTGGCCAACATGGTAGAACTGTCTCTTCAAAAAAAACAAAAACAAAAACAAAACAAAACAAAACAAAAATTAGCTTGGCGTGGTTACACGCACCTGTATTCCCAGCTACTCGCAAGTCTGGGGCAGGAGAATTGCTTGAAAACGGGGGCAGAAGTCACAGTGAGCCAAGATTACGCCACTGCACTCCAGCCCAGGTGACAGAGCAAGCCTCCGTCTCAAAAAAGTAAACAAACAAACAAAAAAACAGCACTTAGAAAAATTATTTGCAAATGGTGATGTATGTAAAGTCGGCAGCAGGTTAAAAGTATTATGGGTCTTGCATTTCACTGATGAGAAGAGACCAAATCAACACTTTCCATTACTGACAATCTTACTAAAGATTTTATATCCCACTAAGTTAATGATTGTTATCATTAAACTAGAAACGTCTTTTTGCAACTATTATTATGTCTTAAATATAAAAAATCATTTGGATGTTTTACTACAAAAAAGAGTATTAAAAGCTTTCATGGAAATGTCTGAATCATCAACATGAATAATGTTTTAGAAAACATTCAAAGTAGACAGTTTTAGAAAGTGCCATTTTACACATACCTGTAAGCAATCTAGAGATGTACTAACTATGCGGGGACATTTGGACTGGCATGCCAACTCAAAAGGCAAGAAGTACTTGTCTGCTTCAATAAAATTTGTCTTTGATTTCACTGGTGGAAGGGTGCTTGATCCAGCTTTTGCTTCTCCATGAGGAGGACTAAATGAAAAAGAAAAGTCTGATTATAGCATATCACATTTATAATATTGACGATAAACCCATGTAGAAACACAAAATTTCAGTTCTAAAAGGAATCTTGCTAAACCAGTCCTCTATCTTCCCATATTTCAAGAGGAAACCCAAGCCCAGAGAAGTGAAGTGGTTTGCCACATGGTCAAAAGCTAGTGGCCAGAGCTGTGACTGAACACAAGACACTGAAATCTTGTCTGCAAAACTGGTCTACAAAAACTGTGAAATTCAAGGTGCTTCTATTACAGAAATATTTTATTGTCACTTAACAAATTTGGCATCACAATACCTTAAAAGCAATGGCCTTTCTATTTGTCCTTAAGTCAAAAGTGAGCTTTTAGTTATTCGATATTGCCCTAAAAGGTCAACACTATCAAAAAACCTAGTAATTTTTCCAAATATGAATCAAAGTCTACGAAAAGACTCTGAAGGCTATCTTACGGTATTTTAGAAGTATCTTTAGATACTTATTTACATGAGAATCTTTTTGTATTTTTAAGTATGCTTAGAGCAGAGCCTGGTGGCTCATGCCTGTAATCCCAGCACTTTGGGAAGCCAAGGCGAGTGGGTCACTTGAGTCCAAGAGTTCGAGACCAGCCTGGGCAATATGGCAAAATCCCATCTCTACAAAAAATTAACACAGGCATGGTGGTGCTCGCCTGTAGTCCCAGGTACTCGGCAGGCTGAGGTGGGAGGATCACTTGAGCCTAGGAAGCGGAACTTGCAGTGAGCTGTGATCGCACCACTGCACTCCAGCCTGGGCAACAGAGCGAGACTCTGTCTCCAAAAAAACACATGCATACATATTTATAAATATATACAAAAATAGGTTTTAAGAAATATAATCATAATCATATATTTTGTTTGTTTTTATATAATTGTATTTCTTAAAATCTATTTTTAAAGTTGATTTTACCATAAACTCACATGCAGAAAATTTGCCACTAAAATACAGATGACTGTATTGTTTTGACCAAGACTGCCAAGTTTGAAAATTATTTTTACTAAAGAAAAGAAATCCCACAAACCTCTGTTTTCAGTTTCTGCTTTTATTTCCTCTGAGGGGAAAAAAAAAGAAGCACACATTAGAAAACTTGACAACAAAAGACTAATTTCATAATAACTTTTATAAACTCATTTGGAACTTAAACATAAAGTTGGAAAGAATGCAAATTTAATAAAAATTAGGTGCTAAAATTGTTTCATCTAAATTTTTTAATTTATACAAATAATATAAAACTATATGAATAGGCACATTAACAATCATAAGGATAGGTGAAGTTATAGATTATTAATTCCCAAGGCATTTCCTTTTCTCAAAATATTTTCTTTTTTGTCAAGTAACTATTTATATTAAGCAGAAGCATTAATATTAAGAACACGGCCAAGTTCAGTGGCTCACGCCTGTAATCCTAGTGCTTTGGGAGACCAACACAGGAGGATCACTTGAGGCAAGGAGTCTGAGATCAGCCTGGGCAACAAACACCCCATCTCTACAAAATAAAAAAAAAAATGTAAATCAGCTGGGCATGGTGGTGTACGCCTGCAGTCCTAGCTATGTGGGACAGGGGGTTGAGGTAGGAGGGTCCCTTGAGCCCAGGAGTTAAAGGTTACAGAGAGCTATAACCACTAGACTCCACTACACTCCAGCCTAGGCACAAGAACAAGACCCTGTCCTCCCAGCAAAAAAAAAAAAAAATCACAACAGAATAATGTGTATGCTATACTGAAGTCACAAAATATATGGCAGATGTTTGGGGACAGGGGGAAAAACACCTCAATGCACCAACCTTGAGATTATCCCAGGGAGATTATCAGACCAGAACTATAACTTCTTAAATATGTTTGTGCATTGATATTTAACTAATTTTTCTATTTATGACTATACAAGGCCCTATAAAATACACATGCTCAATTTAATGGGAAATTTTCCCCTTCACTATTTACACTATAAGGTATGAGATAAATTAGACAAATCCTACCTGTAATAGAAGACCCTTAAATTTAATTGGCTGAGCGCAGGGGCTCATGCCTGTAATCCCAGCACTTTGGGAGGCCAATGTGGCCTGTGGTCAGGACTTCGAGACCAGTCTGGCCAACGTGGTGAAACAACGTCTCTACTAAAAACACAAAAATTAGCCAGGCATGGTGGTGTGCGCCTATAACCCCAGCTACTCGGAAGGTTGAGGCAGGAAAACCACTTGAACCTGGGAGGCGGAGGTTGCAGTGAGCCAAAATCACACCACTACCCTCCAGCCTGGGCGACAGAGTGAGACTCCATCTCTTTAAAAAAAAAACTTTATTAATTTATATTGGGGAATCTGGCTGATTGACTAAATCTGCCTGAAATTTGGAAGAAAGGTTTTCAAATGTGTGCCAAGTACTACTACACTTTACATATACTAAACTTTACAACACTATTACACTTTACATGCAACTAATGTATTTATGTTTGACAACAATCCTATGAGGTGTGTACCATTATATCTTCATTTTAAAGACTGGAAAATTGAGGAAGAGAGGTTGAATAACTTGCCCAAGGGTTGCATGGCTTGGAAGTATGGCTAATCAGGCTTCAATAAATATTAGGTAATCTAACTACAGATTCTGGTTTATTAACCGCTCTATAACATAGGTGTATCTGAGAAACAACAAAATGTGCTAAATTGGGGTATTATAAACCATCACTGGCCTATACATTATTATTTAACACTATCACTAACTGAGCATCTTTCATGTACCAGATACTGTATTAAACTCTTTAAAAAGCAACTTTGCCAAATCACCTTGCTATACAATTTCTACAATTGATTCGCACAATCCATACAACTTATTCATACAATACGTACAAATTTACTCATTGCCTACTGTGTGCCAGGCATTGGATGTTCAGTATTTCAGTATAGTTTTCTGTGAACCAAACCCCTTTCCATTTTATCACTGGTAGAACTAGAAAGGAGACAGTGTAAAAATATTATCTGCAGCTATTTAAAATACTACTTTAATAAAGGTTCACAATGATATTTAAGTTCTGTATATCAGCTACCAAGATTTCATGGTTCACCAACAGATACAATCAAAAATAATCTAAATCTCTTTAAAATATGTGTGGGCTGGGCGCAGTGGCTCACACCTATAATCCCAGCACCTTGGGAAGCAGAGGCACATCGATCACTTGAAGTCAGGAATTCGAGACCAGCCTGGCCAACATGGTGAAACCCCATCTCTACTAAAAATACAAATATTAGCCAGGTGTGGTGGTGCACGCCTGTAGTCCCAGCTACTTGGGAGGCTGAGGCACAAGAATCGCTTGAACCCAGGATGCGGAAGTTGCAGTGAGCCAAGATTATGCCACTACACTCCAGCCTGGGCGACAGAATGAAACTCTGTGTCAAAAATAAATACAATAAAATATATGTCTGGATAAGGAGGAAATGCTGTGTTGACCGCCCTAAACCATCATAAAATAATTTAAGTACTTTTCATTTTTAAAAATTATCATTATTTAAGAGGCTGAGATGCTCCTACAAACCAGTAAGGTAGGAAAAAAGGCAAGGCAGGGGAAGAAGAGGAGCTGGCAGTTTTTGTATAAGGTGAATTCCCATTTATAAAATAATTACAGAATAGGGTATTCTAGTTAAGCAAATTATACACTAGGAATATCAGAGGAAGTGAAACATTTTAAAGAGCACTGTGTTTTGATACCAAATATCTCTAAATAACTGCAAGCATGAGAAACAACTCTAACTTCACTAACTACCAGATTATAAAGGTTCCTTATATTCTAAAACATGGATGAACAAAAGCCTACCATATGTTTTTGTGCAGTCCATGAGTGGAAGAATAGTTTTTACAGATAAACATCTGCAATCAACTTGATAGGGAAACTAAGGATCAGAATAAATAATGGCCAGTTCTAAGGTCAGATAGCTGATAGGCAGTGATGCAGAAACTTGTTTCTCTAGTTTTGTTTGTTTGTTTTTGTGAGATGGAGCTTCGCTCTTGTCGCTCAGGTTCAAGCGATCCTCCGGCCTCAGCCTCCCGAGTAGCTGGGATTACAGGCATGCGCCACCACACCCAGTTAATTTTGTATTTTTAGTAGAGACAGGGTTTCTCCATGTTGGTCAGGCTGGTCTTGAACTCCTGACCTTAGGTGATCAGCTGGCCTCGGACTCTCAAAGTGCTGAGATTACAGTCATGAGCCACCACACGCGCGCGACCTTGTTTCTCTAGTCTTAAACTAGCGTATTACCCACTACATTGTGCTATATTTAGGCAAACTTGTAATAACTGGTGCAAAAGAACTGAAAAATATCATTCTACAATTATGGCAAACACATTACATTCCCCCGTCATCTGCAGGGGATATATTCCAAGACCTCAGTGGATGCCTGAAACCTCAGATTAAATCAAACTTGATTTCTGTCAACTAGAACATGTTTCTGTTTACGTCTTTCACGACAAATTTAATGCCTTTTTCATCTTAACTAAGTATCACATACTATGGCTGTAATTTTCAGTTTGAAGTTCGACAGCAAAACTAGCAAGAATTCTTTTTCCTTCTTCATAATTTCACAGACAGAAGATTCTTTCTTACCATAGATCTTAGTAACCTCAGCATGTGATTTTTTTTTCTTGAGAACTTTCACCTTTTCACCTAAAGGAAGCACTTCACAAGCTTCTCTTTGGCATATCTGAACTGCCAGCATCACCACTCTTGTGCTTTGGGGCTATTAAGTAAAATAAGGGTGACCTGAACACAAGCATGCCCTAATGCAACAGTCAGTTGTGATAACTGAGATGGTTACTAAGTGACTAAACGGGAAGGTAGCTTATAAAACATGGAGGTCGGGCGCGGTGGCTCACATCTGTAATCCCAGCACTTTGGGAGTCCGAGGCGGGTGGATCACGAGGTCAGGAGTTCGAGACCATCCTGGCTAACATGGTGAAACCCCGTCTCTACTAAAAAAAATACAAAGAATTAGCCGGGCGCGGGGGCGTGCGCCTGTAGTCCCAGATGCTCAGGAGGCTGAGGCAGGAGAATGGCATGAACCCGGGAGGCAGAGCTTGCAGTGAGCCGAGATTGTGCCACTGCACTCCAGCATGGGTGATAGAGCGAGACTCCGTCTCAAAAAAATAAAAAATAAAAAAAAATAAAACATGGAGACGCTGGACAAAGATTCACATCCTGGGTAGGACAGGGCAAGATTTCATCATGCTACTAAGAATGGCATACAATTTAAAACTTAAGAATTGCTTATTTATGGAATTTCTATGTAATATTTTCTAGCCAAGTCAACACCGTTTATAAGGCGCAGGACTTGTTTAATGAACAGGAAAGACTGTTTTTTTTTTTCAAACTGAGTATGTCCAAGTTATACCTAATCTCCTAAGTATATTAAACATCTCCCCTCATAATATTATTTTTACTATCAACTTGTTTAGCTGCTCTTTTTTCCACTTTGACAGTACAAATACAACCCTCAAAATAAAATTTATATGGATTCAACAAATTCTATTATCTACACACTATGAATTATTTGTATTTACCTCTCATTACATCAATTTTGTCTTACATATAGTATAATTTACAAAGTAACAGCAGCTACTCAATGCAAACTCAAGTGGTAATTTAAGGAAAGTTCTCAAAGGCAAATGGATAGTTTTGTCTGTCTGTTTTGTTTTCCTTTTTTTAAGATGAAGTCTCACTCTGTCGCCCGGGCTGAAGTGCAGTGGTGCAATCTCAGGACGCTGCAACCTCCTCTTCCCGGGTTCAAGCAATTCTCCTGCCTCAGCCTCCTGAGTAGCTGGGATTACGGGGCGCCCGCCACCATGCCCAGCTAATTTTTGTATTTTTAATAGAGTCGAGGTTTCACCATGTTGGCCAGGCTGGTCTCGAACTCCTGACCACAGGAGATCCACCCGCCCTGGCCTCCCAAAGTGCTGGGATTACAGGCGTGAGCCACCGCGCCCAGCCACAAATGGATAGTTTTTAATAAACACATCAGAACCTACACATCCAAAGCATTGTCTCCTTCAAAGCAGTAACCGTGGGAGTCTATATATCAATTACCATAATGCTGCTAGTATTCAAAAATATTTATGGAATTCATCTTTTTGTGTTTCTTTCCTGCTTGCCTCTTCCTTTTAAATGAATAAACTCACAAAGGAAAATTCTCTAGAAAGAGAATCAAACCAGCCACCAATTAATCACAAGTAGCTTTGAGCCAAGTCTGAAGAAAGGAATGTGACTACAAAACAAAAGTTAACTTCAGTATTTCTGTGATCTGACTCAAACTTTGTGTGTGCAAGCACTGTTCTAAGAAATTAGTAAACGTAAATTCCATGGACAAGGAAGAAGAATGGAACAATCTCATTAACCTAGTAGGGCAAGGATATATCAGGAAGAAAAGGGGTTCTGTTGCATTAACTGGATAACAGAGGTACTTAGCCACAATGCCATTTTCTCAATGTGCAGGGGTAGAGTTGGAGGAGTAGTAGTGAAGAAGAGTTAATGGTCATGTTTCATTTTAAGTAACTGTGGGATATTCAAGTGGCAATATTCAGCAAGAATCAAGATTTATGAATCTGAAAACTAGGAAAGAGTGTGGCCGACTATGTTTCCCAAAACGACCACTATGGTGTCTGCCATCCCACATGTTCTTCTACAGAGTGACCTTGCCACCAGGAGGTAGTCTAATTCCCCTCCCCTTAAATCCGGGCTGGCCTTAGAGATTCATTTATAACCAACAGAATGCAGTGGAAGTGACAGTTAACAACAGCTGAGGTTAGGTCAGAAAGGCCAAGCAGCTTCTGCCTGATTCTCTTATAACAGAATACTGGCTTTCCAAGCACCCCCTCTTAGAGCCCAGTGGCCCTACTGTGAGAAGCCCAAGCCACATGGAGGCTACATAAAAATAGTTCCATCACCAGTCCCAGCTGAGCCCAGCTTTCAAAATCATCACCATCCAGGCACCAGACATGTAAGTAAAGATGGCTCCAGAGGATTCCAGTTCCTGGCCATTCACATCTCCCTTAGTCATTTCAGTTTGCCCATTTGAGGCCCCAGACACTGTGGAGCAGCAGCATACCCCATCTGAATTCCTGACACACAGAACCTGTAAGCATAATAAAATGATCACTGCATTACACCACTAAGTCTTGGGTGGTTTATTATACAAAGAGAGATACCTGGAATAGGAAAAGTTAAAGAGGCTTAGAGAGAATGGGGTTTGAAATAACTTCTTGGCAAATGGGAGAGACAGCTACCTAGAGGTACAAAAGGATTGTCAGGATCATGGAAAGCTCTTTTAATGTGTTGTGAAAATCCAGGTAAGGAAACCACATGGTTAACAGATACAGAGCTTAATAAAATGCAGCTAGGGCTTTGTTCCCTAAATCAATTCCTTTGTAATACGCCTGGCAATCCCTGACTCCTCCCCTCAAGATGGAGGCTTAACTTCACCTCTTAGGTGAAATATTCCACAGCCTCAGCCTCTTGCCCATTTGCCATTCTCACTCATCATCCCTGCTTATGTGCTCCCATAGAACCAACGACCTATTTTTATAAGGCACTTATTTATAAAGCACTGAGATTATTTGCTTACCTTAGATTCTGAGGTACCTGAATGCAAGGAACTTTTTATTTTTAAATTTAATTTTATTATTTTAATGGACACATATTAATTGTACATATTATATATTTATGGGGTACAATTAGGTGTTTTGATATGTTTTTACAATATGGAATGACCAAATCAAGCTAATTAACAAATCCAAGTCACATACTTTTTTTATTGTAAAAACATTTAAAATCTACTTTTAGTAATTTTGAAATATATAATACATTATTACTTATTACAGTCACAGTAGCTAAGATATGGAGGCAACCTAGGTGTCCATCATCAGATGAATGGATAAAGAGAATCTTATAAAATACACAAAATGGAATACCATTCCGCCTTAAAAAGAAGGAAATCCTGTAATTTGCGACAACATAGGCAAGATATTACACTAAGTGAAAAAATGGAAGATGTTACGCTAAGTGAAAAAAGGCACAGAAAGACATATGATTTTACTTGTATGTGGAACCTAAAAAAGTCAAACTGATAGAAGTAGAGAGTAGAATGAGGGTTACCAGAGGTTAGAGGAGGTACATAAATGGGGAAAAGAGAGATAGTGATCAAAGCATACAAAATTTCAGCTAGACCAGAAGAATAAGCTTTAGTGATCTGTTACATACAACAGGGACATTTTTCATTCTTCTTTGCATTCCTAGCATGCATCTAGCACAGTGTGAGTTACATAGTAAGCAGACATTTAATAAACGCTATCATATTCTGGAGAACTAAAAGAGAAAGAAAAAAAAAACATCTTGTTCTTCTTTGCTATTTTCTTTCCTTTTCCTTCGCATACCTTCCCTACTCATGATTATTACACATAACATCACAGAGAGTGACACTGTTCCTAAAGCCATCTGTTTTGAGTTTATACAAAGTGTAACCTCTACTTAGATTCATAAGTTTTTAAATAATTTAACTAGTTAGAAGAAATAAACTATGAAGCCCAGGTGATATGGAGAAAAAAATACTTTTTACTCATCAGCATCAGAGTCTCAGATACGGGGGTGTTAACTAGCCTCTTTTTTCAAACAAAACAAAATCTTGTGAATGGTCTTAATCAATAGTTTTCCAACGTTTCTGACTGCAAACCACTATCCTGGATCCCAGAAAACACCTACATATATGTTATGGAAATAAAAATTTAATTATTATCCTTGTTATTCTGGGATATTTTTTTTTTTTTTTTTTTTTTTTTTTTTTTTTTTTTTGAGACGGAGTCTCGCTCTGTCACCCAGGCTGGAGTGCAGTGGCCAGATCTCAGCTCACTGCAAGCTCTGCCTCCCGGGTTCACGCCATTCTCCTGCCTCAGCCTCCCGAGTAGCTGGGACTACAGGCGCCGCCACCTCGCCCGGCTAGTTTTTTGTATTTTTAGTAGAGACGGGGTTTCACCATGTTAGCCAGGATGGTCTCGATCTCCTGACCTTGTGATCCACCCGTCTCGGCCTCCCAAAGTGCTGGGATTACAGGCTTGAGCCACCGCGCCCGGCCCATTTTCTATTCTATTAAAAATCAATCATAACACCAGCCATAGGCCACAAAATTGACTTCATGATCCAATGCTGGGTTGTAACCACTAATACAAAATACTCTGGTATTATACACAAACCTATAGATTCAGCTGAGCAAACCCAAACAGGATAGAAATCCAAGTCAAGACACATCAGAATCCAACCCCAGAAAACTAAAGACAAAACAATCTTGAAACCAGATAGAAAGAAATGACATAATATTGATAGAAGAAAAATGATTACAGTGACAGTGGATTTCTTACTGAACACTATGGAAGCCAATGGGGGATGTGGCACAACATTTCCAAGAGCTGAAAGAAAAGATCTCTCACCCAGAGTTATATAGATAATCTGTGAAAAATCCTAAAGGAATAAAGGTAAAATCAGGATCTTCTCAGATGAAGGATAACCAAAAAAAAAAACCTGTCACCACAAGATCTATCCTAAAAGAATAACTGAAGTTCTTCCAACACGAAGGAAATCATAAGTTTTGAAACACCATGAAGAATGGGAAGCGTAAAAATATGGAAACGTACAACACCATTCTCTTGAGTTTTAAAAATTATGTTACACATTTAACACAAAAAATAAAACACTGTCTTATGTGGTTCCTAATGTATGCAGGGGAACTATTTAAGACAATACTATAGAGAGGGAAGATAAAAGGACCTAAATGGAGCTAAGGTTTTTCTACAGGTTACTCAAACTGGTAAAATGCTGACATCAGTATACTGTGAAAAGCTATGTATGAATAATGTAATGTCTAGTACAACCACCAAAAATCAAATATAAACTCCAAAAGAACAATCAAATGGAATTCTAAAAATTTTTCAAGAGGTCCACATAAAGGCAGGAAAATGGACAACGAAAAAGAGGGAACAACAGAAAGCAAAAGTAAAATAGCAGATTTATGCCCTTATATATAAATATTACATTAAATATAAAAGGTCCAAGCACAACAATTAGAAGACATTTAGCTGGGTGTGGTACTGTGCACCTAGAATCCCAGCTACTTGGGAGGCTGAGCCAGGAAGATAACTTGAGCTCAGGAGTTCATTTTTTGGATTTCCTTGCATTGGGCTTCGCCTTTGTCTGGTCCTTCCCTGATTAGCTTAAGAATTAACCTCCTGAATTCTTTTTCAGGTAAATCAGGGATTTTTTCTTGGTTTGGATCCACTACTGGTAAACTAGTGTGATTTTTGCAGGATGCTGACAGGCCTAGTTTTGTCATATTACCAGGGTTGGTTTTCTGGTTCCGTCTCATTTGGGTAGGCTCGGTCAGAGGGAAGGTCTAGGGCTGAAGGCTGTTGTTCAGATTTTTCTGTCCCACAGGGTGTTCCCTTGATGCAGTACTCTCCCCCTTGTCCTATGGATGTGGCTTCCTGTGAGCCGAACTACAGTGATTGTTGTCTCTCTTCTGGGTCTAGGCACCCAGCGAGTCTACCCAGTTCCGAGCTTGGTACTGGGCCCTGTCTGAACAGAGTCCTGTGATCAGCCATGGATACCAGTGCCAGTTCCGGTGGAGGGTGCAATGGACTCTGTGAGGATTCTTAGCTTTGATGGTTTAATGCTCTATTTTTGTGCTGGTTGGCCTCCTGCCAGGAGTGGCGCTTTCCAGAAAGTATCAGCTGTAGTAGTGTGGAGAGGGACCTGCAGTGGGCAGGGCCCTAGAACTCCCAAGATTATACACCTCACCCTTTATCTTACACTATCAGGGTGGGTAGGGAAGGACCATTAGGTGGAGGAGGGGCAAGGCAGGTCTGAGCTCAGACTCTTCTTGGGTGGGTCTTGCTGTGGCTGGGGCGGGGAGGGAATGGGAGTGAGATTCCCAGGTCACCGGAGTTGTGTGTCTAGGAGATTATGGCTGCCTCTGCTGAGACATCCAGGTTATCAGCGAAGTGGGGGAAAGCTGGCAGTCACAAGTCTCACCCAGTTCCCACAAAAACCGAAGGGTCAGTCTCATTCCCACCTTGCTCCCCTGCAACAGCCCCAAGTCTGTTTACAGGTGGAGGGCAAAAGGAGCTTAAAAACTTGCCTGAGGCTTTCTGCCTCCCAGCTGCCAAAGAAAAGGGCTTTAGTTCTTCCCCTGACTGTGAAGTCTACAAGCACAGATGGATTCAAACCCTCCCCTGAGTTCTGACCAGGAGGCTTCTCATTCAAATTGTTACAAAATTCAGCTAGAGAATTCCTTCTCCCAGTGGAGTTTTAGCCCCTGCTCCTCTGGCCAGCCTCGATGGATCCCTGTGGTGCCAGACAGGAATGGGCTGCTTGGGGACCTAGCAAGCTCTCAGGGCCTTTCTGCTGCTTCCTCTACCCCTGTATTTCACTTGGCTCAACCAACTTGACTCAGCTCCAGGTAAAGTCAGAAACTTCTCCCGCAAACAGACCTTCAGCATCTCCAGTGGGGGTGTGTGTTCAGGAGAGGAGGGTCTCCCTTTCCCACTTCTGCAGTTGGGACACTCACAGTATTTGGCGGGCAGGGCGGGGGGATCTCCCGGGTCCTGCAGAAGCAGTCTACTTCCTTCAGGGGGTCTGTGGGTCCTCCCAGGATTGCTGGTTTGTTCTTGCAGTCGATCTGGAGCTAAAACTCACAAGGCAAGCCTCCGCATGCTGCTCTGTCCGGAGCTGCAATCTAGTCCTGGCTCCTGTCCTCCATGATCCCAAAATCTTTAAGCCCAGGAGTTCAAAAGCAGTCGGGGAAACATAGCAGGACCCCAACTCTATAAAAAAAATTTAAAAATTAGCGGGGTGGGCATGGTGGCATGTGCCTGTAGTGTCAGCTACTCAGGAGGCTGAGGCAGGGGGACTGCTTGAGCAAGCTATGATCACACCACTGCACTCCAACCTAGGCAACAGAGCAAGACCATCTCTTAAGAAAGAAAACACACATACCCACACACCTATGTAATATAGTAGGATGGAAGTAAACAGATGGAAAAAGATATCAAAAGAAAGCAGGCATGGCTATATTAATATCAGATAAAGTAGAACTGAAAACAAAAAGTGACCAGAACAAAGGATATTACACAATGATAGAAGGGTCAAATACATCAAGAATACATAGTAATCTTAAATGTGTATATAACAAAGAGCTTCAAAATAACATGAAATTGAAATGGATAGAACTGAAAGGACAAACAGACAAATCTGCTATTATAGCTGAAGAATTAAACATCCCTCTTACAACAATACAACTACTAGACAAAAAAAATCACTAAGGATACAGAACGGAACAACACCATCAGTCGGCAGGGTATAAATTTATAGAATACTCCACTCAATAACAGACAGACACACATTATTTTTAAATGTCCACAGAACATTCACCAAGACAGTCCATATTCTGGGCCACAAAACAAATCTCAACAAAGTTAAAAGAACTGAGATCACACAGAGTGTGTTCTTCTTTTTCCGAGTAAAGTGAAAGCAAGTTTATTAAGAAAGTAAAGGAATAAAAAAATGGCTACTCCATAGGCAGAGCAGCCCAGAATGTGTTCTCTACCAAAATGAAATAAAAATAGGAATCATGGAGAAAAACTAATATTTCCAAACACTTGGAAACTAAACAACACACTTCTAAATAATCCATGGGTCAGGAGGAAGTCTTAAGGGAAATTTTTTAAAAATACATGGAACTCAATAAAATAAAATATAACATTTTATGGGATACAGCTAAAGCATCCTTACAGCACTTAATACTACATTAGAAAAAAGTCAAAAATCTAAGCTCCCACCTTAAGAAACTAGGAAAAGAAGCACAGAATAAACCCAAAACAAGCAGAAAAAAAGGAAAAATAATAAATACAACAGCAGAAATCAACAAAACTGAAAATAGAAAATAGGAAAATCTATTTAAAAGCTGATTGATAAGATCAATAAAATTGAAACTCCAGCAAGAGAAAGGAAAAAATAAAGCATGGTATCACTACAAACACTGCAGACATTAAGAGGGACTAGGTACAAACAATTCTACATACATAAATCTGAGAACTGAGATGAACAGACCAATTCCTCAAGAAGCACAAGCTACCACATTTCTTCCAATATGAAATAGATCATTTGAATAGTTCTGTAACTATTAAAGACACTGAATTCATAGTTTAAAAACTACCAAAAGTGAAATATCTTGGACCAGATGGTTTCACCTGAGAATTCTACCATGTTTATAAAAGAATTTATATCAATTCTGTATAATCTCCTCTAGAAAATATTAAGGGATAAAACACATCTCAGTTGCTTTCCCAAGGCCAACATTATCTTGATAATAAAACTGGACTGTTGTATAATTCTTTTTGGTTTTTTTCTGAGACAGGGTCTCACTCTGTTGCCCAGGCTGGAGTGCAGTGGTGCAATCACAGCTCACTGCAGCCTAAACCTCCCCAGGCTCCATGATCCTCCCACCTCAGCCTCCCGAGTAGCTAGGACACAGGTATGCGCCACCATACCCAGCTAATTTTTGTATTTTTTGTAGAGACAGGGTTTTGCCATGTTGCTCAGGCTGGTCCTGAGCTCCTGGGCTCAAGTGATCTGCCCTCCTCGACCTCCCAAAGTTCTGGAATTACAGGCATGAGCAACCATTCCCAGCCTGGACTGTTGTATCATTAAGAATCTTGTTGGTCTTTGTCCCTGGTTCAGGGAGGGAGCCTCTAAACCCTTGAAACTTCCTGATAGGAGCATCTTTATTATTCATGGTAAACCCCTCTGATGGTTTCAGGATAGGGATTAGTGAAAGACCAACTATGTGAGTAAAGTTTGGGCTTTGAACCACATGATCTCAGCCCCATCTCCAAAGAGGGGAGGGGGCTGCAGTTCAGATTCAATCATGTGACCAATGACTCAATAATTCCTGTGTAATGCCACCCCAACAAAAACTCTGGACACCCAAAGCTTGGGTGAGCTTTCCTGGTTAGTGGTACGCATCGATGAGCTGGGAGGGTAAAGCATTCTGAGGACACAAAAGCTTTGTGTCTGGGGCCCTTCCAAACTCATCCTGTAGTTCTCTTCTTTTGAATTATCCTAATTTGTGTCCTTTATAACAAAACCACAATCCTGAAATAGCACTTTCCTCAGTTCTGTGAGTTGCTCTACTTAACGCAAGGAGCTAACAGAAACCCCTGAATTTGTAGCCAGTTGGTCAGAAGTGCAGGTGGTCTGGAAACTCTCAAGCATATAGCTGGTATCTGAAGTGAAAACAGTTTTGCCAAGGACTATGCCTTTAACCTGTGAAATATGACTCAACTCCAGAACCAAATTATGATGTAGTTAGCATCAGAACTGCACTGAACAAAGGCAGTACAGAAAAATGCAGACGAATATCACTCATGAATATAGATGCAAAAATCATCAATCAAATACTAACTAGAATCCAGCATGCTATAAAAAGAACTAAATACCATGACCCACTGGGGTTTATTCTAAAGACACAAAACTAATACCAAAAACAAAACAAAAAAAAAAAGGTCGGGAGTGGTGGCTTACACCTGTAATCCCAGCACTTTGGGAGGCCGAGGCAGGCACATCATCTGAGGTCAGGAGTTTGAGACCAGTCCAATATGGTGAAACTATTAAAAATATAAAAATTAGCCAGGCATAGTGGCACTTGACTGTAGTCCCAGTTACTTGGGAGGCGGAGGCACAAGAATTGCTTGAACCCAGGAGGCGGAGCTTGCAGTGAACTGAGATTGTGCCACTGCACTCCAGCCTGGGTGACAGAGCAAGACTCCGTTTCAAAAAAAAAAAAAAAAAAAAAGTCAACCCATATAATCTACCATAGAAATAGGCTAAAGAAGAAAAAAATTACATGATCATTTCAATTGATACAGAAAAATAATTTGACAAAATTCAGCATCCATTCATGATTTTAAAAACTCTCAGTAACCCAGCAATAGAGGAGAATGATAAACAGTAACCACACAAAACCAAGAGCTGGTTGGGTGTGGAAACCCTCTCATCATTTCTATTCAACTTTGTACTGAACATCCCAGACAGTGTAAATAAGTAAATAAAGGTATATAGGTTAGAGAGAAATACAATAGCTCTTATTCACAGATTACATGATTAGTTAAGTAAAAAATCCCAAGAAATCTTGAAGAAGAAAAAAAACTCTAAGAACTCATAAATGAATTTAGGAAGGCTGCAACATGCAAAACTCAATCACATTTCTATATATTAGCAATGAAACCCAAAGTTTTAAAAAAATACTATTTACAGCCAGGTGCAATAGTTCACACCTGTAATCCCTGCACTTTGGGAAGCTGAGGCAAAAAGATGGCTTGAGTCCAGGAATTCAAGACCAGCTCGAGCAATACAGTAAGACCTCCATCTCTACAAAAAAGTTTAAAAATTAGACAGGGTGGTGCATGTATGTAGTCCCAGCTACTTGGGAGGCCGAGGCAGAAGGACGGACCACTTGAGCTCAGAAGGTGATGGCTGCAGTGAGCTGGAGTCATGGCACTGCCTGGGCAACAGAACAAGAACCTGTCTCAAAACAGAACAAAAACAAAACAAAAATACTCACAATAGCTCCCCACAAAATAAAATTCTTAAGTATGAACTTAACAAAACACATATAAAATATATACTGAAAGAAATGCTGACAAAAAAATCAAAGAACTAAAAAACAATAAATATATCATGTTCATGGACTGAAAGTATAAAAACAGTAACATTTTCCCAAAATTATCTACAGATTTAATCCACTGCCAATCAAAATTCTAACAGGATTTTCTGCACATAAACCAATTCTAAAATTTGCTAGGAAAGGCTAGGATAGACAAAATAATACTAATAAAGAAGAATAACTTGGGAGAAATCCCTATCTCCAATTATAAGAATTTAAAATTATAATAATCAAAACAATGTAGTATTAAAGAAACACAGATCAATGGAATAGAGTCCAGATGCAGACCCACAGAGGTATAGATGATTAACTTTTGACAAAAGTACAAGTGCAATTCAATGGAGAAAGGATAATCTTTTCAACAAATAGTGTTGGAATTAGACACCCATTTGCAAAAAAAAAAAAAAAAAGTAAGTCTTGACCTAAAACTCCCACCTTATACAAAAATTAACTTAAATGGATGACAGATCTAAATGTAAAACAAAAAACTATGAAACTTTTGGAAAACACAGGAGAAACTCTCTGTGAGTTTGGATTAGGCAAAGTTCTCAGCTACAATACCAAAAGCATGTGACATAAAAGAAAAAAATAAAATGGATTTATCAAGATTAAAATGATTGCTCTGTGAAAGACAATGTTGAGAATAAAAGGTAAGCTACAGAAAATATGTGCAAATTGTTTATCTGGCAAAGACTTATATCTAGAATATATACTTTAAAAACTCTTAAAACTCAACAGTAAAAATACAACCACATTTTTTAATGTGCAAAAGACTTAGACATTCACCAAAGAGGATATGTGCGTGGCAAATAAACATAAAAAAAGATGCTCAGACTGGGCGCAGTAGCTCACACCTGTAATCCTAGCACTTTGGGAGGCCCAGGCAGGTGGATCACCTGAAGTAAGGATTTCAAGACCAGCCTGGCCAACAGAGCAAAACCCCGCCTCTACTAAAAATACAAAAATTAGCTGGGCCTGGTGGCAGGCGCCTATAATCCCAGCTACTTGGGAGGCTGAGGCAAGAGAATCACTTGAACCTGGGGTGGCAGAGGTTGCAGTGAGCCAAGATCGCACCACTGAGCTCCAGCCTGGGCCAAAGAGCGAAACGCTGTCTCAAAAAAAAAAAAAAAAAAAAACCCGGTGCTCAACACAATTAGCCATTAAGAAAATACAAATGAAAACCACAATGATGTAATGCTACACACCTATTAACATGGTTAAATTTTAAAAATACTGACACTCCCAAGAGTTGGTAAGGATATGGAGCAACTAGAACTCAAATACACTGCTGGTAGAAATGTACAATAGCATAGCCACTTTAAGAAAACAGTTTGTAAGTTTCTCATGAAGTTAAACATATACTTACCACATGACCCAGCAATCCCACTTCTGGGTATCTACCCTAGACAAACATGAAAACTTAAGTTCATGTAAAAATCTGTCCATGATTATTTATAGCAGCTCTAGTCATACTGCTAAAACTGGAAACAACTCAAATGCCCTTCAATGAGTGTTAAACAAACTACACGACATCCATACACTCAGCAGTAAAAAAGAAACAGAGTCGGGCACGGTGGCTCATGCCTGTAATCCCAGCACTTTGGGAGGCCGAGGTGGGTGGATTACCTGAGGTCAGGAGTTTGAGGCCAGGTCAGGCTGGCCAACATGGTGAAACCCTGTCTCTACTAAAAGTACAAAAATTAGCCAAGCATTGTGGCAGGCGCCTGTAATCCGGCTACACGGGAGGCTGACGCTTGAACCCAGGAAGAGGAGGTTGTAATGAGCAGATCGCACTATGGCACTTCCACCTGGGCAACAGAGTGAGACTCCGTCTCAAAAAAACCAAACAAAAAAAGAAACAAGACTACTAATACATGCAACAACTTGGATAAATCTTAAATGCATGCTGAGTGAAAAAAGCCAGTCTCAAAAGCCTTCATACTGTATCATTCCATATTTATGACATTCTTAAAATGACAACAGAGAACAGATCGGTGGTTGCCAGGGGTTAGGTATGTGAGAAATGGTGTGACTATAAGCATGAGGGGGTTTTGGGGAGTGCTAAAACTATTCTGTATCCCAGCTGTGATAGAGGTTACACCAATCTTCACGTGTGTTAAAATTCACGGAACGGTACAGTAAAAAAGAAAGTCAAATTTACTGTATGTTAATGTAAAAAACAAAAATAAAAAGCAAAATAGGTTGCCTACATCCATACTCCAACTTAGTGAAGCAGGATCTCCAGTAATGTGACGTAGTTGGTTGTATTTTTAAGAAGCTCCATGGGTGATCTTAGTGTATTTGGATAGCCAAGGATGAGAACTTCTGTTTTAATGCCTTAATTTTAATTTCTCCATTCTTTCGGCCACTTTAACTTCGGGTCAGGGCTTCATCTCTCATTGGGCCTACTGGCTCTAATCCGTCTTCTACATAGTGCCAGAGTGATCATGACAAGATAAAGCTCTTCAGCATGGCACCCAAAAGCCTCCATGATTTGGTTCCTGCCTACCACTCTCATCTCTCTGCATGCCCTTCCTTGCACTCCACACTCCAATTGTAAAGGAACACTGTAAATCCCCTGTAAAGATTTGCCATTTCACACCTCTAGGCTTTTGCTCAAATGGTGTCCTCTGCCTGAATTCCACCCCACCACCAGTATGTCCAACAGGTACCTTTCAAGGTTGCCTCAGTCATATGTTCTGTCAATCTCAACTAAAACCCCTTTCAGTGGTTTTCCAACCATCCTTACCTATAACACTTTCCATGAGCCTCATCTCCTACCATTCCTGCTGTACACTTAAGTCTCTTAAAATGCCAACCTTCTAGGTAACTCTCTCACACTTTGGGTTTATTCAGCTATTCATGCCTTAGCTAATGATGCTCCTTCTTCCCCAGAACACTTTTCCCATCTATCTTTTCCTGGCTAAAATCCATTCATCCTTCTAGAATAAATAGCTGTTATCAGCCAGGCATAGTGGCTCATGCCTATAATCCCAACACTTTGGGAGGCCCAGTGGGGATGGCTGTTTGAGGCCAGGAGTTCAAGATCAGCCTGGGCAATACAGAGAGACCCCACCTCTACAAAACGTTAAAGAAAAAATTAGCCAGGCATGGTGGCATGTGACTATAGTCCTAGTTACTAGGGAGGCAGGCTAAGGTAGCAGAATCACTTCAGCTCAGGAGTTTGAGGCTGCTGTGAGTTATGACTGCACTGCTGCTCTCTAGCCTGGGCAACAAAGTGAGACCCTGTCTCTTAAAAACAAAAACAAAAGTCTATCTTCACCAAAAAGTCTTCTCCTGCACTTCCAGGCTAAGATAATTATGTTTCTCTATTCCCATAGCTTCCTCCAATTATTACTATCACTACTTACCTTAGCATATTGAAATTATTTTATGTATTCATTTCCTTCAATCTGCTCCTTAAAAGCAAAGACTATATTTTATATCTTATCTTTACATTCATCAGGCTTAGAATAAAACTGGGAACAAATATATACTTAAATGTTTTCTAAAGAAAGCAATAAATGCCAGGCATGGTGGCTCACGCCTGTAATCCCAGTACTTTGAGAAGGGGTGGATAACCTGAGGTCAAGAGTTTGAGACCAGCCTGGCCAACATGGTGAAACCCCATCTCCCCTAAAAATACAAAAATTAGCCAGGCATGGTGGCAGACGCTTGTAATCCCAGCTACTCGGGAGACTGAGGCAGGAGAATTGCTTGAACCCAGGAGGTGGAGGTTGCAGTGAGCAGGTATCGTGCCACAGCACTCCAGTCTGGGTGACAGAGCAACACTTCATCTCGACAACAACAATAACAAAAAAGCAATATATGACAGAGTAAATTTACCAGATAACTTAATATACATCCTTTTTCTCCAAAAGACCTAACTGGGTAACATATGTTGGTAACACCTAAACCTTGATCTACAACTCAGATCTCTCCACTAGGCTTTTGTCATGTTATAAACTACTGTCAACCAAACATCTTTACTCACGTGTCCCACATGCATTCGAACTCAATATAACCATAATTAAATCCATTTTTTCATCAAACCATTTAAGTCGAATGTGCTTATTTTCTCATACTGCCATTTTTGGTGAACAGATCCAACTTCTCAAAATCATGTCATTAGAAACCTCAGAATCATCCTAAATGCCTTCCTTTCTCTCATTCCTCACACCCAAACATTTATGAAGTCCTGTTAATTTACTGATATCTAAGCTTTCCATATTCAGTGCCTCAGGTTCAAACCCTTGCTTCTTCAAACCTGTGCTAAAGCAACAGTTTATTAATATTAACAGTTTCACTGCCTGCAGTTCTGAATCCTAGCAATCTACTTTTTTTTTTTTGAGACGGAGTCTTGCTCTGTCACCCAGGCTGGAGTGCAGTGGTGCAATCTCGGCTCACTGCAAGCTCCACTCCCCAGGTTCACGCCATTCTCCTGCCTCAGCCTCCCAAGTAGCTGGGACTACAGGTGCCTGCCACTACGCCTGGCTGATTTTTTTGTATTTTTACTAGAGACAGGGTTTCACCATGTCAGCCAGGATGGTCTCGATCTCCTGACCTCGTGATCCACCCGCCTCGGCCTCCCAAAGTGCTGGGATTACAGGCATGAGCCACTGAGCCCAGCCACAACCTAGTTTTCAATATGCCAATCAGAGTAGAGTGATTTCTCTGAAATGCAACATCAATTTCACTCCTTTGCTTGGCATTCTACTGTCTGTAACAGAAGGTGGGGCCCTTGAACATGGGAGGCAGAGGTTGCAGTGAGCCGGGATCGTGCCACTGCACTCTAGACTGGCAACAGAGCAAAACTCCATCTCAAAAAAAACAAAACAAAAAGAGGTCTTCAATGATCTCACTCCTGCTTTCTTTGCCAAACTATATTCCCACAGTCATACTGAACTCCCTGCAGTTCCTAAGTGCAGACATGCTTCCTTAAACCTCTCTATGCTCATGCAATTAGTTCTGCCACAGCATGCTCCTATAATTCTATGGCAAACTCATCTAGTGATCTTCCAAGCCTAAAGTCTAGAGTGATTCCTCTATAAAGCTGTTCCTGATCCATGACCCCACCCCAATAATCCTCCTGAAAATTATTTTCAATTTTTCAAATTTCAAAATAATTTTCAATTATTCTTCCTTTGGGTTTCCATCAATTGCATATATGTCTACCATAGCACTTATTTATCCATTGTAACATCTATTTACTGCAAATCTGTCTTCCCCCAAGAGATTATAAGCTGTTGAAGGTAGGAACCAAGTATGAGTGTGTTCTCTAGTTTTCCTAGTACCTAATATAATTTTAAGACACACTTAAGATGTTCAATAAATGTTTGTTAAATAAAATAGTGAAGACTAAAAAGTATTTTATTAGCTTTTAATCCTGTGGTAAAATTGGAGTTCATAGTAACATAATTTAATATACAAAACATTAGGTTAACCCAAAGAGCCACAGAGAAAAAAAATCCACTTTTTTTTTTTTTGAGACTGAGTTTCGCTCTTGTTGCCCAGGCTAGAATACAATGGCACTGTCTCGGCTCACTGCAACCTCCGCCTCTCGGGTTCAAGCGATTCTCCTGCCTCAAGCCTCCCGAGTAGCTGGGATTATAGGTATGCACCACCACATCTGGCTAATTTTGTATTTTTAGTAGATAGAGGATTTCTCCATGTTGGTCAGGCTGGTCTTGAACTGCTGACCTCAGGTGATCCACCCACCTCAGCCTCCCAAAGTGCTGGGATTTCAGGCATGAGTCACCATGCCCGGGCGAAAAACCCACTTTTTTTTTTTTTTTTTTTTAACAGAAAATGGTTAATGGGCATCCCCGATATACTTAAACTATCATCAACAAATAATAATGAGTGCTTACACCGTTTAAATAATACACATTATTCCTAAGGGCAAAGCAAAGGTTGTTTTTAATACTTCCTCATCTCACCAGTCTGCACCTTTCTATCTATTCTGTGTCCTCACAACCTCATGCTATCCTTATATTACATAAAGGAGCCTCTATCAGGCCTGTCCCAGTCCTACCATGTCCCGTAATGTCCCATGTTCCAAAATTAATCCATTCTCTCTCATTATTTCAGTCAAGTTTCCCATTCTCTCAATGGGACAAAACTCAGCTAGATGTTGAAAGCAAGAAAGTACTCTCCAAAAATCTAAGGACGGTATCAACGTATGAATAACTAGTATGTCTAATATTCCCAAAGGTTATCTGTAAATAAATACTAATAATAAATATAAATAAATATTGAATTATTATGAAGATTTTAGAGAAATTTCCCAATGGGAAAAGTAGGGAAGGAAGACAGAAGTGCATCTACTCAGGACTAAAAAAGTTTTAATCAAGTTATAATGGAATGAGCACAAATTTTAGCTGATTTCAGGAAAGCACTTATGAATATGAAATACAAGAAAAAGGCTGGGCACAGTGGCTCACACCTGTAATCCCAGCATGTTGGGAGGCCAAGGCAGGCAGATCACTTGAGGTCAGGAGTTCAAGACCAGCTTGGCCAACATGGTGAAACCCCTTCTCTAGTAAAAATACAAAAATTATCCAGGCGTGATGGCATACAACTGTAGTCCCAGCTACTTAGGAGGCTGAGGTGGGAGTATCACTTGAACCTGGGAGGTGGAGGGTGCAGTGAGCTGAGATCGTGCCACTGTACTCCAGCCTGGTCGACAGAGTGAAACTCCATCTCAAATAATAAAAAGAGAAATATAAGAAAAAGAACATCTATGACTCACAGTACTGTTTTGTGACTCAAATATGAAACACAGGAAAATAACTAACTGATAAATGGCAGTTTCCATATAATTGAAAAGAACCTGGTATCCATCTCTAGAAAGGATCCCAAGTATCTGCAAGAGTAAATCTATACTGGTTAACACTGGGCTTTCTACAGACATTAAAACAACCTGCACTCTTAGCTTTCCATACCTTTTCTGGATGTGTTGAGGAGGCCTTAAAGGATACACACATGAAAACAAGATCTTCCGAAACCTTATATACCTTTCTTAGCTTAGTTTGAGATGAAGCTAAGGCTTGTGTTTTAGAAAATAACAGTAAACAATGAGGTTCTCTCAAAAATACTTTTATTTCTTATATAATACTTAGATTACCAAAGACATAAATTACAGTAAGTCCTCACTTAACCTTGTTGTTCTTGGAAATTGTGACTTTAAGCAAAATGATGTATAACAAAATCATTTTTTTCTAATCAACCTTATAATGACATGTTTAACTAACCAATGTTATTCAAGGACCTGCTGTATGTCATTTCACTTAAAGTCACGGTTTCCAAGAACCTATATCAATAACATTAAGTCAGGATTCACTGTATAAATATTTCCTAGTCAAAAGCCTATATGAGGCCAGTTATTCTTTCCTCATTTTGAGAAATCAAAGTGAGAAAGGAATTGAAGAACAAAACAATTTCCTTCCTATTATTATAAGCTAATGGGTAATCAAGCCCAAAGTACAATCAATTTCTAATACCCTAGTTAGGCATACTGTAAGCAATATCAAAAACATTTAAATTATCCCTGTGTTCACTACGAGGTTGACTTGCTAGTAAATAAGTATGACTATTATTAAATCATCTATATTTGATGTCAGCAAACTTCTTCCTTGATTTTATTTTTCTACTTCAATAAGAAGCCCACTACTTACACTTGTGTGTATGTTTTCTTTTTCCTCTTATTCTACATTTAAATACCACATGCTTGAGGAAGAAGATAAACAGGTAATATTTTTGCATTTGTAGAAGTTCTTCAGAAGCATACAGACTCCTGGATGACATACTTTTTTTTTTTTTTTTTTTTGAGACAGAGTTTCACTCTTGTTGCCCAGGCTGGAGTGCAAATGGTGCGATCTCAGCTCACTGTAACCTTCGCCTCCCAGGTTCAAGCTATTATCCTGCCTCAGCCTCCCAAGTAGCTGGAATTACTGGTGCCTGCCACCACGCTTGGCTAATTTTTTGTATTTTTACTAGAGATGGGGTTTCACCATGTTGACCAGGTTGGTCTCGAACTCCTGACTTCAGGTGATCCAACCACCTCAACCTCCCAAAGGGCTGGGATGACAGGTGTAAGCCAATGCACCTGGCCCAATGACACACTTCTAACCATGCCATGAAATATTTTATTGTAGTTCTACCACAAGACAGTAAAACGCGTTACTTGGTATATTTGTCAGAATTTCCTTGTATTTGCAACACTTTTTCTCTGTATACCTACACATATTTGTTCTAAGAAAAGTATTATATAATCTGCTTTTTCCAATCATTCATCTTCCCATATCAATAAGTATATTTCAAGCACATCACTACACAGTACTCTGTAACATTCCCTTGTATTAACATCATTTAATCAATCCTATATTGTTGACTACCTGAGTTATTTTCATATTTTAGTAATTAAAAACAGCATAATGATGAATACACTTGTACATACATCTTTATAACACATTTCTCATTGTTTTCTAACAATATTCTAGAAGAATTTGAAATAGAGGGGGTGAGAGAAAGGGGTGGAGAGATGAGGGAGATAAAGAAGGCAACAAGGGAAAAGATGACAGAGAGGTGAGATAAGGCTTTCTTTTTTTTTTTGAGACGGAGTCTGG
>NW_016812395.1:851933-856824 GCF_001698545.2 Rhinopithecus bieti | reverse complement strand
AATAAATAAATAAATAAATAAGAATATATAAAAAAAAAAAAGGGGGGAAAGAGTTAAAAAAAAGCAAATATTCTTAAGAACACTTAATTTCCAAACTCAAAAAAAATTTTTTGTTTTCTTACACACTTTCTGAAACACCACATTATTAACAGTGACTATCTTAGACAAAATATTTAGGGACATTAGTTTACTAAATCAATGAAACCTTTACATTAAGAAGTTTTAGTCAAACCAACTGGTGAGATATATCTTAATTACACAGAACAGCATTAGGCATGCATGAGCAGCAAAACCAAACAAAGCTTCTTATTTGCTATTAATGAAAGATTATATTATTTTTACAAATGTTAAGGATAGAAAGTTTCAATGAGACTGAACTGGCAGAAACCATTTAGGGGAGTGGTAAAAAATACAACGGCTATTCAATTTAATAACACAAAACTGAAAACTACTTAGTAAAAATAAATATGATTTTAACTTAGTGATAAAACAGAAAAGATTAGCAAACCTTTCTTAAAGACATTTTCATTCAAACCAAGAAAAGCCATCAAACAAAAGAACTATAATAGTGATAATTTTGAGAACCTAACATTTTCTTAGAGAAACCATAATTTTGCATATTAATTACCTACTAAAGGGTGTTTTTTGAAATGTAAAAGAAAATTAAGAATTGAGAAATATTTAACTATTTCATAAGGAAAATAATTCAATGATACAAGTTTAAGAGAGTATATGTTGGCATACTCACTGACTTTTTAAGGAAAGAATGTGTATACATTACAAACAAAAGTACCTTTCCTTCTACTTTACCACTCAAGGAATCTTCTATAACAGCCATAAAAATGGGGATTGAGGGTGGAAACAAAAAGAATAAAATACCTTCACTTCATTTATTCAAACACACAGATTCATCATTGCACTTAGTAAAAAAACACATTCTAATAATGTAACTTTATTTCTGCCTTTGTATCTTCTAGCAAGATAACTACAGACACAGAGCTGCTATTTACTATAAAAAATTTTTCTCTGATAATTGTAAAAACTCGTTTTTTGGACACTGATGTATATTATAAAATCTTAATTACTGACTATTAACTGGTATCAAACAACCTACACCTTATTTTTACTCTTCACCTTTGCAGAAGATGCACATGGTTCCATTCTCATTTCTAAAGATCAAAGCACATTAGAAATTACACATAAGCTTTGCTTGTCACTGCATTAAACATTGTTGCTTTCTGACACTGCATTAAACAAACACATTCTCAATTATCAGGTAAGAAGTAAAACTTAGGGAATGGAAGCATGAGGACCCAATAAATTGGATGAAATAAAATAATCAACTTCTTCCCAACTATTGACACTTTTTAGCTGATGTATAAGAATAGAAGGCAAGAAAATCTGATTAACATGTTAATAAGATGTTAAGAACGAGCATTAGAAAACTTAAAAGAAAATCCTTGTTATCTGGAAAAAGAATATTATTTTAAAAAATTAAGAAACAACGAAGACTAGTCAATCTTACCAGATACCACATTAAGTACTATACGAATATAAATTGAAAATGACTGATGGAATATGATGTGATGTTTTAAAATTACTTAGTAACTGCTATTAAAACACCCATCAATTCAGGGAAACAAAATGAACTTCTAAAATACATACTTCATATTATATACCCTGCTATGGTCTGAATGTTTGTGTCCTCCCAAAAAATCATGTTGAAACTTGATTCCCAGTGTGATGGAATTAAGAGGCGGGGCCTTCAGGAGGTGACTAGGTCATAAGGGTGGAGCACTCATGAATGGAATGAGTGCCCTTATAAAAGAGGTGTATTTCATTCTTCTACCATGTGACAACACAACTAGAAGGTACTGTCTATAAGGAACCAGCTATCATCAGATATGGAATCTGTCAGCACACTGATCTTTGAATTTACAGTGAGAAATAAAGAACTGTGAGAAATAAATTTCTGTTGTCCACAAGCCACCCAGTTTACAATATTCTGTTACAGTAGCTTAAACAGATTAAGATATACCCTAATAACCCTCAAGAAAAAAAGGATGAAAAATATCAAATTCATAGAAAATGAAAGTACAGATATCCTAACTATAAACAGGAATTTTATGTCTTTGTTTTCACTCTTAGAACAGAAAAAAAAAAAAAAAGCAAAGGAAAGGTGAAGTGATAAAACACTGATCAAAACCAATAAATCTAACCACAGCAAATTCTCTCTCTTGTCCTCAGTGCTCTGTTGTTTATTTGCACCTAACACAGGTATATTAAGTATGGCAACCTTGCCTTAAGGAACAGTCAAGAATGACCACACTCTAACCCAACAATCAAAATCTTAAGAGTTTATTTTAAACAGTTCTGCATATATAACAAACACTAACCAAATTCTGCAAGGGATTAGTTAAAAAAAAAAAATCTGTGCAGCAAAACTTAAATGTAACATGTCCCCAAACTCAAAAATATTTAAACAAATGACACACTGTTAAAATGCTAGGTAGGAAGACAACATAGATATATAGAAAATGCACATGAAATATTGACTAAATAACAGAAAATCATGACAATTACACAATAATTATATTTATATACTTACAGATGAAGTCACTGAGATTTACAACTAGTTATTCTCAGATAAAGTCTTATTGGTAATTTCACAAAACAACATTTTAATAAGATTTTGTTCTTATATCAATTCTTAAAATGATTTGAAATGTTACAAAATATTAATATAAAAAGCAAATGAAAGTAGTTTTAAAGGGTTAGGCATAGAAGCACAATAAAAGCTAGCCTATCCCGAATCCCTGGGAGTTGTTACAGGGCATATTAAATTTCCAAATAGCTTAAATTACTGACACTTTACTTTAAAATTAAATCTTAGAAGATACATACACACAAATTTGTCTGACTTCTTAAGCAGAAAAGAGAATTAAAATTATATTGTACACGACAGAATTGAGGATCCCATGATGAACACATGAACATTCACCCTGGAGATTCACTGAAATGTACACAGCAATATTTTCCTGTATTGCTGTTATTTCTATGTCTGTTCAGTGTATGGCCCTTTTTCTCTTCTTGATAGTGCCTTTCTTTCCACAGTCGCCCTTCTTTTCCTTTTTGTATTGTTACTTACAAACATATAGTACTGTGATTAAGGGTGCAGGACAGGACTGCCACATTAGGCCAAAAAGCAGAGCACAACATAACTCCTAAGATGACTATGTAGGCTCTAAGGTCATATTCCAACTCTGCCAAACACAAACTCATTTTCTTCATTTGCAAAATGCAGGTAACAACAGAACCTAAGCATATAGGGTTGTTCTGAGGACTAACTGAGATAAAGTCAATGAAGTATTCAACCGGCACAGAACCTGGCATACAGTAAACACTCAATAAATGTTAGCTATTCTTTTTCCTCCTATGAATGCCTTAAAAATTAAATAGTTTTCTTTTTCTTTTCTTGAGACAGAGTCTCACTCTGTTGCCAGGCTGGAGTGCAGTGGCGCAATCTCAGCTTCACCGCAACCTCCACCTCCCGGGATCAAGTGATTCTCCTGCCTCAGCGGTCCAAGCAGCTGGGACTATAGGCACACACCACCACGGCCAGCCAATTTTTGTATTTTTGGTAGAGACAGCGTTTCACGTTGGCCAGGATGGTCTCGATCTCTTGACCTCATGATCCACCCACCTTGGCCACCCAAAGTGCTGACACTACAAGCATGAGCCACCACGGCAGGCCTTTTTTTCTTTTTGAAACAGGGTCTCACTCTGTCACCCAGGCTGGAGTGCAGTGGTGTGATCACAGCTTACTGAAGCCTCAACCTCCCGGGCCACCTCATCCTCCCAAGTAGCTGGCGCACACCACCACACCCAGTAATTTTTTTTTTTTTAGTATTTTTCTGTAGACACAGGGTTTAGCCATGTTACCCAGGTTTGTATGGAAATCCTGGGCTCAAGTGATCTCCCTGCCTTGGCCTCCTTAAGTGCTGGGATTACAGGTGTGAACCACCACATCTGGCTGCTCAATTTTTTGAAGAATATGCTTATCCATGTCCATGCTCCTGTGTATGTGTGTGGAGAATAAAGTCTGGGAAAAATACAGGTTGAGCATTCCTAATCTGAAATATTCCAAAATCTGAAACTTTTTGAGAACTGACATGAAGACAGAAGTGAAAAATTCCAAATGTGATCTCATGTGATGGGTCACAGTCAAAAGACAGTCAAAATATTGTTTCAGCCAGGCGCGGTGGCTCACGCCTGTAATCCCAGCACTTTGGGAGGCCGATGCGGGCGGATCACGAGGTCAGGAGATGGAGACCATCCTGTCAAACACGGTGAAACCCTGTTTCTACTAAAAATACAAAAAAAATTAGCTGGGCATGGTGGCAGGCACCCGTAGTCCCAGCTTCTCGGGAGGCTAAGGCAGGCGAATGGCATGAACTGGGAGGCCACGGAGCTTGCAGTGAGCGGAGATCGCACCACTGCACTCCAGCCTGGACGACAGAGCAAGACTCCATCTCAAAAACAAACAAACAAACAAAAAATTTTGTTTCACGCACAAAATTAAGAACAGTGCATAAGACCAGGCGCAGTGGCTCATGCCTGTAATCCCAGCACTTTGGGAGGCCAAGGCTAGTGGATCAACTGAGGTCAGAGTTTGAAACCAGAGTGGCCAACATGGCAAAACCCCGTCTCTACTAAAATACAAAATTAGCTGAGCATGGTGGTGCGTGCCTGTAATCCCAGTTACTTGGGAGGCTGAGACAGAAGAATCACTTGAACCTGGGAAGTGGAAGTTACAGTGAGCTGATATTGCACCACTGCACTCCAGCCTGACTGAGCAATAAGAGCTAAACTCCGTCTCCAAAAAAAAAAA
>NW_016812395.1:845671-849377 GCF_001698545.2 Rhinopithecus bieti | reverse complement strand
GCCAGGATCGCGCCACTGCACTCCAGCCTGGGTGACAGAGCATGACTCTGTCTCAAAAAAAAAAAAAAAAAACCGACAAAACAAAATTGAAATTATTTTGTGTTATTCTCAGTAGAAAATATCCTATCATCAGAAAATTCTATCATTAAAACATTTTAAATACATGTAAAAGGCAGGATGAAAATATTTTACTATATAAAAACCTATTTCCCAAAGGCTTTTTCTATCCTAGTGTTCCCCATTGAGGTGAATGCCATCTTCCCCTACCCTGAAGCTCTGGCTACAAGACTGGATGCCATCCCCTCTGTCAACCAACCCATCAGCAAATCCTGTGGATTCCAAAATATATTCTAACTGCACACAATTATCACTCTTTCCACTACCACCAACCTAGTCTAAGTCCCCATGGTCTCTGGCCACAGTGAGCCTTTAAAAATATAAACATGTTGTCACTAAAATCCCAAATCTGCCCTCCCCTCCTATCTTTCCCTCTCTCTCTCTCCCAGCCACATAAGCCTCCTTGCATCCTGAAACACACCAAGCACACAACCATCTTGCTGTTTCCCCTGATTCTATTTCATCCAAGCATCTGAAAGACTAAATCCCTCACTTTCGTCACTTCTCTGCTCAAATGTCATCTCACAGATAGGACTTTCCTGACAACTCTAACTAAATCAGCACTCCCACCCTTTTCCCTTTAACCTTCTGAACTCTTTCTTCTGATGATATAAGGCTGTTACTATCACCCTCACCCTACTAGAATGTGTGTTCTATGACAGTATGTTTGGTTCACTGCTGTATACCCAGCAATGAAGTAGTACCTGGCACATATGAGGAGCTCAACAAATACCTGACTGAAATATATACCTAGTTTGGAATGACAACAATAACTTACTCAAGTATATTTTTTCCTTTTCAAATATCCTTCCTCCATTATGTGAGGAATATTATGACAAATATTTCCCCAAATGATTTCTCATTCACAATTTTCTAAGTTAAACCTTAACAGGAGATACAAATGAGTTACCTGCCCCTAGATGGGGTGGGAAAGAAAGCTAGTCAGCAAATAGTCCTCTGATGTCGATATTTCTCCTGCTCCTTATTTCGTACTTTCTTCTCCTTCCCACACTATCAACACATCTACTGCTTTCCCCAAACCTGTTTAGAGAAACACAGGTTTGTGTACTGGTTTCCCCAAACCTCTTCTGGAAGATGGTCTCACCAGTAGTTAGGGTTATTGTACTTGCCCTTCTTTCCCCAGTGTACCAACGTAACTTCCAAGGAACAACATATCCTACGGGAGTTAACTGAGTTAGCAGACAATGAAAAAGGATCACATAAATTCAGGAAAATCTTCATTAAACAAAATTCAGCAGGTGTCTTTCCTGGAGGACTTTTCAGAATCTTAACTATGTTCACATGCATTATAAATTTCTCAAATGGAAATAGATTATACACTGTAATCCAAACTTATTTTTTCAACCCAAACTTATTTTCTTCAAAGAGCTTCTCTAAGAACTTGTAGTCTACATTTATTTTATTCAACACTATTCTGGAGCAAGCGTTCTAAAAACAAATCTGAAATGTGAAAGAAAAGAACAAATGCAAATAGGATCAATCTTTCAGTTATGTCATTAATTATACTCTTCTACCCATCTCAAAAATTCAGGTAGCTTGGCTTACTGAAAACACCTTTTACTTTAGATATCAAAGGAGGCTTAAACAGAGATTTGTTAATGGATTTAAATTATAATTAAGGTGTTCACTGATGTTTAAAATATTTTAAATGAAGGTGTTCACAGGATATTGTTTGGGGATAAATCATTTTTTCATAAATGGTGAAGAGTGATGAAAATTAATAGTTACCAAAAGTAGCATAAACGCAGGGCCCAAAGCATTCAGGTAATTTCCCCTCCACCCACATATCTTTTTTATAACACCACCAACAAAAATAAGGGTGGGATTAAAGGTGCAGAAGGAAGCAAGTTCTGAAAAGTTTGACTCTCAATATTATATTTCTGGATGAAACTATAATTATAGGTAATAGACTCTTATATAAGAAAACTAAGTCAACAGGATCACTTTATAATATGATGAACAATATAAATTCATACCCTGTCTGATGCAAAAATTACTTTCCTAACAATTTTGTCTCCATTATTTTCCCATATACCTCCTGGGAACCCACCCTTATCACTGCCAGTATATGCCTTCCCCTTCCCTTTAAAACCTTCTTCTGGTCAGCTCTTCACCTCTTTCACTGTTATTCTGTATCAGTGCCAGTTTCCAAACTTGAACTCTTTCATCCTAATATTTGCAGAGTATCTTCATACTTGATGTTAGAAAGCGTAAGTTGAACTAGTCACAATCCTAGCATAAAAGAAACTCCTGAAACTTAGAGGCCTTACTGGAATAAGTGCCAACTGCACCCTCCCTAGCAGATAAACAATGCTACCTTCAAGCCCAATCCCACAACAATCCTAAATTCTTTGAAACTAAAAATAGCTCAGCTGTTGTCTCATCTGCCAGCAGATGGCCAGACTATTTTTAAGTCAGGATTCTCGAGAGCAGGAATGGATCAGGCTAAGCTAGGGCAGCCTAGACTCCCTCTCTCTGCAGAAAGCTGTAGTAGGGCAGGTACCAAAAGAGGGCAACCTGGAGCTGTTCCTGGACCTGTGGCCTTCACATCAGTTGTAACAGAGTGTGCGTGTGTGTGTGTGGGNAAAAAAAAAAAGAACAGTGCATAAAATTACCTTTGGATTATGTGTATAAGGTGTATATGAAACATAAGTGAATTCTGTGTTTAGACTTCAATCTCATCCCCAAGATATTTCATTATGTATATGCAAATATTCCAAAATCCAAAAAAACTCAAAATTGAAAACATTTTGATCCCAAGCATTTCCGATATTTAATCTGTACTTCAAAAGTTAACAGTGTTTCAATGAAGTAACACTTCATCATAACAACTAGGATGGCTAAAAATAAAAAGGCAGTAACAAATATTGGTGAGAATTTGGAGAAACAGGAAGCCTTACACACTGCCGGTGGGTATGTAAGATGGTGCAGGCACTTTGGAAAAGAATTTAGCAGTTTCTTAAAAAGTTTCTTGAAAAGTTAAACATAAATTTATCATGTGGCCCGCCAATTCCCTTCCCAGTTTGTCTACCTAGGAGAAATAAAAGTTTACGTCCACACAAAGACTTACACACAAATATTGGTGGCAGTATTATTCATTCAACCCAAATATCCATCAACTGGTAAATGGATAAGCAAAATATAGGATATCTAAACAATGGAATGCTTTTCATCAATAAAAGGAAATGAAGTGTGGATACAAACTTCACGAACGAACCTCAAAAACATACTGAAAGAAACCAGACACTAACGACCACCTGTGTATAACTGCATTTCATGAAATGTCCAGAAAATGCAACTCTAAAGACAGAAAATAGATTAGTGAATGCCTGAAGCTAGGGGTGACAACAAGGGCACTACGGATCTTATTGAAGTAATGGAAATGTTCTAAAACTGGATTTAATGCTGATGGCTGCATAATTCAGTAAACTTACCAAAAATCATTACACTCAAAAAAAGTAAATACTATAGTATGTAAATCATTCATCAGAAAGTTGTTTTTCAAAAAGTTAACAGTGGTTATCTCCAGCTAAGAGTATCACAGTAAATTTTTTTTTTTTTTTTTTTT
>NW_016812395.1:826253-841169 GCF_001698545.2 Rhinopithecus bieti | reverse complement strand
TTAACTCTGCATCCCTTTAAAAGTTTTTCTTTCTGTGAAGATAAAAGTTCCTTAATATAGTGTCTTTGAGAATGGATTCTGTTTTAATGAAGTAAAATCTCCCCTAATGTAGATGCTGTTTCATAAGTTATACTTTTTAGCAAAAAAAGTTTTAAGAATACACGATAAGCTGTAATTTCATGAGTATGGTTTACAGAAAATCCATCTATAATTGGCCATATTAAAACGTAGCTGAATTAATTTTGAATGGCAATACTCTGAAATCTACTCACATGCCAATACAATGATTTTCAAACAAAAAAGGATTAAAAGTCTGACATACTATGTATTTTCCTGTTTACTGTCCATCTCCCTTCAGCTGTATGCTCAATAAATATCTGGGGAAAGAATGAAGACATACATGTGGGTATTTAGAAGGGTTATAACACCACCCACAAACTGACCTCTGTATCTCCACCATCCAACACCCACCCACTCACAATCTATAGACACGACAGGACTAAATCAGGCCTTTTCAGTTTGCTTTCCCATCCTGCTTGATGGCCACACAGATTACCAACAGATCAAAGTGGGCCTGGCCCAGGTCTCAATAGTGAAGTGGAGAAGGTAAGTCTCAAATGGTTTTCAAGGACAATGTATCTGTGGGAATACCATCTTCCTGCAAGACATATTTTCTGCAAAGACAAAATGAGTTATCCTTAACAATTTATGTTTGGGTTGTGATGTAGATAGACTGCAAGGGAAGAAACAAAGTTCACCAGGGATTAGCTACCATGAGATTACTGAGATTTTGCTTTGTCGGAGGCTAAATGTAACTTTGTGAAATGTGGGAAAAAATGCCTTATACATCTCAAGTAAATAAAGTACTGTGATGCCTAGCCCCTCCCTGGGTAGTCACATTCCTCATAACAAGCTTCTACTGAGTATACAGAAGGGGCAAAAAAGTAAAAACCGGCAAAATCTGGAATAGACAACCCTGCTACAGTTGGCACACATATCAAGTAATCCCTAACTCCAGAAATGGCAAGGACCATTTAGAGCCCTACATAGGCCCTCTAAAGATGATGTTCATGAGTGGTAGGGAATACCCAATGCATGAGTTAACAGGACAGTGCAATCACATTCATGGCACACTAGAGATGTGACCATACAATCGTTAAGTTCAATACCCTAATTTTACAGAAAACTTAAGGCCCAGGGACCTGCTAAATACTATAACGTAACACAACTGGGATTTAAATATAGGATCTCTGACTGTCATTCCAGTAGGCATTAAAATAAGCATTAAAATATGCTTATTTATGTTACCGTTTTGGAGAAGGAAAATATATACATACACACAACACACTCCATTTCTTCAGTTTAATACTTACAATTTAATGTATTAAAAATATGTTGTAACATGAAAAATCTGAATTATAAAAAATTAAGGCCAGGAGAGGTAGCTCACACCTATAAATCCAGCACTTTGGGAGGCCAAGGTGGGAGGATCTCTTGAGCCCAGATTTGGAGCCCAGCCTGGGCAATATAGAGAGACCGCCATCTCCACCCAAAAAAAAAAAAAATTGAGCCAGGTGTGGCGGTGTGCCTGAAGCCCCAATTACTTGGGAGGCTGAGGCAGGAGGAATGCCTGATCCTGGGAGTTTGAGGTGGCAGTGAGCACTGATTGTGCCACTGCACTTCACACTGATTGTGCCACTGTGACAGAGCAAGCCCCTGTCTCAACAAACAAAAATTTTAAACTTTATTTATTTATTTTTTATTTTTATTTTTGAGACGGAGTCTCGCTCTGTCGCCCAGGCTGGAGTGCAGTGGCCGGATCTCAGCTCACTGCAAGCTCCGCCTCCCAGGCTCACGCCATTCTCCTGCCTCAGCCTCCCGAGTAGCTGGGACTACAGGCGCCTGCCACCTCGCCCGGCTAATTTTTTGTATTTTTTAGTAGAGACGGGGTTTCACCATGTTAGCCAGGATGGTCTCGATCTCCTGACCTTGTGATCCGCCTGTCTCGGCCTCCCAAAGTGCTGGGATTACAGGCTTGAGCCACTGCGCCCGGCCAATTTTAAACTTTAATTTGAATCTCTCTAAAGTTCTTTCACCTTCAAGTAATTTATAAACCTACATATAACAATTCTTTTAAAACTTCTAAAATCACTTTCTCCCCAGTCCCACCCCAATTTAATTATTCCTTTCAGGATCTAGCTATAAATACAGTTTCTGCCACTAGACAACGGTCTTCTCATACACGGGGAACAGTCTTTTGTTACCAACAAAAATAACAAAATGCAAACTTCAAGTCGATGAGTAAGGTGAAAAAATAAACTTAAGCCCCTTATACTACACATTCAAATTTTTTAAGATGAAATTTCTTTGACTTTTTCATATTACCAATTTTAACGATCTAGGGAAAAAAAACTACGGTATATGACAGCAAATTAAATAGTAGTCTTCTATTTATTTTAATAATTAAAAACTAATTTTAAGTTGTCTTGACTCCTTAACTTTAGCATACTGTAAGTTAATGTGGATTTTTTCCCTTTCAAGAAGGCTTTTTTCCAAAGCCCATTTAGCAAGTTTCCTTTTCTTGCCAATTTGACTTAGTGTATTTCCAGTGCTATAAAATGTAAGCATTAGGAATGCATCTTTGTGTTAAATGTTTTGGTCTCTCAAACGATTTCATCTTTGATGGATACAATAGATCTAACAAGGTTCCCCCTTTAACAATTCCTTATCTGCCTAACCTCATAGGGAGGAGGTATTGTTTAGATTTTCCCTGTTGCGGGCTTCATTACACTAGATCTCTTCCATCTTAACTATAAATCACAGTTCAAGCTTGAGAGCAGCTGCCACTGTCCAGACATGTGGCTAGTGGGTGTCATTGTCTTTTTCATTTTCCTCATTTCAAACCCTCCCTTCCCTTGTCACCTAAAGCCATTTTATCTAAAGGTTCTTTGCTTCCCTGCTTTCACGCCGCCACCCCCACCCCTTAACCACCGGACTTGTTCTTCCAGGTCAGCCCAGTCAGATACAATATTACTCTATGTTTTTCCTGTGGCGGAGGCGGAGAGATGTCAGAACGGGCTGCACCTCTTGCGAACCCCTTCTCAAGACTGTCAACAAGGAAACAACTTCAGCAGCCTATCTCCCCAAAGTACCTCGCTAAACGAAAAAGTTATTGTTAATTATGATATGGAACCTTTCCCACGCCCAATCTTGACATACCGGCCCCACCTCAATTTTCAAGCTAATAAACAACAGCTCATCTTCCGCTTCATCACAAAGGGTGGTATCCAGTCCGCACCTCACGGACCACCAACAAAATCCTCACTCTCAAGTCGATCCCTCGAACCCAGGTGCCCCGCAATCCTAAGCCCGGCCGCGTTTCCCGACCCCAGCTCACTGCCCTTCCTCCTCTACCCTGCCTCTGCCCCACATCCAGCCGAGTTCGTGTCAACTCCAGACAGGGAGCAGAGAGCTCCGCGAGGGCTCCCCGAGGTCAGAAGCGCCGGCCTCGGACAAGCCCCGGGCGACCCCAGCCCCCCACGGGTGCCCCCCTTGTCCCCGCGCCCACAACAAGCACCCCACCTCCGGGCTCCTCCCCACTCACCTAAACGCCATCCCGCAAGCGTGCCTTGTGCGCAGCTGCCGGAGTGCATGCCCGCCTTCTCACTTCCTTTCTCGGCCAGTATCTCTCAGGCCCGGGTCAGAACGATCTTCTTCGTCTCTTCCCCTCATACAGGACGCAGAGCAAGGCAGCCGGCGGGCCTCGGGGTCCGCACCCGCGGCTCCCAGCGGCTGCGAGCGGGAGGAGGAGAAAAGAAGGAAAGAGAAAGAGAGGAGAAGGAGAGTTCTTGGGGGTGGATGTGGGGAGGGACGTGCGGGGAGGCAGCGGCAGCGATCAGGAAAGGCGGGCGAGCGCGACAGCCGCGCGTGCCCGGCGAGCGGGCGTCGATCTGCTTTCCTCACCGCGCCCGAGAAAGCTCGTACGTCTGAGGGCCGCGCCCCTCGGGCCTCATTCTCCCGGCCGGGGTCGCGTCCGGCCCCCCCTCTCACTCGTCTCCCTCCCGGGCCCTGGCGCCAGTAAGTGAAGGCCCGCCTGGTCCGCGGCTGCTCTGCCGGAACTGAGCGGACTAGGGCGGCGCCTCTCACAGGCCACCGCTGAGAGAGGCCCCTACCCTGGCCTACTGGTTTGGGGATTAGCACCCCCCCGCCCGCGGCGAGCAACTGCCTCCATCACCGGCGACCTGTCCCGGCCGGCCAGGTTGCCGGCAAGAAACGGACGCGTCACGCCAAGCGGTCGAAATCCGAACGGCCTGCCAGAGAGGAAAGCAGCGGCGGCCGGCGGCGGCGGCGCTGCCTGCCAGAGCCTGCCGCGGCCCGGGCAGCCTGGGGAGGCTGGGGGCGGAGGGCGGCGCGGAAGGAGCGGCCCGAGCCGCAGCGCTACGGCGGCCCGGTGGGGCCTCCAGCGTTCGCCTGCAGGGCGGCGTGGGGCGTGGCGGGCCTCTGGTGGCGCCGCGCCTAGCACTTCGGGCTCTTGGCTGCGGCCGAGTTGCGGGGGCAGAGATCCCCCCCCATCTCGGCACCCCTGCTCCTGCCGAATGAACAGGACTTCTGGCTACTCTGCATCGGCTTCTCTAACTTTCTGATGGGGGTGCAATCCTTTGCATTCCAGGGGTCACAGGAACACCCGCATCGCCAGTTCTCAGCCACACTGGGTCTCCGCCTGCATCACTGGACTCTAAAATTTCCTCCTTCCCCGGTGCACGGAAGTGCTATCCAGGACTGTGCTCTCCGACTACCTCAGGGAGGATTCTGTTTTGGGAAAAGTAAGCCAAAACCTATTGATTTAGAGTTCTAAAATGTTTCACTTTTTTCTCTCTGTCGGATGAATCAGTCAACTGTAGACTTCAGGTCCCTTCTGAATCGACTCAGTTAAGGTGAATGGTTGTGAATGAGGTCCCTTAGAGCCCTGTGTTTCTGTGCCTTTAATACTAAGATTTAGTCCAGGACATGTAAACAAGTTTAGAATGGAAAAGCTTTAAGTACAAACAGATTAACAAGTTTAGAATGGAAAAGCTTTAAGTACAAACAGATTAACACACGTGACCATGTGTTTGCATTAGTCTGAGTGTAGAACTCAAATTTCTGCAGTATTTAATTTCTACGGTTTCCTTCTGAGCAGAAAAAGAATACCATAAAAATATATGCAAACATTTTATATGGTGATCTAGGGTCACATCTCCGAGTTCTAAGCTACTGTGGCACCATCCACACAGGTTCCCTAGTGTTTACTATGCATCTGTCACTGTTTTGTTCTTTTACGTTGCCTAACTGGAGGCTTCTCCTAACGCAACCATCCAAACCTAAGGAAGGAGAAACTTAAGTGACTTTGTGAACTTAGTGAAGTGACTGGATTTGGGAAGGCTAAAACCCAGAGGAAATAAAATGGAAAACTTGAAGGTGACAAATTAAAGTGGAAAAATAGATTAATTTTTTTAAACTTTATTGTCCTGAGAAACAAATCTATAAATTAATTTTATTTTAGAGACTATCTCTAGATTACTGGAAATAAAGGATTCATTATACTCTTAGATCAGGTATAATACTGATTTCTGTGTATACGTTAATAAACTTTTTTAGAACAAGTTCCATTTCTTTTATTTTTTTCTTCCCTTCTTTCACAGGTGTTGATCCATTTCTAATTCATCTTTGTTTCTTCATAATGGAGTGTTGTGCCAGGTACTGTTGAGGGTACTAGCTGATCACCAAACCCATTTACTCTTCTTTCTTAGTATAGAATTGCATTGTCCAGCCTCACTTGAAGTTAGGTGTAGCCATCCAGGCTTAATCTATTGTTAAAAAAACAAGAAACTCCCACAATCTTTAATGCTCTTTCCCTTCTTTTTTTTTTTCTTTTGGTAGAGATGGCATCTCACCATGTTGAACTCCTGGCCTCAAGCGATCCTCCTGCCTCAGCCTCCCAGGGCTGAGAATAAAGACATAAGCCACCATGCTCAGCCTCTCTTTTCCCTTCTATGGCCACATGCTGAAGATGGCAGAACCACAAGTTAGGAGTCTTAGTTCCTGAATTGGAACTCTTGGAGAAGAACCATCTACACATTAGGAATACTTATTTTGGACTTCACATGAACGAAGCAGACTCTTCAGTTACGTTTAGCTGTCAGCTTTATCGTAACAACATACTTGGGATTCATTGATGAACAAGACAAGCTGGCACCTGTAGTCCCAGCACTTTGGGAGGCTAAGGCAAGAGAATGACTTGAGGCCAGGAGTTCCAGATGAAACTGGGCAACATAGCAAGACGCTGTCTCTACAAAAAACAGAAAAATTAGCCAGGCATGGTGGCATCCACCTGTAGTTGCAGCTGCTCAGGAGACTGAGGTGGAAGGATCGCTTGAGCTCAGGAGTTCAAGGCTGCAGTGAACTATGAGATGATAGTGCCACAGCATTCATAATCATCTCATCTGCTTGCTTTGCTTGTTGATTGGTTGCGTGTTTCTCTCATAATTGCAGGGACCTCATCTCTGTCTATTCACTTCTATGTGCCCATCATCTATTATATTGCTGGCATAGAGAAGGCATTTGCTATAAACTTACAGAAACTTGGATAAATGAAAGGCACCATGCTAAGACAAGCATGATACCTGCCCTTTTGAACCTTACAGTATAGAGCAGGGAAAAGATATTAAGTCAGTAGTGAATATACAATTACAAATCTGTTAAGTATGATTAAAGAATAGAGTGCTGTGAGGGAATCTACTTTGGATTATAGATTCACGGGTGGCTTCCCTGAAGAAGTAACATTTAAATTGAGACCTGAGAGAAGAGTAGACATTAGCCAAACTAAGTCATGAAGAACTTTCCAGGCAAAGTCTCTTGGGGTAGGGGGAAGCTTGGCAAGTTTCAGGAAACAAAACAAGGCAGTGTGGCTGAAAGTTAGGATCAAGGGGAATGGTGCCAGTCAGGATGAAGAGGGAGCTAGGAACCAGATCATTCAGAATCTTGTAGGCCATGTTAGGGGGTTGCAATTTCATCCTAATAGCAATGGAAATTCATTGAAAGGTTTTAAAAGTAGGGGATAAAGTGATCCAATTGGTGATTTAAAAATAATCCCTCTGTTACATGGAGAATGGATTGGAGGGGGACAAGTGAGGATGTGGCAAAACATTAAGGAATTTATTACAACAGTGCAGGATGGCTTGGTCGGGTCCAGGGCCACCAAGCCAGGTTGTGGAGATCATGCCCTGCACAAGGGAGCAAGTGTGGCTGAAATCCAGCCCCACTATCTGCCCAAAAGAAGAGGCTTCTTTCTCTAATTTGCATAAAGGTTAGCCCAGAAATGACAGTGGTGGCATGGAGATGGAGCAAAGTAGACAGATTCGGGATATACTTTGGTGGCAGAATAAATCGGACTTAGTTAACTGGAGTGCAGGTTAGAGGGAGAAAGAGGTCACAAATGCATACCAGGTTTCTGCTGGGAACCAGTGAACAGTTGGAAATGCCATTTGTAGAGATAGGCTAGATGGAAGATTTGAAGGTAAAGTGCAGTTATCAGTTTCAGAAGAATAAACTCCTCTGAGATATGACCTAACCCTCCCAGAAGGAATGATTTGCATCTTCCTTTGAGAGGACAACTCATCCTCTTCCCTTGCTGGGCTTACCCAAAAGGTGGTGGTGCTTGAGGGTGGAGTGGTGTAGGAGTAGTCTTAGGAGATGGGCACTCGTATCCACTTGAAACTCAAGATATTAACTCAGATCTATAGCAAAAATAGAGTAAGATCTAGAGATAAAGGCTGATGCGTCTTTGGATATTTTTCTATCTTTTCTTTTTTTTTTTTTTTTTGTTTTTTTTTTTTTGAAGACAAGTCTGCTCTGTCACCCTCAGGCTGGAGTGCAGGGGCGCTAAGATCTCAGCTCTCACTGCAACCTCCTACCTCCCGGGTTTCACACCATGTCTCCTGTCTCTCAGCTCTTCAAGTAGCTGTGACTTTACAGGCGCCTGCCACCACGCTTCATAACACTTATTTTTTGTATTTTAATAAAAACAGGGTTCCCTTCACTGCTGTTCGCCAGAGATGGTCTCGATCTCACTGAGCCTTGTGATCCCGCCGTCGGCTCCACTAGTGGTGGGAGGATTACAGGCTGAGCCAACCAGCGCTCTGGGCACTATTTTTCAATCTTTTATTGACAAGGTACACAGGGGGAGTGGCAGGACGGTTTGATCGTATTTACCATGGAAATTATGATACAGGCAAGGCCAACGGTGGCTCACTCCTGTAAAACCCAGCCACTTTGGGATGGCTGAGGCAGCGTGAATTACATTCCTGAGGTCAGGAGTTCAATGTACCAGCCTGGGCCAACTATGGTGGAAAGACCCCATCTCTAAATAAAAATCAAATTATGGCATGGTATCGTCAGATGTGGTTGGCGGGATGCCTGTATCGCTACTCAGGAGGCTGGCGGTAGAGAGGGGGGGAATCGCATTGAACCCGGGAAGGGCAGAGTTGCAGTGAGCGCAGATCACACCGACTGCACTCCCCAGCCAGGCAACAGAGTGAGACTCTGGTCTCAATAAAAAAAAAAAGAAAAAGAAGAGAGAGAAAGAAAAGAAATTATGAGTAACATCCTCCTGAGTATATATGGTTTTTTAACTTTTAATCATTAATGTTGTTTGGTGTGAGATAAATCCAGTCTCAGTATTCACTTGTACTGGCTCCTTGCAGTTTTCGAAACATTACCAGATTCTTTTCTGAATTCTAAATATCTTATCCTCTAAATTTTGAAATATATTTTTCCTTTTTTATGTTTTATTTGTTGTTTCTTGTTATTATGTTTGTTTTTTTGGAGACAGAGTCGTCGGAACTTTGTTGCCTGGGTTGGAGTGCAGTGGAGCAATCCTCACGCTCACTGCATACCGCCGCCTCTGGAGTTCAAGCAATTCTCCTGCTCAGCCTCCCGAGTTTAGCTGGGATTACAGGCACCCACATAGACTAAACCCAGCATATATTGTTTCTTTACATAATTGCTTTCCTGAGTACCATTTTTGCCTCTCAGTTTGCACTCTCAATTCCTATTACCTAATTCCCCCTCATCATTTCCCTTCCATCTGTTAGTTTTGCTGCGTACTGGGCTGCTTTGGCTTTTCTTCTGGATAATTTTCCCATTGTTTCCAAAGAGTCAAATAATATCAAGCAATAAAAGATTTGATCTGGTTTTAGCACTTTATGGTGGTGTGCACTTTCATAGTCCTTTCTCATATAGATATACATTCGCAGTGGAACCTCCAAAGATTTAATAATTCTGGAGGGTAAAATTTAAATTAATGTGGGCATATTTGATTGATGTTAAAAGCCAATATTAGGTTATATAAATAAAAAATAACATCATGTTTACTTGACTAAAAAAAACTATATGATGCCTCCAGTAGTCTTTCTCAGATAATCTCAGAATTCTGTTAATTTTTAAAACATTCCATAATCTGACTCCTGACATTGGTAGAAGTGGAAAAAAAATTATTTTCCCTCTACCTGTATTAAGTTAGTTCATTGACTGGGGCTCTGCAAATTAGATGGACAAAAGACAGATTAACAAAAGCAAGATTTATTAACCTCTGCGTGACACAGTTATGGGAGTTCTCGGTGATGAGTAACTCAAAAGTGTGGTGGTTAGAACTTGTTCTTACACAGCTTCTTAACAAAATAATAAATTTTTAGAAAAATCCTACAAAGGAAAGGACTGAGTTTCTAGCATAGCAAATTTGGGAAGGTAAATATATGAGAGAACTAGCAGAAGATGAAAGCTAGGTAATAAAATTTGTTATGTATTATTGAATCCTAGGGGTCCACAGGTGTCTCCAGTGATTAACTTCTGTCCTTCCTGGTAAAGGGGTGGGGGTGTGGGAGTGGACGGGGAGGAGACACCTTTACAAAGCCAGGATTACAGTTTGGCAAGTCTGGCTCCAGAGCCCATATTCTAAATAACTATGTCGCCTCTGTAACAGTTTAGTTTGTCTTTTATGGTAATGCCCCAGTCCCTCTTCCTCAGTTATACACATGTAGGCACTCATGTTCCAGCGCATTCCCTTCTCCAAATCACCCTCTACCTTTTATCCCCATGCAACGTACTCATGTAAACACCAAGTTCATTCACACCTGTGTTCCTTTATTCATCTTTCAGATGATCCAGAGTGCTCACTGCCACCTTTCTTTTATTTGTTCTCCCCAAAGGCTTCCCAACCTTCAAAGTCTCTTTGAAATTCCATCCTCTCCTAAAAGTTCTTTCTTCTACCTGCATTAACACTATTCTTTCCCTTCTATGTCTTACAGCATTATCTACCTCACACTTTATGCCTAACTGTCCCCAGTAGTGTTTAATTTTCTACTTTTAAGTTTTTGAAGACTAGGCATACACAAAAAGATGAGGCAGCCAACTTAGCAAAAGATGAGAAACATTGATTAAACAGAAACAATCAGTTTTGCTGAAACCACAATAATGGCATGACTAATAGAAGAAAGGCCACTCCAAAATAAATCGTCTGCTTTCTTGCTTTTCATGTAAGCTAACTTGATATTCCACTTTCACTAGTGTGCTTGTTTTTACCTCATTTATTAAGACAATAAATGGATATAATGTATCCTTAGCCAGGCGCAGTGGCTCATTCCTATAATCGCAGCACTTTGGGAGGCCCAGGGGAGCAGATCACCTGAGTTCAGGAGTTTGAAACCGACCTGGCCAACGTGGTGAAACCTGGTCTCTGCGGAAAAAAAAAAAAAAAATCAGCGGGGCGTGATGGCTCATGCCTGTAATCCCAGCCACTTGGAAGGCTGAGGCAGGAGAATTGCTTGAACTTGGGAGGCGAAGGTTGCAGTGAGCCGAAATTGCGCCACTGCACTCCAGCCTGGGTGACAAGAGTGAAACTCAGTCTCCAAAAAAATAAAAAAGAATATAGTGTATCTTTAAACTGGGCGATTCTACTTGTCCTACAGGTAAGGTATCAAGACATTAGACAGGGCAGACAGAGGGAGAACATGGTGTATTAAATAATTTGATTTAGAAAGAAAAGACAGCAAATTTTTATAGAATAAGTGACTATAAAGGGGTATTTGATAAAGAGAACATTCCAAAAAGTTAGAATGTGGTTGCAAAAATAAATAAATACAAATCTAGAGCCATATGGCTTTCTGAGAATTTAAAACCATCCAATGCTAATCTTTTACAGAATAATGAAATTGGAAGCATAAACTCTTAAATTTTCCTAGAATGTTTGATTTCACAATTCTCTAGCATGATGAAAGGTACTTACTTTCAATCTATAGCACTATACTCTACTCTTCTCTATACAGTTGTAATTTTTCCTGGAAAGTCACACCAATGATAGCTACTACTTATTGGATATTTACTTTGTATGAAGCTCTTGACAAGCATTAAGTCAATCCTTAATCCACAACTCAGTGAGATATATATATATATCTCATAAACATATGAGATATATATATCAAAAATATATATATGTATTTTTTTATAGTTGAGAAGGAGAAAAGTTCAACAAGTTAATTGCCCAAAGTTACAGTGTGGCAGAACCAAATACAAATCTAACTTTGTCATTTGCCAAAATCCATGGATGCTCTTAACCATTGTTTCATCCTATTTCTTTCTTAGTCACGTATTTCTAAATATCCTTTTGAGATGACTTCTCACCAGTATTGTGCCATAATTATTTTAAGGCAGGACCACATTATCTCTTTCTTTTGGAACTACCCTCAACAGCTAGTACACTGAAATGAATTTTAAATGTTAATGAATAAGTGGACATTAACCTTTCTAATGAGGTCAGGTTTTCCAAAAAAGTTTTAATGGGAATTTTTTATTAAAAGCCTGCCTTTTAAAGAAATTGAATTTTTAGTTTAGTTTAAAACTTGGAAAAAGAAATTTCCAGGCCCAAATGGTTTCATTGCTGAATTCTATCAAACATTTAGAGAAGAAATAACACCATCTCTTTCAGAAAAAAGAGAACACTTTTCAGCTTATTGTATGAGGCCAGCGAAATCAAATAAAAACAGGACAGAACTACAGATTCATATCCTTCCTGAACATAGATGCAAAGGTTCTCAACAAAATATTAGCAAATAAAAATCAGCAAAATGTTAAAAGAATAATACACCACAACCAACAGGAGGTTCATGCTGGGAATGCCAGCTGGGTAACTATTAGAAAAGCAAGTAAGGGGCCGGGCACAGTGGCTCACGCCTGTAATCCCAGCACTTTGGGAGCTGAGGCAGGAGGATCACAAGGTAAAGAGATCGAGACCATCAACATGGCGAAACCCCGTCTCTACTAAAAATATAAAAATTAGCAGGGCGTGGTGGCATGCACCTGTAGTCCCAGCTACTCAGGAGGCTGAGGCAGGAGAATCACTTGAACCCAGGAGGCAGAGGTTGCAGTGAGCCGTGATCATGCCACTGCACTCTAGCCTGGCGAGAGAGCAAGTCTCCGTCTCAAAAAAAAAAAAAGAAGAAAAAGGAAAAGCAAGTAAGGTTATTGACCACACTAGCAGACTAGAAGAAAAACTACCTGGGCCTGGCACGGTGGCTCACGCCTGTAATCCCAGCACTTTGGGAAGCCAAGGCAGGCAGATCACAAGGTCAGGAGTTTGAGACCAGCCTGACCAACAGGGTGAAACCCCGTCTCTACCAAAAACACAAAAATTAGCCGGGCATGGTGGCACGTGCCTGTAATCCCAGCTACTCAGGAGGTTGAGGAAAGACAGTCACTTGAACCGAGGAGGGGGAGGTTGCAGTGAGCTGAGACTCTGTCTCAAAAAAAATAAATAAATAAAAACGATAACGTCATTTGATGCAGAATAAGCATTTAATAAAATTTAATAGAATTTAATAAAATTCAGCATCCACTTATGCTGAAAACTCTCAGCAAACATACTCAACCTGATAAAGAATATCTTCAAAAAGACCAACTACAGGCAACATTATACTTAATGGCAAAAACTTGAATGCCGTGAATGGAAAGAAGGCAAGGATGTTTACTCTCAAGACTCGTATTCAACAGTATACTGGAAGTCCTAACCAGTATAATCAGGCAAGGAAAAGAAAGACACACAGGCTGGAATGGAGGAAACAAACTGTCCTTACTCAGTCAGCATAATTGTATATGTAGGAACCTACCAAAAAAAAAACTCCTAGAACTTACAATTGAGTTTAACAACTTCACAGGATACGAAGTCAGTGAATGAAAATGAATTCTATTTTTTTTTTAATTATCATTATACTTCAAGTTCTACGGTACATGTGCACAACGTGCAGGTTTGGTACATAGGTATACATGTGCCATGTTGGTTTGCTGTACCCATCAACTCATCATTTACATTAGGTATTTCTCCTAATGCTATCCCTTCCCCAGCCCCCAGCCCCCGACAGGCCCTGGTGTGTGATGTTCCCCACACTATGTCCAACTGATCTCATTGTTCAATTCCCACCTATGAGTGAGAATATGCAATGTTTGGTTTTCTGTCCTTGTGATAGTTTGCTGAGAATGATGGTTTCCAGCTTCATCCATGTTCCTGCAAAGGACATGAACTCATCCTTTTTTATGGCTACATAGAAAAGGATGCATATGTACCACATTTTCTTAATCCAGTCTATCATTGATAGACATTTGGGTTGGTTCCAAGTCTTTGCTATTGGGAATAGTGCTGCAATAAACATAGGTGTGCGTGTGTCTTTATAGTAGCATGATTTATAATCCTTTGGGTATATACCCAGTAATGGGATTGCTGGGTCAAATGGTAATTCTAGTTCTACATCCTTGAGGAATCTCCACACTGGCTTCCACAATAGTTGAACTAATTTACACTCCCACTAACCGTGTAAAAGCGTTCCTATTTCTCCACATCCTCTCCAGCACCTGTTGTTTCCTGACTGTTTAATGATTGCCATTCTAACTGACGTGAGATGGTATCTCATTGTGGTTTTGATTTGCATTTCTCTGATGACCAGTGATAATGAGCATTTTTTCATTTGTCTGTTGGCTGCATAGATGTCTTCTTTTGAGAAGTGTCTGTTTATATCCTTTGCCCACTTTTTGAGGGGATCGTTTGTTTTTTTCTGTAAATTTGTTTGAGTTCTTAGTAGAGTCTGGATATTAACCCTTTGTCAGATGGGTAGATTGCAAAAATTTTCTCCCATTCTGTAGGTTGCCGGTTCACTCTGATGGTAGTTTCTTTTGCTGTGCAGAAGCTATTTAGTTTAAGTAGATCCCATTTGTCTATTTTGGCTTTTGTGCCATTGCTTTTGGTGTTCTAGTCATGAAGTCCTTGCCCATGCTGATGTCCTGAATGGTATTGCCTAGGTTTTCTTCTAGGGTTTTTATGGTTTTAGGTCTAACATTTAAGCCTTTAATCCATCTTGAATTAATTTTTGTATAAGGTGTAAGGAAGAGATTGATCCAGTCAGCTTTCTACATATGGCTAGTCAGTTTTCCCAGCACCATTTATTTAATAGGGAATCCTTTCCCTATTTATTGTTTTTGTCAGGTTTGTCAAAGATCAGATGGTTGTAGATGTCTGGTGTTATTTCTGAGGCTTCTGTTCTCTTCCATCGGTCTATATCTCTGTTTTGGTACCAGTACCATGCTCTTTTGGTTACTGTAGCCTTGTAGTATAGTTTGAAGTCAGGTAGCGTGATGCCTCCAGCTTTATTCTTTTTGCTTAGGATTGTCTTGGCAATGCTGGCTCTTTTTGGTTTCATATGAACTTTAAAGTAGTTTTTTCCAATTCTGTGAAGAAAGTCATTGGTAGCTTGATGGGGATGGCATTGAACCTATACATTACTTTGGGCAGTATGGTCATTTTCACGATATTGATTCTTACTATCCATGAGCATGGAA
>NW_016812395.1:820731-824125 GCF_001698545.2 Rhinopithecus bieti | reverse complement strand
CTGGCTGCCCTTAACACTTTTTCCTTCATTTCAACCTTGGTGAATATGACAAGTATGTGTCTTTGAGTCACTCTTCTCGAGGAGTATCTTTGTGATGGTCTCTGTGTTTCCTGAATTTGAATGTTGGCCTGCCTTGCTAGGTTGGGGAAGTTCTCCTGGATAATATCCTGAAGAGTGTTTTCCAACTTGGTTCCATTCTCCCCATCACTTTCAGGTATACCAATCAGACGTAGATTTGGTCTTTTCACATAGTCCCATATTTCTTGGAGGCTTTGTTAACTTCTTTTACTCTTTTTTCTCTAACCTTGTCTACTCGCTTTATTTCATTAATTTGATCTTCAGTCGCTGATACCCTTTTTTCCACTTGATCGAATCGGCTACTGAAGCTTGTGCATGCATCACAAAGTTCTTGTGCTGTGGTTTTGACTTCATCAAGTCATTTAAGGTCTTCTCTACACTGTTTATTCTAGTTAGCCATTCATCTAATCTTTTTTCAAGGTTTTAGCTTCCTTGCGATGGGTTCAAACATCCTCCTTTAGTTTGGAGAAGTTTGTTATTACCGACCTTCTGAAGCCTACTTCTGTCAGCTCGTCAAAGTCATTCTCTGTTCAGCTTTGTTCTGTTGCTGGTGAGGAGTTATGATCCTTTGGAGGAGAAGAGGCACTCTGATTTTAGAATTTTCAGCTTTTCTGCTTTGGTTTCTCCCATCTTTGTGGTTTTATCTACCTTTGGTCTTTGATGATGGTGACCTACAGATGGGGTTTTGGTGTAGATGACCTTTTGTTGATGTTGATGCTATTCCTTTCTGTTTGTTAGTTCCTTCTAACCTAACTAACCTAACTGTTGCTTCTAACAGTTAGGTCCCTCAGCTGCAGGTCTGTTGGAATTTGCTGGAGTTCCACTCCAGACCCTGTTTGCCTGTGTATCACCAGTGGAGGCTGCAGAACAGCAAATATTGCAGAACAGCAAATATTTTTTCTTTCTTTCTTTCTTTCTTTCTTTCTTTCTTTCTTTTTTTTTTTGAGACGGAGTCTCGCTCTGTCGCCCAGGCTGGAGTGCAGTGGCCGGATCTCAGCTCACAACAAGCTCCGCCTCCCGGGTTTACGCCATTCTCCTGCCTCAGCCTCCCGAGTAGCTGGGACTACAGGCACCCACCACCTCGCCTGGCTAGTTTTTTCGTATTTTTTAGTAGAGACGGGGTTTCATCGTGTTGGCCAGGATGGTCTTGATCTCCTGACCTCATGATCTGCCCATCTTGGCCTCCCAAAGTGCTGGGATTACAGGCTTGAGCCACCACGCCCGGCAGAACAGCAAATATTGCTGCCTGATCCTTCCTCTGGAAGCTTCGCCCCAGAGGGGCAGCCTCCTGTATGAGGTATCTGTCGGCCCCTATTGGGAGGTGTCTTCCAGTTAGGCTACATGGGGCTCAGGGACCCACTTGAGGCAGTCTGTCCATTCTCAGAGCTCAAACGCCATGGTGGGAGAACTGCTACTCTCTTCAGAGCTGTCAGACAGGGATGTTTAAGTCTGCAAAAGTTGCCTGCTCCTTTTGTTCAGCCCACAGAGGTGGAGTCTAGAGGCAGTAGGCCTTGTTGAGCTGTGGTGGGCTCTGCCCAGTTTGAGCTTCCTGGCCACTTTGTTTACCTACTCAAGCCTCAGCAATGGTGGACGCCCTTCCCCCAGCCAGGCTGCCATCTCACAGATCAATCTCAGACTGCTGAGCTAGTAGTAAGCAAGGCTCCATGGACGTGGGACCCGCTGAGCCAGGCATGGGAGAGAATCACCTTGTCTGTCAGTTGCTAACACCTTGGGAAAAGTGCAGTATTTGGGCAGGAGTACCCCGTTTTCCAGGTAGTCTGTCCCAGCTTCCCTTGGCTAGGAAAGGGAAATCCCCAACCCCTTGTGCTTCCCAGGTGAGGCGATGCCCTGCCCTGCTTCAGATCACCCTCCGTGGGCTGCACCCACTGTCCAGCCAGTCCCACTGAGATGAACCAGGTGCCTGAGTTGGAAATGCAGAAATCACCCGTCTTCTGTGTCAATCATGCTGGGAGCTGCAGACCAGAGCTGTTCCTATTTGGTCATCTTGGTGAAGTCCTGGGGTTTTTTTGGTTTGTTTGTTTTGTTTTTTTTGAGACGGAGTCTTGCTCTGTCACCTGGGCTGGAGTGCAGTGGCGCAATCTTGGCTCACTGCAAGCTACGCCTCCAGGGTTCATGCAATTCTCCTGCCTCAGCCTCCCAAGTAGCTGGGATTACAGGCGCCCACCACTATGCCCAGCTAATTTTTTGTATTTTTTTTAGTAGAGACAGGTTTCACCATGTTGGTCAGGCTGGTCTCGAATTCCTGACCTCGTGATCTGCCTGCCTTGGCTTCCCAAAGTGCTGGGATTACAGGTGTGAGCCACTGCGCCTGACTGTTTTATATATTGTCATGTACAACTGGAAACTAAAATTTTAAAACTCTATTTACACTAAAGCCAAAAAATGAAATACTTGATTATAAATCTGACAAAACATATATACAAGCCATATGCTGAATACAAAATGTTACCTAGTATTCGATAACAGGGTGACTACAGTCTAATAATTTAATTGTGCATTTAAAATAACTAAAATAGTATAATTGGATTGTTTGTAACACAAAAGGTAAATGCTTGAGGGAATGGATACCCTATTTTACATGATGCGATTATCATGCATTGCATCTCTGTATCAAAACATCTCATGTACCACATAAATATTTACACTTACTATGTACCCACAAAATTAAAATAATTATTTTCAAAATACATCGATGAAGGGAATAAAAGCTTAAATAAACAGGAAGACATATGTTCATGGATTGGAAGATGTCAGTTGGTCTGTAGGTTTAGCAGAATTCCAATTATGTGGTTATACACAAGCTGATTCTAAAGTATACATGGAAAGGCAGTGTAACTAGAAAAGTCATACAATTTTAAAAGAATAGAATTGGAGGAATAACAATACCCACTGTTGAGACAACATAAAGTTATAATAAGACATTAGGGTATTGGCTGAGGGATAGACACATCGATCACAGAATAGGAAGTCCAGATACAAACCCACAGAAATATAGCCAGTTGTGGCCAGGTGCAGTGGCTCATGCTGGTAATCCCAGCACTTTGGGAGGCCAAGGCAGGCAGGATCACCTGAGCCCAGGAGTTTGAGACCAGGCTAGGCAACATGGCAAAACCCGCTCTCTATAAAAAATACAAAAAATTAGCCACACACAGTGATGAGTACCTATAGTCCAGCTACTTGAGAGGCTGAGGTGGGAGGATCACCTGAGCCATGGAAGTCTAGGCTGCAGTGAGCCATGATTGCACCACTGCACTCCAGCGTGGGCGATGGGAGTGAGACCCTCTCTCAAAAAAAA
>NW_016812395.1:810394-820301 GCF_001698545.2 Rhinopithecus bieti | reverse complement strand
TATATATATATATATATATGTATATATATATGTATGTGTGTGTGTCTGTGTGTGTGTGTGTGTGTTTGTGTAGTCAGCTGATTTTTGACAAAGGTTCAAAGTCAATTATGTGAAGACAGGATAATCTTCTCAAGAAACGATATTGAAACCATTAGATATCTATATGTGAAAGAAAGGGCCTCAATCTAACTATCACATTTTATACAAAAAAAAATAGATCATAGAGCTAAATGTAAATCTATAAAACTTTGATGAATAAACATAGGAGAAAATCTTCATGAGTTGGTGTTAGGCAGAAAGTTTGTGGGGTTAACACCAAAGCATGATCTATAAAAGAAAAAAACTGATACACTGGACTTCACAAAATTTAAAACTTTTGCTCTGTAAAGTGTTAAGAGCAAAAAAAGACAAGTTATAAAATGGAAGAAAATTTGAAAATCACATATTTGACAAATGGCTTGTATTTAGAATACATATTTTTTAAAATTCTCAAAATCAATAATAAAATATCAAGCAACCCAACTTAAAATTGGTAGAATACTTGGACACTTCAGTAAAGGGGATGTACAATGGTAAACAAGCAAAAAAAAAATGTTCAACATCATTACCTATTAAGGAAATGCAAAATAAAACCACAATGAGTTACTACTATACACCTATTAAAATGGCTGAAATAAAAAATGCTGCAATATCAAGTGCCAGAGGGGATGTAGATCAATCTGAACTCTCATACATTGCTGGCAGAAATGCAGAATGGTACAACAAGTTGGGAAAACAATTTTGGCACTTGCTTATAAAGTTAAACTAACACTTAACCCGTGTCCCAGCATTCCTACTGCTAGATATTTACGTAACCTAGGGAAATTAAAACTTACGTTCACCCAAAAACATGTACACATATGTGTAACTCTGTTCATACTCACTAAAAATTGGAAACAATTCAAATTTTGTCTTTCTTTGGGTAAATGGATGAACAAACACTGGCATATCTATACAATGTTCTAGTGCTCAGCAATATAAAAGGACAAATTATTGATACATGCAACAACTTGGATGAATCTCAAAAGCATTTTGCTGAGTGAAAGAATATAATTTCAAAAGGTTTTATGCTATATTATTCATTTCTATGATATTCTGAAAAAGGCCAAACTATAGAGATGAAAACATCAGTGGTTATCACCTATCATATGTGGAGGTAGGAGGTGTGTATAAAGAGATGTAATGTAATTTAGGGGACTGGGAGTGATGAGCATATTCTCTATTTTTTTTCTTTTTCTTTTTTGAGACAGAGTCTCGCTCTGTTGCCTAGGCTGGAATGCAGTGGCGAAATCTCAGCTCACTGCAGCCTCTGCCTCCTGAGTTCAAGCAATTCTCCTGCTTCAGCCTCCCGAGTAGCTGGGACTACAGGCGCCTGCCACCACGCCCGGCTAATTTTTGTATTTTTAGTAGAGACGGGGTTTCACTATGTTGTCCAGGCTGGTCTCTATCTCCTGACCTCGTGATCTGCCCGCCTCGGCCTCTCAAAGTGCTGGGATTACAGGCGTGAGCCACTGCGCCCAACCACATATTCTCTAATCTGATTGTGATGGTGTAGAAATCTACACATCCGTGTGTGTAAATTCATAGACCTGTTCACAAAAATACATCAGTTTTACTCTATGATAATATATTTTTAAACTTTACTTTCAATACCACTAAATATCACTTTCATTTATATGGGACTATTAAATCAGAACTCACTGAATATAAGGCAGAGAGAGATGATTAATTCTAGAGGTTTTTATTTTATAATTTAAAAGAAACACAGGTTTGCTACATCAAGCAGTAGAAAAATATAAGCAGTATTGAGGAGAGGAAGGTCTGTTAGTAAAGAGGCTAAAGTATCCAGCTAAGACATGCACTGAATTTTCTGGACAATTATATACAATTCCACTCACGTATAAGCAAGTAAGGCTCTTGAGGCATATAAATGATTCCACTGCAATAAGTTACATTTTTTGGAACTCTATTAACACATACATTCAAAGCTCTTTTTGGTGATTTATCATCGTTTCAACCTGAAGAGTTTCTGAAATTTCCTAACATACCATTCATAACCCCAACAGAATCCTTTACATACTGAAATAAGTCAATATTGTTTTCTTTTTTAAAATATCACCACTGATGAGGAGCTAAGTCTTAAGTTTTTTAAATATTTAAGAAAATATTAAATTCATTATAAAAAATAATAATTTAGTATTTATCTTGTTTATAAATATGTTTCCTCTGTGGTTGGACAACTGGATTATAATTTGTTTTAGAGTTCTCAATTGCAATTATATTAATTTAAAACTATATTTTGAGACTAGTAAAATTAATTATGGTACATCCATCTAATGGAATACTATGTAGCTGTAATAAAGAATGAAGATGCTTTTAATGTACTGGTATGGAATGGTCTCAAATTTCTTAATATATCAGGTGTATAAAGCAAACTTGAGAATAGTAGGCAAAACATGCTATTATTTATGCAAAAAGGGGAAAATTTTATACTTACACATACACACGTAGATATATGCATGTGTATTTACTTATAAGACTTAGACTATCGGTCAGGCGCTATGGCTCACGCCTGTAATCCCCGCACTTTGGGAGGTCGAGGCGGGTGGATCACCTGAGGTCAGGAGTTCCCGACCAGCCTGGCCAACATGGTGAAAGCCCGTTTCTACTAAAAATACAAAAAATTAGCCAGGCGTCCTGGTGCACGCCTGTAATCCCAGCTACTCAGGAGGCTGAGGCAGGAGAATTGCTTGAACCCAGGAGGTGGAGGTTACAGTGAGCCAAGGTCACACCATTGCAGTCCAGCCTGGGCAACAAGAGCAAAACTACGTCTCAAAAAACACAAACAACAAAAAAAAGCACTTAGACTATCATCTGGGCAAGGTGGCTCACACCTGTAATCCCAGCACTTTGGGAGGCTAAGGTGGGAGGATCTCTTGAGGTCTGGAGTTCCAGGCCAGCCTGGGCAACATAGCAAGACCTTGTGTATACAGAAAAAGTGAAAAAAGTAACCAGGCAGGGTGGCGTGTGCCTGTAGTCCCAACTACTCTGGAGGCTGAGGTGGGAGGATTGCTTGAGCCAGGAGTTTGAGGCTGCAGTGAGCCATGATTGTGCCACTGCCCTTCAGCACTCCAGCCTGGGCAACAGAGCAAGACAAAAAAAAGACCCTTAAAGAATACAAAGGAACAGAAGACTGAGTAATTACATTATTCAGGGATAAGAGTTGGGATGTATCACTGGTGGCCATTTTATATATGTTACATATTGAACCCTGTGAATGCTTTACCTATTAAAAAAACAAACTAAAACTTAAAATTACTTTCTATTTGTTCAACAAAGAGTGTCTACATTTAAAAAAAAATTAACTGCCTGGGAAAAAAAGAAACAATAACTACATTTTCTTCTTGGGGTCCAGCATTCCCAGTAGAAATGCACAGAAAAATAAATTTCTCATTGTACACATTTGTCTGATTTTTTTCTTCACTAAAAGAATACCTAAAGTGTGTAGGATCCTTCCAATACTCTGATACTGCTACTCAAAGTGTTGTCCAAGGATCAATAGAATCAGAAGCTGGCTAGAAATGCAGAATCATTGTGTCCCACCCTAGACCTATAGAATCACAATCAGCACTTTAACAAGGTTCTCCCGGAGGATTTACATGCACTTGAAAGTATGAGAAGTACTGCTCCAACAGGCAGGATGGAGTTGGATAAAGACAATGCCAGTAGCCCTAGAATATTAGGCAAATTGATGGTTTTTCAGGATAGAGAGCAAAAGGGCACCGAGTAGGCATCCATGAGGTTGAGAACTGATGGAAATCTTACAAATACCCTAGAACCTAAAGTCAAAGAGAAATCATAGCTCCTGAGCATAAATAAAAATGTAATATATTTTCTATTTAATTTTTAAATAACCCAGTAATATGAACAAAATCGTTTGAGGCCTGCAAAAGATAAAACCATTAGCTGTCTCAAAATCAAACCAAAATAGACTAAAACTCTCAACAGCCATCTATCCACTTTCAATCAAGTCTCTCTGCTTCTACTTTTTCCCCCATCCCACCACCGTTTATCCAACAATAAGAATATATCTTCTAAATGGAAGTCAAATCATGTCACTCATGACTTCTACACCCTTCGGTGGTGCTGTGATTTGAATACGTCTCTCAAAATTCAGGCATTGGAAACTTAATCCCCACTGCAGCAGTATTCAGAGTGGGGCCTAATAAGAGGTGATTAGGTCAAGAGTGGATTAATGTCGTTATTGCAAGAGTAAATTAGTTATCATGGGAGTAGACTTGTTATAAAAGTGAATTCAAGGCCGGGTACAGTGGTTCATGCCTGTAATCCCAGCCCTTTGTGAGGCCAAGGCAAGCAGATCACTTGAGGTCAGGAGTTTGAGACCAGCCTGGCCAACATGGTGAAACCCTGTCTCTACTAAAAATGCAAAAATTACCCGGGGGTGGTGACATGTGCCTGTAGTCCCAGCTACTCTGGAGGCTGAGGCATGAGAATCGCTTGAACCCAGGAGGCAGAAGTTGCAGTGAGCTGAGATCACGCCACTGCACTCCAGCCTGGGTGAAAGAACGAGACTTTGTCTCAAAAAAAAAAAAGAAAAATTCAGGCCCCCTTTCTCTTTTGCTCTCTCTCACACAGGGCTCTCTTGCTGTATGTCTTCTGCCATGGGATGATGCAGCAAGAAGGCCCTCGCTAGGTGCTAGCACCATGCTCTTGGATTTCTCAGCCTCTAGAACTATAAGAAATACATTTATTTTCTTTATAAGTTAGCTAGTCTGTGTTCTGTTATGACAACACAAAATGGATTAAGACAAGTGGCTTCTCATTTTACTCAGAATTAGAGCCAGAGCCCTAACACAGGCCTGTAAGACTCTACACAACACAGCTCCTGCCATGGTCACTCAACTGCTACTACTCTCCACCTGGCTTGCTCAGCCCCAGACACACTGGCCTCCTTGCTATTCCCTGAACTTAGCATGCTCTGTTTCCAGACCTTTGCACTTGTTCCCTCTGCCCAGGATTCTGTTCCTCCAGATAACCCAAAGTTCATGTCCTTCAGGTCTCTGCTTAAGTATCATCTCATAAGCGAGGCCTTCCTTGACCATTCTACATAAAATAGCTGCTCCCCACCCCTCCATCCTCCTTACCCTGCTTTATTTCTCCCCATCACTTATCATTTCTCACACAATACTATTTTATTTGTTGACTTGCTTGTTTTTTTTCCTACTAGAATATAAGCTCCTCAAAGACTGGAGCTTTATTTTGGTCATTGCCATATCTCTAGTGACTGAAAAAGGGACGGTTAATGAATGAAGTTAATGAATAAAGAAATTATCCTGTCTTAATTTGTGAAGGATGCCATATCAAAGTACCATAGCCTGGGTAGCTTAAATGATAGAAATGTATTTCTCACAGATCTGGAGGTTGAGAAGTTCAAGATCAAATGCTGGCTGACTTGGTTTCTGGTGAGGGCTGTCTTGCTGGCTTGCAGATGCCTTCTCACTGTGTCCTCACATGGCCTTTTGTCAGTCATGCTCAATGGAGAGAAAGATTTCTCTCTCTTCCTCTTCTTATAAGGCCACCAATCCCATTGCATTAGGATCCCACATGTATGACTGTCAGAGGCATTTAAACCAAAGGGACTCCATCTTGAATAGGGGCTGGGTAAAATAAGGCTGAGACCTTCTGGGCTGCATTCTTAGGAGATTAAGGCATTCTGACTCACAGGAGGAGATAGGATGTCACCACAAGATACGGGTCATAAAGACCTTGCTGATAAAACAGGTTGCAGTAAAGAAGCCGGCCAATGGACGCGGTGGCTCACCCCTGTGATCCAGCACTTTGTGAGGCCGAGGTGGGCAGATCACTTGAGGTCAGGAGTTTGAGACCAGCCTGGCCAACATGGTGAAACCCTATCTCTGCAAAAAATGTAAAAAAATAGGTGGGTGTGGTGGCACACAACTGTAGTCCCAGCTACTCAGAAGGCTGAGGCAGGAGAATCGCTTGAACCTGGGAGGCAGAGGTTGCAGTGAGCCAAGATTGCTCCACTGCACTCCAGCCTGGGTGACGGAGCAAGACTCCATCTAAAAAAATAAAAAAAGAGGCCGGGCGCGGTGGCTCAAGCCTGTAATCCCAGCACTTTGGGAGGCCGAGACGGGCAGATCACGAGGTCAGGAGATGGAGACCATCCTGGCTAACACGGTGAAACCCCATCTCTACTTAAAAAAAGTACAAAAAAACTAGCCGGGCGAGGTGGCAGGCGCCTGTAGTCCCAGCTACTCGGGAGGCTGAGGCAGGAGAATGGCGTAAACCCGGGAGGCGGAGCTTGCAGTGAGCTGAGATCCGGCCACTGCACTCCAGCCTGGGTGACAGAGCGAGACTCCATCTCAAAAAATAAATAAATAAATAAATAATAAAAAATAAATTAAAAAAGAGGCTGTCCAAAACCCACCAAAACCAANTTTTTTTGAGAGAGGGTCTCACTCCCATCGCCCACGCTGGAGTGCAGTGGTGCAATCATGGCTCACTGCAGCCTAGACTTCCATGGCTCAGGTGATCCTCCCACCTCAGCCTCTCAAGTAGCTGGACTATAGGTACTCATCACTGTGTGTGGCTAATTTTTTGTATTTTTTATAGAGAGCGGGTTTTGCCATGTTGCCTAGCCTGGTCTCAAACTCCTGGGCTCAGGTGATCCTGCCTGCCTTGGCCTCCCAAAGTGCTGGGATTACCAGCATGAGCCACTGCACCTGGCCACAACTGGCTATATTTCTGTGGGTTTGTATCTGGACTTCCTATTCTGTGATCGATGTGTCTATCCCTCAGCCAATACCCTAATGTCTTATTATAACTTTATGTTGTCTCAACAGTGGGTATTGTTATTCCTCCAATTCTATTCTTTTAAAATTGTATGACTTTTCTAGTTACACTGCCTTTCCATGTATACTTTAGAATCAGCTTGTGTATAACCACATAATTGGAATTCTGCTAAACCTACAGACCAACTGACATCTTCCAATCCATGAACATATGTCTTCCTGTTTATTTAAGCTTTTATTCCCTTCATCGATGTATTTTGAAAATAATTATTTTAATTTTGTGGGTACATAGTAAGTGTAAATATTTATGTGGTACATGAGATGTTTTGATACAGAGATGCAATGCATGATAATCGCATCATGTAAAATAGGGTATCCATTCCCTCAAGCATTTACCTTTTGTGTTACAAACAATCCAATTATACTATTTTAGTTATTTTAAATGCACAATTAAATTATTAGACTGTAGTCACCCTGTTATCGAATACTAGGTAACATTTTGTATTCAGCATATGGCTTGTATATATGTTTTGTCAGATTTATAATCAAGTATTTCATTTTTTGGCTTTAGTGTAAATAGAGTTTTAAAATTTTAGTTTCCAGTTGTACATGACAATATATAAAACAGTCAGGCGCAGTGGCTCACACCTGTAATCCCAGCACTTTGGGAAGCCAAGGCAGGCAGATCACGAGGTCAGGAATTCGAGACCAGCCTGACCAACATGGTGAAACCTGTCTCTACTAAAAAAAATACAAAAAATTAGCTGGGCATAGTGGTGGGCGCCTGTAATCCCAGCTACTTGGGAGGCTGAGGCAGGAGAATTGCATGAACCCTGGAGGCGTAGCTTGCAGTGAGCCAAGATTGCGCCACTGCACTCCAGCCCAGGTGACAGAGCAAGACTCCGTCTCAAAAAAAACAAAAACAAACAAACCAAAAAAACCCCAGGACTTCACCAAGATGACCAAATAGGAACAGCTCTGGTCTGCAGCTCCCAGCATGATTGACACAGAAGACGGGTGATTTCTGCATTTCCAACTCAGGCACCTGGTTCATCTCAGTGGGACTGGCTGGACAGTGGGTGCAGCCCACGGAGGGTGATCTGAAGCAGGGCAGGGCATCGCCTCACCTGGGAAGCACAAGGGGTTGGGGATTTCCCTTTCCTAGCCAAGGGAAGCTGGGACAGACTACCTGGAAAACGGGGTACTCCTGCCCAAATACTGCACTTTTCCCAAGGTGTTAGCAACTGACAGACAAGGTGATTCTCTCCCATGCCTGGCTCAGCGGGTCCCACGTCCATGGAGCCTTGCTTACTACTAGCTCAGCAGTCTGAGATTGATCTGTGAGATGGCAGCCTGGCTGGGGAAGGGCGTCCACCATTGCTGAGGCTTGAGTAGGTAAACAAAGTGGCCAGGAAGCTCAAACTGGGCAGAGCCCACCACAGCTCAACAAGGCCTACTGCCTCTAGACTCCACCTCTGTGGGCTGAACAAAAGGAGCAGGCAACTTTTGCAGACTTAAACATCCCTGTCTGACAGCTCTGAAGAGAGTAGCAGTTCTCCCACCATGGCGTTTGAGCTCTGAGAATGGACAGACTGCCTCAAGTGGGTCCCTGAGCCCCATGTAGCCTAACTGGAAGACACCTCCCAATAGGGGCCGACAGATACCTCATACAGGAGGCTGCCCCTCTGGGGCGAAGCTTCCAGAGGAAGGATCAGGCAGCAATATTTGCTGTTCTGCCGGGCGTGGTGGCTCAAGCCTGTAATCCCAGCACTTTGGGAGGCCAAGATGGGCAGATCATGAGGTCAGGAGATCAAGACCATCCTGGCCAACACGATGAAACCCCGTCTCTACTAAAAAATACGAAAAAACTAGCCAGGCGAGGTGGTGGGTGCCTGTAGTCCCAGCTACTCGGGAGGCTGAGGCAGGAGAATGGCGTAAACCCGGGAGGCGGAGCTTGTTGTGAGCTGAGATCCGGCCACTGCACTCCAGCCTGGGCGACAGAGCGAGACTCCGTCTCAAAAAAAAAAAGAAAGAAAGAAAGAAAGAAAGAAAGAAAGAAAGAAAAAATATTTGCTGTTCTGCAATATTTGCTGTTCTGCAGCCTCCACTGGTGATACACAGGCAAACAGGGTCTGGAGTGGAACTCCAGCAAATTCCAACAGACCTGCAGCTGAGGGACCTAACTGTTAGAAGCAACAGTTAGGTTAGTTAGGTTAGAAGGAACTAACAAACAGAAAGGAATAGCATCAACATCAACAAAAGGTCATCTACACCAAAACCCCATCTGTAGGTCACCATCATCAAAGACCAAAGGTAGATAAAACCACAAAGATGGGAGAAACCAAAGCAGAAAAGCTGAAAATTCTAAAATCAGAGTGCCTCTTCTCCTCCAAAGGATCATAACTCCTCACCAGCAACAGAACAAAGCTGAACAGAGAATGACTTTGACGAGCTGACAGAAGTAGGCTTCAGAAGGTCGGTAATAACAAACTTCTCCAAACTAAAGGAGGATGTTTGAACCCATCGCAAGGAAGCTAAAACCTTGAAAAAAGATTAGATGAATGGCTAACTAGAATAAACAGTGTAGAGAAGACCTTAAATGACTTGATGAAGTCAAAACCACAGCACAAGAACTTTGTGATGCATGCACAAGCTTCAGTAGCCGATTCGATCAAGTGGAAAAAAGGGTATCAGCGACTGAAGATCAAATTAATGAAATAAAGCGAGTAGACAAGGTTAGAGAAAAAAGAGTAAAAGAAGTTAACAAAGCCTCCAAGAAATATGGGACTATGTGAAAAGACCAAATCTACGTCTGATTGGTATACCTGAAAGTGATGGGGAGAATGGAACCAAGTTGGAAAACACTCTTCAGGATATTATCCAGGAGAACTTCCCCAACCTAGCAAGGCAGGCCAACATTCAAATTCAGGAAACACAGAGACCATCACAAAGATACTCCTCGAGAAGAGTGACTCAAAGACACATACTTGTCATATTCACCAAGGTTGAAATGAAGGAAAAGTGTTAAGGGCAGC
>NW_016812395.1:802120-806125 GCF_001698545.2 Rhinopithecus bieti | reverse complement strand
CTAAAAAATACAAAAAGCTAGCCGGGCGAGGTGGCAGGCGCCTGTAGTCCCAGCTACTCGGGAGGCTGAGGCAGGAGAATGGCGTAAACCCGGGAGGCGGAGCTTGCAGTGAGCTGAGATCCGGCCACTGCACTCCAGCCTGGGTGACAGAGCGAGACTCCATCTCAAAAAATAAATAAATAAATAAATAATAAAAAATAAATTAAAAAAGAGGCTGTCCAAAACCCACCAAAACCAAGATGGTGACAAAAGTGACCTCTGATCATCCTCACTGCTCATTATACACTAATTATAGTACATTAGCTTGCTAAGAGACATTCCTACCAGCGCCATGACAGTTTACAAATGCCATGGCAACATCACGAAGTTACCCTATATGGTCCAAAATGGGGAGGAACTCTCAGTTCCTGGAGTTGCCCACCCCTTTCCCAGAAAACTCACCCCCTTGTTTAGCATACAATCAAGAAATAACCATAAAAATGGGCAACCAGTGGCCCATGCTGCTGCTCTGCCTATGGAGTAGCCATTCTGTTATTCCTTTACTTTCTTAATAAACTTGCTTTCACTTTATAGACCTGCCTTGAATTCTTTCTTGCATGAGATCCAGGAGCCCTCTGTTGGGGTCTGGATCGGGACCCCTTTCCAGTAACATGATCACATTTAATCTGAATTATCTCCTAAAAGCCCTGTCTCCAAATACCATCACATTGCAGGGTAGGGCTTCAACACATGAATTTGGGATTGCAGGAACACAGTTCAGGTGATAGCAGATCTCATAACCAGCTCAGCCCTATCATTGTCAAAGAAATTCTCCCCTCAGGCATTTTCTTTTTAATTTTTGTCTCTTTCAAGGCTCTATTTGGTGTTTATTTTAATTTAATTTCCCCTAAAGAAAAATGCTTAAACCAAGGTTTATCATTTGATATGATTTGCCCTGGAGATATGTGTGGTTTTTGTTTTTGTTTTTTTGGAGGGGGGTGGTCTGGAGGTTTGCAGTAGGTCTCTCATAGTCAATAGTCAGATGTTCCTGAATATACATTTTTAAATACTGAGGCGGAAGAAAACTGAACTCAGGGTGTTTGTTAAAATTACTGCTCAGTCCCTTATCTTCCTTGATTTGGAACTTGACTAAAATGCCACTTTATAAAATACAAGGTAACTGTAGCTGCTTTGAAACCCTCCATACATGTCCACACCATACTGTAGTGCAGAAAACCTTCCTGTTTGCTAATTGCATCTACAGTTGTGTATCGGGAACAACTTATAAAATAAATACATTTTAGCAAACTTTACCTCTATACTAGTACTGTATAGGAATTGGTTTTCAACCCTGATCACTGTGAAACCGCCTTTGCAAAATTATGACTGAGACAGTGAAAGAGATCTAACCTAACCACTCCATCTTGCTTCTAACCTCCATGCTGTCCTTGTTCATTACTGGACGTAATGGCTGAACTAACCTTGGGAAGAACTTAGTTTATAGTTTATAGCTTAAAACAAAGATAGCTGGGTGCAGTGGCTCACACCTGTAATCCCAGAACTTTGGGAGGCCGAGGTGGGTACATCACTTGAGGTCAGGAGTTTGAGACCATCCTGGCCAACATGGCGAAACCCTATCTCTACTAAAAATACAAAAATTAGCTGGGCGTAGTGGCGCAACCCTGTAATCCCAGCTACTTGGGAGGCTGAGGCAGGAGAATCACTAGAACCCAGGAGGTGGAGGTTGCAGTGAGCCGAGATCACACCACTGCACTCCAACCTGGGCTACAGGGCGAGACTGAGACTCTGTCTCAAAAACAAAGACAATAATAGCCCTTTCCCAAAACAAACCTCCTTGCCTAGGGACTAGGCTGCCTTTGTAGGGCTAAGAAATGAGCCACAAGATTAGAAATTGTGGTTTAGGAGTCATGAAGCTGGAGGCTATAAGATTCTGACCCTCCCTAAACTGCTTCGAAAATCAGTGCTTGAGATATTTGCAAACCCTGCACTTGATGAATTAGCTGGCACCACCTGGATCGCTTAACTGGCTCATCTGATCTTGTGGCCCCCACTCAGCATAAGAAGACAGCTTCGACTTCCTATGATTTCATCTCGGACCTATCAGCACTCCTGGCTCACTGGCTTCCCCCAACCCACTAAGTTGTCCTTGAAAACTCTGCTCCCCAATGCTTGGGGAGACTGATTTGAGTAACTATAAAACTCCGGTCTCCTGCACAGCTGCTCTACGTGAATTACTTTCTCTATTGCAATTTCCTTGTCTTGATAAATCAGCTCTCTCTAGGCAGTGGGCAAGATGAACCCATTGGGCAGTTACTACTAGAATCATCCATAGACTTATTTCAACACACAGATAACCAGATGGACAAAAACTCTCTCCTTACCCAAACTCTAGCCAGGTTCCTCTGAACCCTCTTCTTAACTGAACCACAAGCTTGGCCTGTAGAAACTGCTGACTCTATGTACAAATGATTTTGCCCACTCCCTATTTACCTCCCACCCCCACCACACATGCACTAAGAGACTGGAACAGATAGTAGTATAGTTTCTAACAGCTCAAGTCCACATCCTTAGCATGACAACTCCAGCTCCCTTAAGTTCCTGCCTACGAGAAAGCTCCATGCTGCAAGGAGAATTACTTACTGTTTGTTCCAGCCAAAACGTGGTGACAGGCATATAGGTCCCTGGACTCCCTCTTAGAACAGTTACTTTAGAAAGCCTGCAATTATAAATCCTTCCTCTGACCCTTTGAAATGTAAATCTACCACCCAGAACTGTCTTCTCAAGCTCTCAGGCCCTTCAAGGAGATAATTCTCACTCTTGGTCTTGTCCCTGTGGATGGGAAGGGCCTAACCTTGGTAGATGCGGTATTCTAACTTACACCGCTGCCTCTTCTATCATGAAGCTACCAGACGTTTGTTTCTTCTCCAGGTAGTGCCAATTAACAAACCACCAGATGGCCTAGTCACATGCACCAGTGCCCCATTCACACCCTTCAGCACTTTGCCTTCAGCACCGCCAGCCTTTAAAAAGTCTCCTGCCTGGCTGGATGTAGTGCCTTATGCCTGTAATCCCAGCACCCCTGAGAGGCTGCAGCAGGTAGATCACGAGGTCAGGAGATCGAGACCATCCTGGCTAAAATGATGAAACCCCATTTCTACTAAAAATACAAAAAATTAGCCGGGCATGGTGGTGCACACCTGTAGTTCCAGCTACTGGGGAGGCTGAGGCAGGACAATTGCTTGAACCCTGGAGGTGGAGGTTGCAGTGAACTGAGATCGCGCCATTGCACTCCAGTCTGGGCAACAGAGCGACTCTGTCTCAAAAAAAAGAAAAAAAAAAAAGTCTGCCTTATGCCCCAGTGAGGCTTCACATTGCCCGCTCTTTCCTACTGCAGTAGTTACAATGCACAGACTTCACCCCACCTTTTAACTCTCTATTAATTATCCACTTTCACTAGTGACCAGCTTTTTTTTTTTTTATCTTTGGCAAGACCAACCCCAGAGGTTCTGTCTTGGTGGGTCTGGGGTGGTGCCGAGGTATTAAGATTTTATTAAAAACCTCACAAGAAGAGTCTTCTGATGCAGAATCAGAATTGAGAATAACTACTATAGGACAGCGGTCCTCAAAGTGGGGATTATAGGCCAGCAGCATCGTTATCACCTGGGAACTTCTCAGAAATGCAAAACCTTGGCCGGGCACGGTGGCTCACGCCTGTAATCCCAGCACTTTGGGAGGCCGAGACGGGCGGATCACGAGGTCAGGAAATCAGACCGTCCTGGCTAACACGGTGAAACCCCGTCTCTACTAAAAATACAAAAAATTAGCGGGGCATGGTGGTGGGCGCCTGTAGTCCCCGCTGCTCGGGAGGCTGAGGCAGGAGAATGGCTTGAACCCGGGAGGTGAAGCTTGCAGTGAGCCCAGATCATGCCACTGCACTTCAGCCTGGGTGACAGAGCCAGACACTGTCACAAAAAAAAAAAAAAAAAAAAAAAAAAAAAAAAAAAA
>NW_016812395.1:794058-801931 GCF_001698545.2 Rhinopithecus bieti | reverse complement strand
TGCAGTGAGCCCAGATCATGCCACTGCACTTCAGCCTGGGTGACAGAGCCAGACACTGTCACAAAAAAAAAAAAAAAAAAAAAAAAAAAAAAAAAAAATACTTGTCCCCACACCCCAACTTGCCTACTGAATCTGACATTTTGGGGGTGGGGCCAGCAATCTGTTTCAGCAAGTCTTTATGGTAATTTGGATGCACTAAACTTTAAGAACCACTGCTAGAGGAGGTTAGATTTGTTCTGTGTAATATAATTAGGACTTTGATAGTTGTTAACTGTGACTTGAAGCCTGGTTATGTCAATAAACATTAACCTGAAGAATGTGTCTGCAAAATTTCCTACTCCTGTTCCACTCCCTTTCCCTGCTTTTGTTCCCCCACTATATTTTCTCTGAAACGAGAACTAGAAGGATCCTGGGTCACTAATAGTCTTGGAAATCACCATTTATCTTTGAAACTGTAACACTGTTGCTAAACTTCAGTGACAACACTGGCCATTGGAAAGGGTGGGTAGAATCCAAGACTCTTCCCCCTTTAGAAATTCTTAAATATCCTAAAATATGCCCTTTGGCTAACATTTTTTGTAACCAGATGTATGTTTCAGAGAGAAAGTCTGGGTAAGAAAAATGATGGAATTTATAAATTATTGCTTTTCCTTTCTACTTTGATAGTTGAAGATTAAGTGTGTTTCATTCCAGAATATGTAACCCAGACTTTTGTCAGACTCTTCCTTTTTTCTTTTTTTTTTTTTGACAGAGTCTTGCTTTGTTGCCCAGGCTGAGGGCAGTGGCACGATCTCAACTCACTGCAACCTCCTGGGTTCAAGTGATTCTCCTGCCTCAGCCTCCCGAGTAGCTGGTGGCATGCACCACCATGCCCGGCTAATTTTGTATTTTTAGTAGAGACGGGGTTTCACCATGTTGGCCAGGCTGGTCTCGAACTCTGACCTCAAGTGATCCGCCCACCTTGGCCTCTCAAAGTGCTGGCATTACAGGAGTAAGCCACCACGCTTGGCCCAGCCTGTTCTTATTCCCAGAGAGTAGGAGGAGGTGTGCTGGGGAAGTGGACAATCATTCACTCCCTGGATGGAGAAGAGAAGGTCATTAGGAGAGAGGGGAGGAAAAACAACCGAAGTGTTCTACTGCTTTCTATTCTAGTCAGTGGCTCTTTTAACTCATCCCTTCATCTCATTTGTAAACGGAAAAACACATTCCACAAAAGAAGTCTTTGTTTCTGGAAACACTTGTTTTAGAAAAAAACAAAAAAGGTATGAGGAAAGCTTTATTTTGGGGAAAGATATTATCTTGTTTTTCTTTGTTAAATGTTTATGTCATTTTGTGAAACACATGATATAGTGAAATAAATGAAAAAATATTTACACATATGCATACACACAGTATTCTTTCAAAGCATAGAGACATAAAAATAATCCTGAACTTTGGAAATATGTAGATTTTGGCAAGAGAGGTATATCTTTGTATTTCTCACATTAGGATTATTTTGTAAGCACACACTAGTCTTGCCTCACTTAGGGGCAAACTAACAGTGTATTTTGAAGAGATGCCATTGCTGAAGGACATCAAACATTTATTTGCTTTAATTATTCAGGGCCGTGTGCGGTGGCTCACACTTGTAATCACAGCACTTTGGGAGGCCCAGGTGGGTGGATCACCTGAGGTCAGGAGTTCAAGACCAGCCTGGCCAACATATAGTAAAATCCCATCTTTACTAAAAAATACAAAAATTAGCCGGGTGTGGTGGCACATGTCTGTAGTCCCAGCTACTTGGGAAGCTGAAGCTGAGGCAGGAGAATTGCTTGAACCAGGGAGGCAGAGTGCAGTGAGCTGAGATGGTGCCACTGCACTCCAGCCTGGGTGACAGAGCAAGACTGTCTCTCAGAAAAAAAAAAAAAAAAAAAAAAAAAAAAAAAGGTCAGGTGCAGTGGCTCACGCCTGTAATCCCAGCACTTTGGGAGGCCGAGGCAGGAAGATCACAAGGTCAGGAGTTCGAGACCAGCCTGACCAACATGGAGAAACTCCGTGGTGGCACACGCCTGTAATCCCAGCTACTCAGGAGGCTGAGGCAGGAGTATCGCTTGAGCCAGGGAGGCGGAGATTGCAGTGAGCCAAGATTGTGCCACTGCACTCCAGCCTGGGTGACAGAGCGAGACTCTGTCTCAAAAAAAAAAAAAAAAAAGTTTCATTCAGACCCACTTGCTCTTCCAATGACCAAAAACGTTTCTGTGAAATTTACCTAGCTTTCATTTCTATCCATGCTTCTTTTAATGGGTTAGAAACTCTTCAATAACCTCCTGCAAAGAGTCTCAAATCTGGCTTCAACTACTCTTGCCTAATTGGTCAGAGCATTAGAGCCAACAAGTCAAACTAGTCTCCCATATCCTGTCTGCCCACCTCCCACCTCTACCCAAAAACATGTTTATGAGTCAAAGGTGACTTCAGCTGGGAGGGGAAGGGGTGGTCTCTCGTGTGTTGGAGTTAATTATTTTCTCATGCTTCCTTTCCAGTGACATTATCCACCCCACCTTGAAATCCTAGAGCCATTTCTACAAGGTTCATTACTCCACTTCATTAAGCAACAGGTCCTGCGAGCTAAAGTCTTTAAAAAAAAAAAAAAAAAAAAGTAGTAGCAAGTGACAGTTTTAGCAACATTTCCTAACTCCAGTCTGTGACACACCCATGAACTTTCCATATTAAGAGGAAGTGGTAGGGTGGAAAATTCTAACTTTTTCGAAACCTTGGGACTCTATAAAAATTCCTGGCTGGGAGAAGAAGCTGGAGAAGAAATCCTTGATCTGTAACTTAATATATGTGTATATTTTATGTGTACATATTGGCCTGCCTACCTGCCTGTTACAAAGCACGACATCCTACATGCCACAGAGACGCATCTCACAGCAGGCTAAGCCAAGGTACCAGTCCTCAAAAAGCTGACAGCAGAGGCAGAAGGAGGATGCAAACACATAAAACAGTAACTAATTGTGAAGCAGGATGAAATAAGTGATAACAAAGAGGCAAGAGTAACGGGTTCTGGCTGAGGGAAGGTTTTATACAGCAGCACCAAGTACCGTACAGATTCCAGGTTCAAACGCACACACAACAGGACGATGAGAAAGCTTAAGACTCAAAATGGAATGGATTAGATAATATATACGAAAGTCCTGGCAGATGGCTTCACTTATTGTTGTAAGAAGCAGTTAGCATTTGATTTGAGCTCTGCAGGGGAGAAGGGTGTTCCAGGCTGAGGAAACAAGGTAGAGACAGAGTTGACAGTTTGAGTCTCGGGAGTAAGGTGGGGAATGAAGAGTTGATGGTGTGCTAGTAAACAGTGCCTGGAGAGAGAAAACAGGAGTCTGAAAGTTATGCTACACAAAGCACCAGGAGCTTTGTGTAACATGCTGCGGAGCTGGGAGGAAATGAAGAAAAGAAGAAGGTGGTTATTCAACCTCTGCATTCAGACACATTACCGCCAACTTCTCTCTGGTCCGCCTGAACTGGTCAGAAATAACCAAAGAAGGATGCAGAAATCAATGTGTTGCAACAACAAGGACATCTTTGTAGCACTGCAGTGTCCTAATTGTGACGAATTGTGAAACAGTTCATCTCTACTCACCCAGACCCCTCTCCTATCAGCACCACTACCTCTTCCACCAATCCCCATAGTATTAACTCCACTTCTACTCTGTCTGACATCATCCCTCAAACCATCAGCTCCTCCTCTTCAATCTGGACCAGCAGCAGCCCCTACTGCCAGAACGACACCACAGCCACCCAGCACAGCAGAGCAAGCTTGCACAAGGAAAGTGTTCTAGGAAGTGGCTGCACACTATCCCACTAGGGAATGCCATCCTCTGCCAACTAAGGAATTCCATGGAAAAGATCCATGTCAGTGGACAGATCCAGATGGTGGCTGGTACTCTGCAGGTCCTCAATAACTTTCTGTTAAACTGGGTCTTAATTGTCTGTGAGTTATTGATTATAATAAGTCCAATTTCTCAATAAATGGAGTTAGACATCAAGGAGCAACTGTGGTGCTGTTAAATGTGATCCTAAAAGTTCAATACTTTCTACCGCAGCCCTCACTACCATTTTAGTATTATGTTCAAAAATAAGCATTAGATTTCCCCAGTTATAAAGATAATACATATACATTCTATAAAATTTGGAACATATCAAACTATCTTGCTTTTAAGTTCCCCAGAAAAACAACAACCAGAATCAGCTATTGCAGTCATTTCCTACTGCTGCTGCCACAAATTACCACACATTTAATGGCTTAAAACAAACATAAATTCATCTTACAGTTCTGGAGGTCAGAAGTCTGACCTAGGTCTTACTGAGCTAAAATCAAGGCATCAGCGGGGCTGTGTTCATTCTGGAGACTCTACTGGAGAATGTGTTTCTTTGCCTTTTCCTGCTCATGGGGGGTGCCTACACTCTTTTTTTTTTTGAGACAGGGTCTTGTTCTGTTGCCCAGGCTGGAGTGCAATTATATCATTACAGCCTCAATTTCCTGGGCTCAGGTGATCCTTCTGACTCAGCCTCCTGGGTAGCTGGGACACAGGTGTGTCACCACTCCTGGCTAATTTTTTTTTTCTTTAATTTTTTGTAGAGGCAGGGTTTTGCCATGTTGCCCAGACTGGGCTCAAACTCCTAGGCTCAAGCAATCTGCCCACCTTGCCCTCCCAAAGTGTTGGGATTACGGGCATGAGCCACCATGCCCAGCCTACCCACATTCTTTAGCTTGTGGCCCCTTCATTCATCTTCAAAGCCAGCAACTTTGTGTCTCTTTGATCATTAGTCACATCTTCCTCTGACTCTCTTCTGCCTCCCTCTTTCACTTTTAAGGACCCTTGCAATTACATTGGGCCAACATGAATGATCCAGGATAATCTAGGATTATCAGTTTGCTGATTATCATGTGTAACCTTAATTCTTCTTTGCCATGTGAAGTAACAAATTCACAGATTCTAGGGATTAGGACACAAACATCTTTGGGGTGTCGTTGGCACTAATAATCCCTGTATTCAGAAATGGTAATCACAAACATTTTATTATGTGACTTTCTGTTCTTTTTAAGGTTCACATATATGCAAATATGTAATGCAGTCATGTATCTCTTAACCATGAGGTTACATTCTGAAAAATACACCATTAGGCAGTTTTGTCACTGTGTGAACATCATGGAGAGTACTTACATAAACCTAGATGGTACAGCCTTACACACCCAGGCTAGTTAGTATAGCTACGCACCTGCACAGCATGTTACTGTACTGAAAACTGTGGGCAACTTAACACAATGGTTAGGATTTATGTATCTAAATATATCTAAACATAGAAAAGGTACAGTAAAAATATGATATAAAAGATTTTACAAATGGTTCTCTTATATAGGGCACATACCATGAATGGAGCCTGCAGGACTGGAAGTTGCTCTGGGTTAGTCAGTGAGTGAGTGGTGAGTGAATGTGAAGGCCTAGGATATTACTGCACACTACTGTAGACTTCATAAACACTGTACACTCAATTTATTAAAAATATATTTATCTTTCTTCAATAATAAACTTTTGGGATACATTCTGAGAAGTACACTGTTAGTGTACTTTTTGCTCTACTATAACTTTTTTGCTTTATAAACTTTCAAATTTTGAAAACTTTTCACTCATTTATAATAAAACTTAGCTTAAAACACACATTATACAGCTGTACAAAATATTTTCTTTCTTTACATCTTGAATCTATAATACACCTTTACCTATTTTAAATTTTTTTATTTTAATTTTACTTTTAGGCTTTTTTGTTAAAAACTAAAACACAAGCACACACATTAGCCTATGACTACACTGGGCCAGGATCATCAATGCCACACCTCCACATTTTGTCCCACCGGAAGGTCTTCAGGGGCAATAACATGCATGGAGCTGTCATCTCCTATGACAACAATGTCAATAGGCTGTTCCTCCACTTTAAAGTGGGATAATATGCATATAGGGAGTGGAGTTTTCTGGATAACTATAGACCTGTAAGACATGCTCTACTTTTAGATCAGCTAATAATCAACAAGGCTACTTTGAATATAATAATTGGCTACTGAAAAGCCAGTGAAGGTTCCTCTATTTCCCATTCAAATTGCCTGTGGAAGTGGAGTAAATGTATTAGTGTGTGCTGATTCATGAGTTGACCAAATTTGGCCAGAAAGTGAAAGCTTTGTTTATGGGAAGAATCAGAGAGTGTTCCAATGAAAACGAGTCATTGGCAGTCACAAAGCCTGGAGGTGTTCACACTTGTATTAATCATGCTTCAGCCTACTGAGTTATGTGAAAAAGAGAATTTGTTTCATACATATAGTCTAATAATTTGGGTCTGACCTGGCAACTCCTTTGTTCCTTCTTCAGTGTTCTAAGATTACACAAATGTAAACAATAGTGTCAGGCCTCTGAGGCCAAGTTAAGCCATTATATCCCCTGTGCCCTGCAGGTATACATCCAGATGGCCCGAAGCAACTGAAGATCCACAAAAGAAGTGAAAACAGCCTTAACTGATGACAGTCCACCATTGTGATTTGTTTCTGCCCCACCCTAACTGATCAATGTACTTTGTAATCTCCCCCACCCTTAAGAAGGTTCTTTGTAATTCTCCCCACCCTTGAGAATGTATTTTGTGAGATCCACCCCCTGCCCACAAAACATTGCTGCCAACTCCACCGCCTATCCCAAAACCTATAAGAACTAATGATAATCCCACAACCATTTGCTGACTCTCTTTTCAGACCCAGCCTGCCTGCACGCAGGTGAAATAAGCAGTCTTGTTGCTCACGCAAAGCCTGTTGGTGGACTCTTCACACAGACGCGCATGACAAATAGTACATTTGATATCAGATTTTTTTCTCCTAGCAGGACACTCATGAGTCATCATCACATTTTTTTAATATAATTGTACTCACAGGCTATTCTCTAGGTAGGGAGTTGCAAATAGTAAAGCAATTCATGCTCACAAGATGTTTCAAAATGGTAAAATCTGTTTGAGTAGGTCAAATAAAAATCAAGAAAACCATTTGCAATTATAATTGCAAAGGGATATGCTGTTTATTTATAGAGTACCTTTCCCCCAAATATTTTTTTTTGTTTGTTTGAGACAAGGTCTTTCTCTGGCTGGAGTCCAGTGGCATGATTATGGCTCATTGCAGATTTGACCTCCTGGACTCAAGGGATCCTCCTGCCTCAGCCTCCCGAGTACCTGGGACCAAAGGCATATGTCACCACACCTGGATAATTTGTTATTTTTTGTAGAGTTGGGTTTTTGCCATGTTGCCCAGGCTGGCCTCAAACTGCTTGGCTCAAGTGATCTGCCTGTCTTGGCCTCCCACAGCCAGGTCATGTCTTGCCTGAAAGACTCTAAATCACTAAATTACTATGTTATTGTAAAAGACAGGTAGGAAGAGACATTTTGGTAAAGTTGATCTTGTCTGGTGATAAGGGAGAAGAGTCTGTTGGTCCAACTTTCCCCCTTTTTCCCTCTCCATTTTCTCATCTCTTTAGACCCAAAATTTTAAACTGGCGAAAGGATGGGCAGCAGTTAAGGCCAGATAGGGCGAGGAGTTAAATGTGTCATTTGCTCCCAACTATAGATTCTTTCAGAGGCAAAAACTCATTGATGTTTTAATCCAGGTTTGATGTGAGGTCCCTTGAGGTCTAGATAAAGTAAAATCAATACCCCATTGCCCCCCACTTCAAGGCTTGTGGTTGATTTCTAGAAATTCCTAAGCAGTTTACATTCTCAAAGTCACCTCTGACTCCAAACTTGTTTCCTCAGTTTATGGATTATTTCAGTGTCTTTTCATTTTCTTTCTTCTTCTCCCCCA
>NW_016812395.1:787849-793656 GCF_001698545.2 Rhinopithecus bieti | reverse complement strand
CCCTCTCCCTTCTCCTCTTTCTCTTTCTTCTCTTCTTTTCCTTCTCCTCCTTCTTCCTCCTTCTTCTCCTTCTTCCTTCTCCTTGTTCTTCCTAATTTTTTTCTTTTTTTTTTAGACAGAGTCTTGCTCTGTCTCCCAGGCTGGAGGGTGGTGGCATGATCTCGGCTCCCTGCAACCTGGCTCAAATGATCCTCCCGCCTCAGCTTCCCCAGTAGCTGGGATTACAGATGGGAGCCACCAACGCTTGGCTAATTTTTGTATATTTTGTAGAGACGGGGTTTCACCATATTGCTGTGGCTGGTCTCGAACTCCTGAGCTCACAAAAGTGATCTGTCTGCCTTGGCCTCCCAAAGTGCTGGAATTCCATTGGCCTGCTTCTTCTGCTCAGCAATGCATTGACTCAGATATCGTATTCAGGCTCTTTCCCAGTCTATGTGTAAGCACACACACACACACCTCCCAAGAGGCCGTCTGTGTGGTAAGTGGACTTAACTGACTATTTGAGAGACAGACATGTGTTACAGTAAGTAGTTAGGCAGACATGAGTAGGGCAGGAGAGGGACCCCTACTCACCAGAAACGTCAGGCGACCATCAGGTGATGGTCAGGCGGTTGTTAACTGTCTCTCTAAAATAATAATTGGTCACAGCCAGTGCCAGGGAAAGGCAGGCTCCCAATACACAGAAAACACCTGAAACTGGTGATCAGCAGCTTCCCGATAAGATCTTAGGAGTGAGATGAGTGGGCTCCAGTATGCACATTAAGAGGCAAAGTGGTGGAGTTTAACTGGTATATGACCTTCTAGGAACACTCCACTGGTAAGGGAAGAACGCCTCAAGTGAGCATATGTACAACTCCAGTAAACACACTGTGCGTGCAGCCCCTCCCCCATACTGACAGGCCACTGCACATGGGGTCAGCCCACCCCAAGGGAAGAAAGGGGAGGAGTAATGCAACCCCGGAAGCATGCCAACATATAAGTCCCCAAGTCAAAGGTCGAACCATGCATTTGAATCTCTCAAGTCACCCGCTTGGCCCTCCTCCAAGTGTACTTTACTTCCTTTCAGTCCTGCTCTAATGCTTTTTAATAAACTTTCACTCCTGCTGTAAAACTTGTCTGGGTCTCTCACTCTGCCTTATGCCCCTTGGTGGAATTCTTTCTTCTGAGGAGGCAAGGAATGAGGTTGCTGTAGACCCGTATGGATTTACCATCACTAACACGTGAAAAGTGGCAACTTCACCAAAGGAATTTTCACTCAGTCTCTCTCTACCTCACCCGGTGCCCCTCCTTCCTCTGCAAGGCCAAAAAATTCCTCTTGTTTTGTCATGCAGAACTGACCTGCCTTTTCTTTCTTTGCCACAGTCCTGGGGGCAGGGCGCTCCTTTCCCCAAATGGCTTTTCAAGGTATTTCCCCAGGCACTGTTCCCTTCCTAAGGAGAGTTCTGGTGCCAGCTGTTAAGATAATAAAAATTTCGGGCCGGGCGCGGTGGCTCACGCCTGTAATCCCAGCACTATGGGAGGCCGAGGCAGGCGGATCACGAGGTCAGGAGACTGAGACCATCCTGCCTAACACGATGAACCCTATCTCTACTGAAAATACAAAAAAATTAGCTGGGCCTGGTGGCAGGTGCCTGTAGTCGCAGCTACTTGGGAGGCTGAGGCAGGAGAATGGCGTGAACCTGGGAGGCGGAGCTTGCAGTGAGCCGAGACTGCACCACTGCACTCCAGCCTGGGCGACAAAGGGAGACTCTGTCTCAAAAAAATAAATAAATAAATAAATAAAGTAAAAATAAAATTTAAACCCTGTAAAATTTATTTTTAAACTCCAGTGTTTTCAGGACAGAGAAAATTAGTATTTCTTTTATTTGACAAATATGTTTTGGTGTGTTTATTTTATGTCAGACTTTATTGCTGGAGCTGAGAACACGGTGGGAATTAGACACAATCCTGGCCCTCATGAAGTTTCTGTCTCCTGGAGGAGAAATATTCTAAACAAATAATGATGCAAATTATTTATTTGTTTGTTTGTTTGTTTGTTTGTTTAGAGACAGAGTCTTGCTCTGTGGCCCAGGCTGGGGTGCAGTGGTGTCATCTCAGCTCACTGCAACCTCTGCCTCCCAGGTTCAAGTTGTTCTTATGCCTCAGCCCCTGAGTAGCTGGGACCACAGGGTGCACCACCACATCTGGCTAATTTTTGTATTTTTGCTAGAGACGAGGTTTTGCCATCCTGGCTATGCTGGTTCCAAATTCCTGGCCTCAAGTGATCCTCCCGCCTCGGCCTCCCAAAATGCTGGGATTACAGGAATGAGCCACTGTGCTCAGCTGCAAATAATTTATTAACAAATGCGCTACATGCCACAAAGGAAAATTTCTGAATACTATCTGAAAAGGTGTGGAGGGTGGCAGGGTGGGTGGTCAGGGAAGGTCTTGCCAAAGAAGGGGCTCCTGAGTGGAGGATGGGATGGTGAGGAGTTTGCTAAAGAATGTGTTTAATCAATGGAAAGGTATGTTCAAAGGCCCTGAGACAGAAACAATGTTGCTGGTTTGTCTGACCTCAGAAAGAGGCAAGTGGGGTTTCAGCAAGTAAGTGAGAGGAAGAGGGGTGAGAAGTTCTTGGTGTGGAGCCAGGACCCTTTTTAGGTAGAGTCTAATAGGCCATAGTGAGGAGTTAGGATATCGATAGGGACCGATAGGGAAGTGACTTACTTGATTTGTTTTAAAAGATTATTGTAGGTGCAGAATAGAGAATAGATTGCTTATGCATTCCAGTGTTGTATAATAAACAACTTAAACATCTACAGATGCAGAATTGGTTAAGTAAATTATGGTATATTTTCATGCAATGAAATTACCCCGAAGCCATTGCAAATGGTGAGATGAATATGTGTTGGCATGGACAGATGTCCACATTATAGTAAGAGGAAAAAAACAACCTTTTATCTGAGGAATGCAAGCCCTTTTAATTATCAGGCCCAAAAAGACATTAAAATGAGCCATCAACCACATCCTTCTCCCCACTTTGAGCTATGTATTCATCCCATTAAACTGCTTGCTATTGCCACAAGCTATTATAAGTTAACCTAATTATGTCACACTGGGCACTATAACCACACCCTATAGGTTATCAATATATAGCCAGTAACTAATCATTGCTATTTCTGTAAACCAATGAGAATTCCTGACAAACAACTTTGTCAGTCGACTTGCCATCCCCCTTTTTTTGCCTTTAAAAATCCACTTGTGGCCGGGCGCGGTGGCTTGAGCCTGTAATCCCAGCACTTTGGGAGGCCGAGGCGGGTGGATCACGAGGTCAGGAGATCAACACCATCCTGGCTAACATGGTGAAACCCCGTCTCTACTAAAATACAAAAAACTAGCCGGGCGTGGTGGCGGGCACCTGTAGTCCCAGCTACTCGGAGGCTGAGGCGGGAGAATGGCGTGAACCCGGGAGGCGGAGCTTGGAGTGAGGCGAGATCCCGCCACTGCACTCCAGCCTGGGCGACACAGCGAGACTCCGTCTCAAAAAAAAAAAATCCACTTGTAGGCTGGCCCTGGTGGCTCATGCCTATAATCCCAGCACTTTAGGAGGCTGAGGTCAGGAGTTCGAGACCAGCCTAGCCAACATGGTAAAACACCCCGTCTCTACTAAAAATACAAAAGTTAGCCGGGCGTGGTGGTGTGTGCCTGTTGTCCCAGCTACTCGGGAGACTGAGGCAGGAGAATGGTGTGAACCCAGGAGGCAGAGTTTGAAGTGAGCTGAGATCACACCACTGCACTCCAGCCTAGACGACAGAGTAAGACTCTGTCTCAAAAAAAAAAAAAAAAAAAAAAAAAAAAAAAAAAAAAAAAAAAAATCCACTTGTATTCCTCCAGTGAACTCCAGCCTGGGTGACAGAGGGAGATGCTGTCTAAATAAGAAAAAAATAAAATAAAATAAATAAATTCACTTGTAACTGGGGCTAATTGGAGTGTATATTCAGGGCAACTTGAATTTATGATATTGGGTTACAATCCTCAAGTTTACCCTAAATAATCGCTTTTTTTTTTTTTTTTTAATGAAGTTTAGCTCTTCTTGCCCGGGCTGGAGTGCAGTGGCACGATCTCGGCTCACTGCAACCTCCACCTCCCGGGTTCAAGTGATTCTTCTGCCTCAGCCTCCTGAGTAGCTGGGATTATAGGCGCCTACCACTACGCCCGGCTACTTTTTTGTATTTTTAGTAGAAATGGGGTTTCACCATGTTGGCCAGGCTGGTCTCAAACTCCTGACCTTAGGTGATCCTCCCACCTCAGCCTCCCAGAGTATTGGGATTACAGGTGTGAGCCACTGTGCCCAGCCATAATCTTTCTACCTATATTAATTTTGCCTCAGGTTTTTCCTTTTAGGTCAACAAGTAATTTGAGGGAGAGGAGTGAGAGTCAAGTTACAACATAATGTCTGTGTTGTTCTTTTCAAAAAAGTCTTAAAGTATATAAACTAAAATGTTTATATTGTCTATCTCCTGGTGGTAGCAATATAGACTTTTTCCCACCTTTTTTCTTACATTTTTTTAGTTTTTCTACTTGAATAATAAAAAAGGCATGTAAAAATAAGTTCACCAGACATAAGATTAGAATGTGGCCTGACAGAGAAAACATTTAAATACAGAAATGTGGCATTTCATTTACCAAGAGTTATACCTATTGCTTACTTCAAAACATGAATACTGCTGGGTGCAGTGGCTCACATCTGTAATCCCAGCACTCTGGGAGGCCGAGGCGGGCTAATCCTCTGAGGTCAGGAGTTCAAGACCAGCCTGACCAATATGGAGAAACCCTGTCTCCACTAAAAATACAAAATTAACCGGGTGTGGTGGCGCATGCCTATAATCCCAGCTACTCGGGAGGCTGAGGCAGGAGAATCGCTTGAACCTGGGAGACAGAGTTTGTGGTGAACCGAGATCGCACCACTGCACTCCAGCCTGGGCAACAGTACAAGATTCTGTCTCAAGAAAAAACCAAAAAAACATGAATACTTTGAAGCACATTTCAAATGTTATTCCATAAAATTTGTAATGAAAAACCAATAGTGTGATCACTTAGATAGTATTCCTTAAAACAACGTTCACAGTATTTCTCTTTTCCCCGAATGTATCAATGTCTTTAATCAAACATTTTCTCAGACTCAATGTGAGAGTATCTCCCTCTAGAGTGCCCACTTGGGGAGTGCTTCCGACTGTGTTACCTTGCCTCATTTTTTTGAATTAGGATTGGAAAATTCATTTTATGATCATTTCACTTAAAAGTTCCAATGAAACCAACTTAAAGAATGGGAACTAAGATTCAGTGGAATATAGCTGAGCTCCAGATATCTTTCTATGGTCATTGTTCCTCTATTTGTGCTCTGAAAGCATTGCACAATTCTAGACTTACACTTAGTTCAAGGCTTTGACCATTGGGTAAAGCGTTAAGTCCCTCAAATATTAGCTTTTCGATAACAATAGCATATCTGATCAAATGTCGATGGACCAGTATTTGTGATTTTCTGACTATAGCAGTGCAGCTTTTAAGTTCTCTGAAATCTTGGTCTTTCTGAACTTCCTTTGTTAATATTTATTTATTTATTTATTTATTTATTTATTTATTTATTTTAGATGGAGTCTCGCTTTGTCACCCAGGCTAGAGTGCAGTGGCACGATCTCAGCTCACCGCAGCCTCTGCCTCCCAGGTTCAAGTGATTCTCCTGCCTCAGCCTCCCGAGTAGCTGGGAATACAGGCACATGCTACCGCGCCTAGCTAATTTTTTTTTTTTTTTTTTTGAGACGGGGGGT
>NW_016812395.1:757449-784880 GCF_001698545.2 Rhinopithecus bieti | reverse complement strand
AGCCACTGCGCCTGGCCCCTTTGTTAATTTAAAGGAATCCTTTGAATTTTAAATTTCATGTCATGTTTTACGACAGTAGATTGCTGTAAATGTAATCAGTCTTTTTACTTGTATGCTTGCAAAACTGAAGATTTTCCCCTTGTTTATTACTGTCTATTTTCAGAATGATTTTCTGTCACTATTGTATTAAATAGCTTAGATTTCCTAGGTCCTCTGATGATCCATGTTCAAAACAATTTTAAATAAACTGTGTAGAAAATATATACCTTACTAATTATGCTAAAGGAAAAGTGTGAATAAAAGCTATTTTTAGGCCGAGCGCAGTGGCTCACACCTATAATCCCAGCACTTTGGGAGGCCCAGGTGGGCGGATCACTTGAGGTCAGGAGTTCAAGACTAGCCAGACCAACATGGTGAAACCCTGTCTCTACTAAAAATACAAAAAAATTAGCCAAGCATGGTGGTGGGTGCCTATAATTCCAGCTACTCAGGAGGCTGAGGCAGGAGAATTGCTTGAACCAGGGAGGCAAAGGTTGTGATGAGCTGAGATCGCACCACTGTACTCCAGCCTGGGCCACAGAGTGAGACTCCTTTACAAAAATAAAATAAAATAAAATAAAATAAAATAAAATAAAAGGTATTTTTACAACTAGGCAGCTTTAATACTTTCAGACAGAGAGCCATAGAGGTACCCCTTCATTGGGCCAAGGTGTTGGCAAGAAATCATTGGGCCGGGCACAGTGGCTCACGCCTGTAATCCCAGCACTTTGGGAGGTCAAGATGGGTGGATCATGAGGTCAGGAGATTGCAACCATCCTTGCTAAAACAGTGAAACCCCATCTCTACTAAAAATACAAAAAAATTAGACAGGCATGGTGGCACGTGCCTGTAGTCCCAGCTACTCGGGAAGCTGAGGCAGGAGAACTGCTTGAACCCGAGAGGTGGAGGTTGCAGTGAGCCAAGATCATGCCAATACAGTCCAGCCTGGGTGACAGAGTGAGACTCTGTCTCAAAAAAAAAAAAAAAAAAAAAAAAATTTATACCTACTTTGGAAAAACAGTTTTTTACAACACAGCCATTGCTGTGTTATTATTTGTATTTGAAACCTACAAAATTCTTTCAAGACAGCTTGCTTTCTTGTTCTTCTTCCTTTTTTTCTTTCTTTTTTTTTTTTTAGCAAAACAATTTTTTATTGGTAGAGCAAGCATACACTTAAGTTCATATAATCCTTTTTTCTTTTTCTTTTCTTTTTTTTTTTTTTGAGACACGGTCTTGCTTTATCACCCAGGCTGGAATGCAGTGGCACAATCTCGCAATCTTGGCTCACTGTAACCTCCGTCCCCCAGGCTCAAGCAAACCTCCTACTTCAGCCTCCAGAGTAATTAGGACCACAGGCACATGTCACCATGCCCAGCTAGTTTTTTTTTCTTTTTTTTTGTAGAGGCAGGGTTTCACCATGTTGCCCAGGCTGGTCTTGAACTCCTGGGCGCAAGTGATCTGCCCGCCTTGCCCTACCAAACAGTTAATCCTAACGATGAATTCTGATTTTAGTAGAGGACGTATTAATCATAGCAATGAAGTTTTATTATACTACATTTTATTTTAAATAACTACATTTAACAAAAATACGTTTCTAGACTGCATAGCCACAGAAACACTATACCTTCTGTTCATCTCTGAGCCTGACAGTAACACTAGCATTTATATAACATTCTATGGCTTCCAAAGATGTCCTAAAATCTTAGGTGGTCGATGTGTAAAAAAAAAAAAAAAAAATAAGCAAGTTGTTGTGTATTCTGTTTTGAAAGCTTAACTTTTCAGCGAACACAGCTAGTTTTAATGACCACGTGACATAGACTCACAACCCTTGTACTGTAATTGTTAATGGCCAAAATAACAACTTAGCAGATTTTTAGTCCGATCAACAAGCAGGCATGGAACACCTGCTATTTGTAGGCACCAGCACAGAACCTCAGGTATACAAATATGATTAAAGTTAACTGCCAATTTCCAGAGGCTATTCTTCAGTAGAAGTGTATTTATGGAAGTAAAAAGGAGAGAACAATGAATTTTGATAAGAAAGATCAAGGAAAGCTTTAAAAAGAAGTGGCATTTGATTTAAGTCCTATCAAGAAGAATCTTTTAAAAAAAGAAATTACCAGCATTGTCTTTCAAAGATATCTGCTTAGGAAGGTGTGTTTTCATTCCACTGATGGGGCTGATGTGCAAAATATTTTAGAAATTACGTCTGGATCCTATTTTGCATCACAGGGTAATCAACCCCATTTCACTGCAGTCACACTTTGATTTTTTAGTAGATGGCTCTCCAGTCAGTTCAAGCAGAAAGTATTTCTCCTTTCAGAGGACTAGGGCTTGGAGGATGCCCAGACACTCTAGCCTCACCCCCATTTCTTTGTAATCCATGGAGAGATGGAGAAAGGAACAATGTTTCTGGGAATTTGCAGATGTCTGTCTAAGGGAGCTTTTTCATCTGCCACTGAGCCTAAATGACCTGTAGAAGTGCAGAAACCATTATTGGTTTGAATACAGCAGGCCTGTCTTAAGAGGAAATATTTTGTTCTGGATAAGATAAGGATCTTCAGTAACAAGTAAGTAGAGATTTCAGCCATTTCCATTAAACATTGCTGCATGGAAAAAAATGGAAGAGATTTGTTTTTGTTTTTTGTTTTTTTGTTTTTTTTTTAATATAAAATTAAAACAACCCAGTCTTCCCAGAGTGGCACTTGTGGAAACTGGGAAACTGGGATCAGAACATAAGCCACTCACCCTTGATGTTAGATACTTTGCATCTCACCATGCCACCAGGGATGGGAAAACATTCTTTTTTTTTTTCCTATTCATGGCTAGTACTCCTTACAGAATCTATCAAAAGTAAAGAGCATGCCTAAAATAATTTGGAAGTATACTTCAATTTTATCTAATGTCCAGTTCAAAGAGAGAATACAAAAAGAGAAGAAACACGAAAGTTGGAAGAGAGAAGAATAGATAAACCAGGGGGTAAAGAAAGTAGGGTGAATTGAGAAGTGGAGGAGGACAGAAGAGAGAGAAGCAATCCACGGTGGAAGAAACACAGGTTCACATACAGAATGCTGCACTCTTATCAATGCTTTTAAAAGTGCTAAGTGAGGGGGCGCTGTGAATCACGCCTGTAATCCCAGCATTTTGGGAGGCCGAGGAGGGCGGATCACTTGAGGTCACAGTTCAAGAGCAGCCTGGCCAACATGGTGAAACCCTGTCTCTAATAAAAATATAAAAATTAGCCAGGCGAGGTGGTGGGCGCCTATAACCCCAGCTACTCGGGAGGCTGAGGCAGGAGAATCGCTTGAACCCGGGAGGCTGAGGTTGCAGTGAGGCGAGATTGTGCCACCGGACTCCAGCCTGGGTGACAGAGCGAGACTCCGTCGCAAGAAAAAAAAAGTTTGTGGTATCTCCCCGCTCCCTCCTCCTCCTGCTCCTGCCATGTAAGACGCCTGCTCTTGCTGCCTTTTGCCATGAGTAAAAGCTCCCTGAAGCCTCCCTAGAAACAGATGCTGCCATGCTTCCTGTGAAACATGTGGAACCATAAGCCAATTAAACCTCTTTTCTTTTTAAATTACCCAGTCTCAGNGCCTATAACCCCAGCTACTCGGGAGGCTGAGGCAGGAGAATCGCTTGAACCCGGGAGGCTGAGGTTGCAGTGAGGCGAGATTGTGCCACCGGACTCCAGCCTGGGTGACAGAGCGAGACTCCGTCGCAAGAAAAAAAAAGTTTGTGGTATCTCCCCCGCTCCCTCCTCCTCCTGCTCCTGCCATGTAAGACGCCTGCTCTTGCTGCCTTTTGCCATGAGTAAAAGCTCCCTGAAGCCTCCCTAGAAACAGATGCTGCCATGCTTCCTGTGAAACATGTGGAACCATAAGCCAATTAAACCTCTTTTCTTTATAAATTACCCAGTCTCAGGTATTTCTTTAGAGCAATGGGAAAATAATAGACTAATATAGATATTAAATACATGTTTATGTATAAGTATAAAGTCAGTAAAATATCTATACATATATTTATATATGTAAACTAATTACTATAGAACAATCAGCAGGGAGATAGAGATAGATATATAAGACATGATTCTTAGCCTTCAGAAGTTTAAAATCTAGGAGGGGAGATAAAAGTGAAAACATATCATCACAAAGCAATAGAAATAATTGCCATAATGGATATGTGAACTGAAGCAAAGTGGAGAAACTAACTTTGCCCAGAAGAGAAAAAAAGGAATTAACTTATATTGGGACTTATTATTACTCTATTTTATAAATCACAATTTTCACATTCCAACGTAAGAGGGGAACATCTGTATAAGGTTTTAAAAATTCACCTTGGCCGGGTGCCTGTAATCCCAGCACTCTGGGGGGCCGAGGCGGGCGGATCACGAGGTCAGGAGATCGAGACCATCCTGGCTAACATGGTGAAACTCCATCTCTACTAAAAATACAAAAAATTAGCCGGGTGTGGTGGCACGCGACTGTAATCCCAGCTACTTAGGAGGCTGAGGCAGGAGAATCACTTGAACCCAGGAGGCAAAGGTTGCAGTGAGCAGAGATAGCACCACTGCACTCTAGCCTGGGTGACAGAGCGAGACTCTGTCTCAAAACAAACAAACAAATAAACAAAATATATATACACACACACACACACACACACACATTTTAAAAAATTTATCTCATTAAGCAAATAGGCCTGCAATAGTATTGAGAGTGTGATACAAGAATCTGCAACACAGAATAACAGTTGCATAATGTACCAAGGAAGTGCTGAAACTACCCTATTAATTAAGCCATTCTTTAATTTAATTGTATGATAGCGTGTGTAAACAGACTACTGTGAATAAATGATATACTAGACATATGTATATCATTTTATTCGTTCACGCATTTGGAAAAGCTTCATGTGCAACATATTGTGTAGGTACCAATGAGGAAACAGATGATTAAGGCATCATTCCTGCCTCAAGGAGATAATAACCTTGTAAGGGAAGTAAAATATGCTAAAGTGACTACAATCCAGAGCAGTTTGTGCCTAGTGTCCTGAGAGCTATATAACTAAAATATGAAAGAGTTTAGAGAAAATGCTTAGCCTGGGTATGAGGGATGACTTTTTGGGAGAACATGAATTTGAACTGGGTCATCAGGAATGGGTAGGTTTATTGCAGGTGGCTATCATGGAGACAGGGTAAATGTTCCAGATAAAAGAATCCTTTGAATCATATGAGCATAGCAACAGCAAATATTCTAACTTGGTTTGAGTATAAGGAACATAAAGCAGAGTTGTGGGAGATAATTTTTGAAGGATTAATTAGCGATAGGTCATAGTGGCCTGAACCTTAGGAAAAAACCCGAACAATTCTACCAACATTTATTGAGGGCTTATAATAGCCCAGGAGTTGAGAATTCACAGATTAATCAAATGAAGTCTCTGTCCTTGGCAACTCAGATGTACTATTCCCAATGTCTTAGAGATAAGTGTAGAATAATGATTACAAAATCTGAGGGTCTGTGCTATAATGAAGATATGTACAAAGGACTGTGGGAGCAATTACCTCTCGCTGGAGGAGTTAGAAAAGACATCAGAGAGGAAATGCTATTGCAATTGGGTCTTGATAAATGAGTGCAGAAAAAACAAGGACATAATGTTTCTTCTGCATACAAAGTCCCAGAGACATGGAAGAGCTGGCTTAATCAAAGAACAAACTGTGATCCAATGTGACTCAAGGGGGAAGTATTGGGAATTAAGGCTGTAAAGAGAGGTCAGGGTCAAAATGAGAAGGGCCTCATGCATTGTGCTAAGGAACGTTGGACTTAAGTCTTTTCAGCTTGTGATTTTCAGTATTTTAAATGCTAGAATTTTTGGCAGGATAGTGGAAAGGATTAAAAGTCCAGAAACTTTAGCCAGGCTTGGTGGCATGTGCCTGTAGTCCCAGCTACTAGGGAGGCTGAGGCAGGAGGATTGCTTGAGCCCAGAAGTTAAAGGCTGCAGTGAGCTATTATTGTGCCACTGCACCCCAGCCTGGGTGACAGAGCAAGAACCTCTCTTAAGAAAAAAAAAAAAAATCTGGATACACTAAACAAGCCAGCAGCAATTACAGCACAAACATAGTATAGTGTAGTTATGGTCTCACAGTGTCTATAAAAGCATCCATAGTTACTACACTATTCACTTGGTTGACCTTCAGCACTATGTTTCTTTTGGAGCAGAGCTGTTTATTCCCAGGCAGTGTGCACTTTTGAATACTCAGAGGCGATGTTCTCACAAGTTCCAGTAAGCACCAGATCATTCCCTTGGCATAGACTTGATGTTACTCTAAGCCTCTTTCCTCTTACTTATAGCAAGTTGTACTCTGTTTAATACTCCACAAGTTTCTCAGATCAGCATTGTTTGACAGAAATTGCTCTTAAAAGTTTGAATGCTGGCCGGGTGCGGTGGCTTATGCCTGTAATCCCCGTACTTTGGAGGCAAATGGATCAACTGAAGTCAGGAGTTCGAGACCAGCCTGGCCAACATGGCAAAACCTTGTCTCTAGTAAAAATACAAAATTAGTTGGACGTGGTGGTGGGCCCCTGTGATCCCAGCTACTCGGGAGGCTGAGGCAGGGGAATCGCTTGAACCCTGGAGGTGGAGGTTGCAGCAAGCGGAGACTGTGCCATTGCGATCCCGCCTGGGAAACAAGAGCAACACTCCATTTGAAAAAAAAAAGAAAATTGAATGCGTTCTACCTATTGATCAAAAGGTGGTAGGATGTTTGCAAAGCATGCAAGGTATAACACAAGGTAAGACACAAAGTGCTGTGTCTTACCAGATGAAAACCATTGCTGTAGGCAATAGAGTCCTGAAAGATGTTTAAATGGCTGGATTCTAAAACCAAAGCGATGATATGAGCATATTAATCAAAATGCCATGTGCAAAATGGGTTGAAGAATGGAGAGGCTGGGAGCTGATGTGGCCATTTAAAGCCAGAACGAGGACCAGAACTAGGGTTTCAGTAGAAAGGGAGATTAGGGGCCACTTTATTAAGGAAGTATGGGATTTGGCAATTGAGCATATATGGAAGGGGTGTCATGAAAAGGAGTAAAAGATGGATCTGACATTTTATGCCTGGTTGAATGGAAGAATACTGGTGCCATTACAAGGAATAGGATAATCAGGAATAACAGCTATTTTGGATTATATGAGAAATGTGGCTCAGGGTAATCGAGTTTTAAATTAGCCAAGATTAGTGACGTCTTTTAGAATATTCTTATGGTTCTAATAAAATCCTGGGGAAAGTGGATATTGCCCATATAGCAGTTCGGTGTGTTTTGACTTTTTGTTTATAGTGTCCCATATATAATTGCCTTTAATTAATTAATTTATTTTTTGAGATGGAGTTTCACTCTTCTTGCCCAGGCTGGAGTACAGTGGCACAATCTTGGCTCACCTCCCGAGTTCAAGTGATACTCATGCTTCAACCTCCCAAGTAGCTGGGATTACAGGCACGTGCCACCATGTCTGGCTAATTTTTTGTAATTTTAGTAGAGATGGAGTTTCACCATGTTGGTCAGGTTGGTCTTGAACTCCTGACCTCAGGTGATCCACCCACCTTGGCCTTCCAAAGTGCTGGGATTACTGGTGTGAGCCACACCCAGCCTATAATTGCCTTTAAATGCAATTTTGTTTTTGAAAAGCTGATTTACTTACCATTTTTGTGGAATCCATTAATATAAGAACATTCCCAACAGATATAGGCCTTAAGAAGAAGGAGTATTCTGGGGGCTACACCTCTGGGAACTGAGAGATTGCTGATAGGTTACTGGCTGTAAACTGCTTGCCAGTCTAGGGATTCCGGTAAGCTCATTTCTCTGGGGAAATATGTCTGTAGGCTGTTTCCGTAGTCTCCACCTTTCCACCTTGGGGCTGGGGCATATGCAGATTCCTGCAGTACAAAACGCACAAAAGGACCAGCCTCTAGTAGGTTGTAGGCAATCTTTAAGCAGAGTTGTAACTAGGCGACTCTAATTTTGAGCTCTGTTGTTCTCTTACTACAAATGAGGAAGTGAAAAACAACTTTTACTTGTTAGTTATTTCCCCAGTTTGAAAAAACGGAAACAAAACCACCTGAGTAACCCAAACCCACAGTTTAGTGAACCCAAGCACAAATTTGAGTGATTGGGTCAAAAAGCCTTTTCTTATGATTTGCAAACCAGAAGCAAGAGCTCCAGATTTCCCTGGGGTGCCCCGATGATGTCTTTGTCAGTGGTGCTCATCTTATTACGCAGGTACCCAAAATGGTACAGGAGATGGTTTCATTGGCATTCATATTACTAGATCAGTTTGCAACACAGAACATATCGAAACACACATCCTTGGGCCAGGTGCGGTGGCTCATGCCTGTAATCCCAGCACTTTGGGAGCCTGAGGCAGGAGGATTGCTTGAGGTCAGGAGTTGGAGACTAGCCTGGGCAACATAGCAAGATCTTGCCTCTAAAAAAAAAAAGATAAGAAAAAGGAAAAAAAATAGCTGGGCATGGAGGCATATGCCTGTTGTCCTAGCTACTAGGAAGGCTGAGGTGGGAGGATGACCTGAGCCCAGGAAGTCTACGCTTCAGTGAACTATGATTGCACCACTGCACTGCAGTCTGGGTGACAGAGTGAGACCCTGTCTCTAAAAACAAAAGCAACAACAAAAAATCCACATCCTTGGCAGTCTTGAACCTTAGCTGCATTCCCTGCAGGAGCTGCCAGTGGGAATTTACAGGGTGAGAGGAATTTGGAGTTTGAGATAAAGGCCTCTCCCTCACAGGAGAGGTAAGGCAAAAGGGTGGAGAAGGGGTGTTGAGACTAGCAACAAGCTGTTTTGTTTTCCAAGCTGTTTTGTTTTCCACGGCATTTCCCCCCCACTTCATCCACTACTGAACCCAGAGGAGTTCTCCAAATGAACTATTTAATTATCAAAGAATAATGGTGCAACAAGGTTTCACTTTTCCCAGCCCCTGATCGGTAATGAAGGTGTTGGTGAAGAGAGAAATAGCTGGCACATGGAACTTTAAAGTAGAAGGCACTGTGGTTTTCTGGCTTTGCAGTGAAAAGGCAGATGGGGGCCATTGGTGCGCATTGGCAATGGCTGAAGTAAGGACTGGTCTTGATCATTTCTGCTTTTCCCCCTCTTCTGTGTCAGTTGTATTCATAGAAGTATCGAATGCCTGGGTAAAGCTAGTGGGAATTATCTAACCTCCTTTTACAGCCCCAAGATACAGCCTGAGCATTCTGACTTGAGCCACAATAAGGGCAGTTCAGTACAGCTGACAAAATTATGAGGCTACGTATAATCCTTTTCTCTGAATGTTAGGAGACTCATCTCTCCTTTACTCATGTTGCTTTGATTAATGATGTTTCCATAGGGTCAGTTTCACACCTTCAAATGTAGGATAAAATTAAGGAAAGTAGATTAAGATTGAATGAAATGTGCAGTGTTCTCTTAAGTCATTCCAAATATTGGAAGGTTTTGGCAAAACATCTAACTGGCTTTTTAACTTTCTGCACAGATCAAGCCCTGGAGCCAGGATGTGAGGTCCATGGCACTGCTTGGAGCATAAACCTCAGTTACCTTAACCTTGGTGTGTCCTTGCAGGTAACTGTGCCAGCAGAGATGGAGAGGCTGGATCAGCCTCCTCCATTTAGCCAGGGTTCATTTTCAGTAGTAATTCAGTCCCTCCCATAGATATCTGAAACACAAAATGCACATTTCATCAATATAAATCTGATTTCAATTATTAGAGCTTTTGAGTTCAGTTCTTCATTTAAATACAGCTGTTTTACTAATTTTGAATTGAATAAAATGTTATTCCTTCTATCCCTACCACTTGGACAAGAGGAAGTATGAGTTTTTTTGTATAGCTCATTAGTGGGGTAACTCTGGCTTCCATCTTGTAAGCCAAACTGTTGCCCTCAGCTAGAGAGATGTTTGTTATTTTATACTATCCTGATTTCTGGGACTTTCTAACAGCTGCTTCTGTTTGCTGTTTTGCATTTTCCCAATTTCTCTTCACAATCTCATAACCAAGTGAGATTCTATTTATCCTTTTTTTTTTCAGCTTATTAATATACTGCCATGCCTCCTGGCTGCAAAAATATGATAAAATCATTGGGAAAAGAATTCAATAATTAATGAGAGTTTTTCTCCCTCAGTTTACAACATTCAGAAAAGAAAACCTTATTAAAAAATCTTAGAATGTAGATATAACCTTCAACTCTTAAGGACGGGAAACATATGGTTCTCTGGACTACAGAAAGAATGCTTTAAAAATGGGTTTTTTCAAAAGTCTAGGCATTATTAAGAGGATCATGCCAGCCAAATTTAATTGACATGAAGAGAGACTGTAAGAGCCTAATACTGCCAGTTTTAGATTCTCCAAGGTCTTCAGAGCATTAGTCATTTTAGGATCTCTTCTGACAATAAAAGGGTATTCTCATCTTGTCTGTTCCATTTAAATGGGTTGAGTTTTAATTAGGGACAAACGACACCACTAACAGAGCAGAGACCTTTACTGAACTGGAAATATTTTATTTTGTTTCTTTGACAAACATTTTTCCATATATCTCTTGTGGGCCATATCCTATGCCCTATTATAATAACATAACTTACTTTATTTGAGCAAATATTGTGGGATCACAGATAGAAAAGGCCACAAACCCTGTGTGGAGAGTTAGAGAACTGTTAAGGACGGTGAAGAATCTGGGATTTTACCCTACTTGCGAGCTAACCAGCTAGACTGGGGATATGGTTAGGCTTTGTGTCCCTACCCAAATCTCATCTTAAATTGTAATCCCCATAATCCCCACATGTCTAGGGAGAGAACTGGTGGGAGGTGATTGGATCATTGAGGTGGTCTCACCCTTGCTGTCCTCGTGATAATTAGTGAGTTCTCACAAGATCTGATGGTTTTATAAGGGGCTCTTCCCCTTTGTGTACCACTCTCTCTTGCCTGTGTCCATGTAAGATGTACCTCTTCCCCTTCCGCCATGATTGTAAGTTTCCTGAGGTCACCCCAGTCATGCAGAACTGTGAATCAATTAAACCTCTTTCCTTTATAAATTAGCTGGTCTTTGTTATTTTCTTTCATTTTTTGAGACAGAGTCTCACTCTGTCACCCAGGCTGGACTGCGGCGGTGTGGTGTAGGCTCACTGCAACCTCTGCTTCCTGGGTTGAAGTGATTTTCCTGCCTCACCCTCCCCAGTAACTGGGACTACAGGCATGTGCCACCACACCTGGCTAAATTTTGTAGTTTTAGTAGAGATGAGGTTTTGCTATGTTGGCCAGGCTGGCCTCGAATTCCTGACCTCAGGTGATACACCCGCCTCAGCCTCCCAAAGTGCCATTACAGGCATGAGCCACCGGGCCCGACTTAGGTATTTCTTTATAGCAGTGTGAGAACAGACTAATACACTTGGTAATGTTTAATGGATGCTGGCAGAAGACATAAGAACTCTAGGTCAGGGACAAATGACTTTATGATTGATAGCACCGTGAGCAGCATGAGCATGACATTGGAGCCGGGTCCCCATTTCCCACCCCCATCCCCCTAGTGCCATGGAGCTGAAAAACAGCCCTGGTGAAGAGCAGTCAGGGCCTTGTGTTCTTGGTATATCTGGCAAGAACGTGCAGGGATGGATGCTTAAAGCTCACAAGGAATTGCTTCTTCCAGCAAACACGTCACTGAGAAGACACATAGGCTGGGATGAATAGACACTTGATGAGAGCAAAGAGGACTCATTGCAGTCAGAGGAAACAGGATTTGCAAAGGCCCTGAGGCATGAGGGACACTGAGCTGTTTCAGGGAACAACGGACTATCTGGCATGATTGGGATGATAATCTTAAGGTTAGACAAGTAGGCTGGCAACCATTCATCAAGGGCTTTGCATGCCATTGAGATTATGGTGTATGGCTTTTTGTTTTATTTCGACCCAACAAATTTCAGAACATTTTAAGCAGAGGAATGCCATGATTGAATTTTATTTTTTTATTATTATTATTATTTTTTTTTGAGATGGAGTTTTGTTCTTGTTGCCCAGGCTGAAGAGCCAGTGGTGTGATCTTGGCTCACTGCAACCTCTGCCTCCTGGGTTCAAGGGATTCTCCTGCCTCAGCCTCATGAGTAACTGGATTACAGGTGCCCACCACCAAACCTGGCTAATTTTTGTGTTTTTAGTAGAGAGGGGGGTTTCACCGTGTTGACCAGGCTGCTCTTGAACTTCTGGCCTCAAATGATCTGCCTGCCTCGGCCTCCCAAAGTGCTGGGATTATAGGTGTGAGCCACCATGCCCAGCCTGAATTTTATTTGCTATTATCTGGTGATATAGTGTAGAGAAGAGACTGGATAATAGCTAATCAGAGATAAGCTCTATGGGCCTTTTACCAAGTGTCCTTGGAACACCTTGCTTTTTAAGTGTTTTTTAAACCCTTTGCATTTTTTTCCTATTTTTCTAAGACTTCACCACCTTATCCTACCCTATGTCTCATTTTCACCTTCAAGGACCTCACACACTTACCTTCATGCCTGGCAGCCCTCTCCCTTCAACTCACGTTGAATATGCTGATATGAACTGATACAGAGTAGGAATATTTCTATTTAACTTACTGAATTTCTCAGTATTTTTAGAGTTGTAAACATGTTATTTTCTGAGAATTTATCTACTTTTTTTTCCATATGCCAGTATTCTAGTAAGAATTTTTACTTGGCATAACATAATTTATAAATTCAAGTCTATGAGGTAAATTGTAACATTCAATTTATTAAAATAAACACACACACACACTCTATTCCAAATAGTATTTATTCTAAAAAGGATATGAAGACAAGTATGAGTATGATATTTTAAGAGATTAAAAGATAGAAATGGACTACATTGAACATAACAAAGTCAAAATACAAAATATTTATTTTCTTTATGATTTCAAGACACTTCCAAATTTTGCAATGTATTCTGGGACAGAAGTGATGATTTTTAAAGCCCATTTAGTGGTTTAAAACAACACAACCTTTTTTTTTTTTTTGAGACAGAGTCTTGCTCTGTCACCTGCAGTGCAGTGGTGCGATCTTGGCTGACTGCAACTTCTGCCTCCCTGGTTCAAGCAATTCTCCTGTCTCAGCCTCCTGAGTAGCTGGGATTACAGGCGCATGCCACCATGCCCAGCTAATTTTTGTACTTTTAATAGAGAGGGGATTTCACCATGTTGGCCAGGATGGTCTCCATCTCTTGACCTTGTGATCTACCTGCCTTGGCCTCCCAAAGTGCTGGGTTTACAGGCGTGAGCCATCGTGCCTGGCCTTTTTTTTTTTTTTTTTTTTTTTTTGGGACAGTTTCATGCTTGTAGCCCAGGCTGGAGTGCAGTAGTGCCATCTTGGCTCACTGCAACCTCTGCCTCCCAGGTTCAAGCAATTCTCCTGACTCATCCTCCTGAGTAACTGGGATTACAGGTGTGTGCCCCCACACCCAGCTAATTTTTGTGTTTTAGTAGAGACAGGGTTTCACTATGTTGGCCAGGCTGGTCTTGAACTCCTGACCTCATGTGATCTGCCCACCTCAGTCTCCAAAAGTGCTGGGATTACAGGCATGAGCCATCGTGTCTGGCGGAAAACAACACACATTTCTTCTACATTTTGGAGGGCAGAAGTATGCAGTCATTTTCACTGGGAAAAGTCAAAATGTTGGCAGGACTGTTTCCTTTTGGAAGCCCTGAGGGGAAGGATCTGTGTCCTTGCCTTTTTTAGCTGCTAGTGACTGCCTGTATTCCTTAGCTTGTGGTCTCTTTCTCAATCTTTTTTTCTTCTTTTTTTTGAGATGGAGTCTTGCTCTGTCACCCAGGCTGGAGTGCAGTGGTGCAATCTCAGCTCACTGCAACCTCTGCCTCCTGGGTTCAAGTGATTCTCCTGCCTCAGTCTCCTGAGAAGCAGGGATTACAGGCACTGCCACCACTCCCGGCTAATTTTTGTAATTTTAGTAGAGGGGGGAGGTTTCCCCATGTTGGCCAGGCTGTTCTCAAACTCCTGACCTCAAGTGATTGCCCACCTTGGCCTCCCAAAGTGTTGAGATTACAGGTGTGAGCCACTGCACCCAGCTCTCTTTCTCAGTCTTCAAAGAACATCATTCCAGTCTCTTTCCTTCATCACATCTTTCTCTGACTCTGGCTCTTTCTTCACTCTTCTTCTAAAGATCATATTATTACAACAGGCCCACCCAGATAATCCAGAATAACCTCCCAATTTCAAGATCCTTAACCTAATCACAACTGCAAATTCTCTTTTGCTTAGAGGGAAATATTCACAGGTTCTGAGAATTAGAAGAAAGACATATGCGGTGGGGCTTCATTATCCAGCCTACCCCAATTCCTCCTCCTACTGAAATTAGTGCTTTTTTTTCTTTCTACAGAATTACTTGATTTGGGGTTACAGCTGAGATAATTGGGCTCCCTAGACATGTCATCCGTGTATTCATCTGTTTTAGAATAAGTTTAGAATAGTAAGTTCTTGGAACTGTAGGCTTCTGAGGGAGTCCTTCTTCTCCACAGAATGACTCATCTTTGAATATGCCAGGCAGGTTCACTGTCTCCATCTCTCACTTGCAATCCCTGTCTCTGCCCTATCTGGACGCCTCAGCCTTCTCACTTCAGTGCATCATGCTTTCACACTGCAAATGGCTGGTATCTGCATCTTTCTGCTGCAAGGTTTACCATAGTCTCTGGAGCCTGTTCCATCTGAGCTTAGAAAAGACTGGAAATGCTATGGGAATTAATACCCATATCCCCCAGTAGCCTACAATCATGAATGAAGTAGTGCATAAATATCTCAGCCCCCCCATTTCATTTTTGCCACTTGTTTTACTGAGATATAATTCACATAACATAAAACTCATCATATTAGGCCGGGCGTGGTGGCTCACGCCTGTAATCCCAGCACTTTGGGAGGTCGAGGCGGGCGGATCACGAGGTCAGGAGTTCGAGATCAGCCTGGCCAACAAAAGTGAAACCTCGTCTCTATTAAAAATACAAAAAAAAAAAAAATTAGCCAGGCGTGGTGGCGGGTGCCTGTAGTCCCAGCTACTTAGGAGGCTGGGGCAGGAGAATCACTTGAACCTGGGAGGCAGAGGTTGCAGTGAGCCGAGATTGTGCCTCTGCACTCCAGCCTAGGTAACAGAGTGAGACCCCATCTCAAAAAAACAAAAAAAACATACCATATTAAAGAATACTGTTCAGTGGTTTTTAGTATATTCACAATGTTGTACAACCTTCACTACTATCGACTTCCAGAATGTTTCTATCCCTCCAAAGAAGCCCATACCTGTTAGTACCATCCTTTTTCCCTACTTTCTGTCTCTTTGAATTGGCCTATCCTGGACACGTCATAGAAATGTGATATAGTTTGGATGCTTGTCCCCTCCAGATCTCACATTGAAATATGATTCCCAATGTTGGAGGTGGCACCTGGTAGGAGGTGAATAGACCATGGCCAGAGTCCTCATGAATGGTTTAGCACCATCCCATTAATGATAAGTGAGTTCTTGCTCAGTTCATGTGAAATCCAGTTGTTTAAAAGCCTGGTTCCCAAAGGGGCGTGGTGGCTCACGCCTGTAATCCTAGCACTTTGGGAGGTTGAGGTGGGTGGATCACTGGAGGTCAGGAGTTCAGCCTGGCCAACATGGTGAAACCGCATTTCTACTAAAAATACAAAAATTAGCCAGGTGTGGTCCAGCTTACAGGCAGGCACCTGTAATCCCAGCTACTCCGGAGGCTGAGGCACGAGAATCGCTTGAATCTGAGAGGTGGAGGTTGCAGTGAGTCGAGATCATGTCACTGCACTTCAGCCTGGGTGACAGAGTGAGACCCTGTCTCAAAAAAATAACAAAACAAAACAAAACAAAACCAGTCTGTTTCCCCACTCCCCACCCCACCTATCTCTCTTGCTCCTGCTGTTGCCATGTGATGAACCTGCTCCCCCTTCACTTTTCACCACTGAAAACTTCAGTTTCCACAATTGAAAACTTCTGAGGCCCTCACCAGAAGCAAATGCCAGCACCACATTTCCTGTACACCCTGCAGAACAGTGATCCACTCACACCTCTTTTCTTTATAAACTACCCAGTCTCACGTGTTCCTTTGTAGTACTGCAAAGCACTAACACAAAAAATGGAACCAAACAACATGTGGTTCCTCATTTCTTAGATGGATATCATCAAGACACAAGTTCAGGCTGGTTGTCTGATTTCCCCAGCATGATTAAGCTCCAGTTGCCCATAGTGGCACTGGGCAGTGAATTGGCTGCCCTTCCTTTCCTGCCTCACTTCCCTGTTTATCCGCTGGTGTTTCTGGGATCCCCTCTCAAAGAAAGTGCTTGTACTAGAATCCTTGCTTTGGAATCTGCTTCTTGGGGAACCCAAACTAAAATACTAAGAATATCTAGCTAATTAATCAATTCATCAAATATACACTGAATATTTACTCTGTGCTTGGCACATTGTTCAATGCTGAAGATTCAGCGCAAACAAGTTAGGCATCCTTTCCGTTCTCATGGAGGGTGTTGAAGCAGGTAATAAAGGCATCAAGCAAATTACAAGAGAGATGAGTGTTACAAAGAAGTGGGTGAGGGAAGGCCTTCTTAATTAAGAATGAGACCTGAAGAATGGGAAGCAGTTTTCCTGGAGAAGAGGGTGGGGAAAATTTTCCAGGTACACAAACCCACTCCCAGATAAGGGTGAACCTGGTGCTTTGGGAGATCGTGAGAAAACCATATGGCTCTTGCAGAAAGAGCTGGAGGAAAATAGCTGAAGTAGATATTTTACCTTCAAGGAAAGACTTGATGTCCAGCTGTGGAGCGCATGGTCGGCAGACAGTCTACAGCTGTTAGCTGGTTCAGGTCGGCCTCAGCGCCTGAGAGCTGCCTTGACCAAGGTCTGGAGCAGCCTGCATCTGGTGACCAAGCAAGATTGGGATATAGAGGCCCAGCTGTCTGGCCTTGTGGGGGACATTCTTCTTTAAAAATTTTAGGCATTAATATATTACATACTAAAATTTAAGAAAAAAATTGGTTAACATACTGTATTTCCATTTTTTTTCTTTCAGTAGTTTTGGGGAACAGGTGGTTTTGATTACATACACAAGTTCTTTAATGGTAATTTCTTTTCTTTTCTTTTTTCTTTTTTTTGGGGACGGAGTTTTGCTCTTGTCTCCCAGGCTGGAGTGCAATGGCACGATCTCGGCTCACTGCAAGCTCCACCTCCTGGGTTCAAACAATTCTCCTGGCTTAGCCTCCCCAATAGCTAGGATTACAGGTGTGCGTCACTGGCTAATTTTTGTATTTTTAGTAGAGACGGAGTTTCACCATGTTGGCCAGGCTGGTCTCGAACTCCTGACCTCAGGTGATCTGCCTGCCTCAACCTCCCAAAGTGCTGGGATTACAGGTGTGAGCCACCGTGACTGGCCTTTAGTGGTAATTTCTGAGATTTTATGCACCTGTCACTTGAGCAGTGTCCACTATACCCAATATATAGTCTTTTATCCTTCTCCCCATTCCCAGCCCTTTCCCCAAGTCCCAAAAGTCCATTGTATCATTCTTATGCCTTTGCAACCTCATAGCTTAGCTTCCACTGTTAAGTGAGGATATGAGATATTTGGTTTTCCATTCCTGAGTTACTTCACTTAGAATAATGGTCTCCAATTCCATCCAGGTTGCTGCGAATGCCATTATTTTGTTCCTTTTTATGGTTGAGTAATATCCCATGGTATATATTATATATATATACACCATGATATATATACACTATATATAATACATAATATATACCATGGTGTTTATATATAATATATAATATATGCCATGGTGTGTGTATATATAATATATATACATCATGGTGTATATAATATATATACCATGGCATATATGTTATATATGTAACATATATCATGGTATATATTATATATAATATATACACACATATACCACATTTTTTAATCCACTCATTGATTGATGGGCATTTAGGCTGGTTCCATATTTTGCAATTGCAAATGTGCTGCAATAAATGTGTGTGTGCAAGGGTTTTTCTCATATAATGACTTCTTTTCCTCTGGGTAGATACCCAGTAGTGGGATTGCTGGATCAAATGGTAAATCTATTTTTAGTTCTTTAAGGAATCTCCATACTGTTTTCCATAGTGGTTGTACTTGTTTACATTCCCATAGCAGTGTAAAAGTGTTCCCTTTTCACCACATCCATGCCAACATGTAGTATTTTTTGATTTTTTTAAATTGTGACCATTCTTGCAGGAGTAAAGTGGTATTGCATTGTGGTTTTGATTTGTATTTCCCCGATAATTAGTGATGTTGAGCATTTTTTCATGTTTGTTGGCCATTTGTATATCTTGTTTTGAGAATTGCCTATTCATGTCCTTTGCCCACTTTTTGATGGGATTATTTGTTTGTTTCTTGCTGATTTGAGTTCCTTGTGGATTCTGGTTATTAGTTCTTTGCTGGATGCATAGTTTGTGAATATTCCCCTTGCGGGGGACATTCTGACCGGCAATAGTCAACCCAGAGCTCCTGGCTGAGTTTGCTGGGTCTGCAACACAGTTGAATTACTTCCTCAGTCCAGTCCTGCTTTGGCCTACTCCCCTTTGCAGGTGTTGATTCTTGATAAACATCTTGCCTCAAACTGTTGGAACCTACTCCCAGAGAACTCTACGTCCCATAGCAGCGAAACAAGAAGGCTTTGTATCATGGGTGATAATATTACCAAGTATCTCCTAAAACACAACGAAGGTGAGGGCTCTTGTGTCCTGAGAGGGATGGACTATACTTTCAGGGAGCAAGAACAACTTCGGAGTCCTCACTGAAGGATTTACACATAAGTTTGCAACATGTAAGTTGAGAGATTTTGGAATTCAGAGAATTCAGGGGGAGTAAGGATTTTTGAAGAGCATAAACATTTTGGGGGTACATTTAAAATGCTTTTTATTAAATTAGCTGGGTGTGGTGGCACGCACCTATAATCTCAGCTATGTGGGAGGCTGAGGCAGGAGAATTGCTTGAACTTGGGAGACAAAGGTTGCAGTGAGCCAAGATCGCATCACTGCACTCCAGGCTGGGTGACAGAGTGAGACTCTATCACACACACACACACACACACACACAAAAAGGCTTTTTATTCTTTGTATGTATTTTTCTAAATTTGTCTCAAGTGATACCATTTGTATTTGGTTATATAAATTAACTATATTAGTAATCTGGCTATTTGGATTTATATGTTCTTTTATCCACGGGATCTCCCAGGACTGTGAGCAAAAGGGAACATCACAGAAATACTTTTTCCATAGAGGATAATATCAGATTCCATACTGCTGGCATTTAAAATTTTATGTTCTGTCTGGGCAGTAGACTTTTAAAAATATAATTAGATGCTACTCCAGTGGGTACTTTATAAAGCATTAAAATATTAAATAACTTGATGAATGTTTAACTTAGCTGGAATGAGGGTAACTACATTCCTCTGTCCTTACTGTAAGGTGTACTACTATGATCCAGTCTGCCCCCAAAATACAGATACAGAAGCTCCTTCCCCCTGCTAATGGTCCTGAGATGCTATAGATACCTGTCCTTATTACAGGTATCTTGGAGGACATGGTGGATGGTGTGATTCCAGTTTCTGAAAGCCAGAGGGTTAGTGAGGGGTGTTGCTACCCAGGCAACTGAGCAGTTGCTCTGCAGACCCTGCTGAAGTGCTGGAAGTATCGCCATCTGGCGCAGCTCCTCACAGACATCCCTTCCTGGGTCCCCTGGCTCAAGTGCACCCTGACTTGGGGACTCCTCTTTGAAGGCAGTCCAGGGATCTCTGACCCAAAGCTCTCTTTTTCCCTTCCTCTAGTCACTTCCTCAGGTTTTGATGCCTCCCCTCAGGCCAGATTATAGTCAAATACCCTCCTTTCTCCTTGAGATTGAAAGGACTATCACTCTCTTTAGCACTTTCTAGGTGATTTCAGAGGAAAACAATATATAGTTTAAATTTCCTGCCATATAGCAATATATGGTTTGAATATGTAAAAAATGAAAGCAATTCCATTTACACGAAGTTCTAGAACGAACAAAACCTCTCTGTGATGATAAATATCAGAATAGTGGTTGCCTCTGGAGGGAGTATTGACTGGAAAGAGGCATGAGGATCTTTTCTAGAATGAAGGAAATGTTCTTGATGGGAGTGGGGGTATATGTTTGTGAAAATTTATTGAACTATATATTTAAACTATGCATTTATTTTATGTACATTTAAACAGATAAAGCAGGATGACAAATAGTTCAAAAATGAAAGAGAAATGTCCATGTGAGAATAATTCAGCAAACATTTAGATGTCAAAATGGTTTGGTTTTAAATTTCTGACTTTATTAGGGCCATTTACAGGAAAGGCCCCACTAGCAGCATGTAGCTCTGCTAAGGGATATAACAACATTTTTATCCACAGGCAATGATTTCTTATTAGTCAAGCTCTTTAGATAGAGGAGAAATGTCTGCACATTGCATATGTTTAAAAGTTAGCTAGAACTCATCGCTCTTCCTCTTCCCCTAAGTGGCCTGAGGTGATCTGTGAAAACGGTTTGCCGCTCACTTGACCCAGAAAACTCCACGAAATCATGAAAATCAAGAGGTTCAAATCTTCATGTTCACCACTTGTGAAACTGCCAAGGCCATGAAGGCTATGCCTATACGGAAAGCAACCAAGTATCTGAAAGATGTCACTTTACAGAAACTGTGTACTGTTCCGAAGTTACAATTGTGCAGTTAGTAGGTGCTCCCAGGCCAAACATTGAGGCTGGGCACACGGCTGGTGGCCCAAAGAGTCTTGAATTTTTGCTGCACGTGCTTTAAAATGCAGACAGTAATGCTGAACTTCAGGGTTTAGATGTAGATTCTCTGGTCATTGAGCACAGCCAGGTGAACAAAGCACCTAAGATGCGCCATCGGACTTACAGAGCTCATGGTCAGATCAACCCATACGTGAGCTCTCCCTGCCACATCGAGATGATCTTTGCTGAAAAGGAACACATTGAACCAGAAGAAGAGGTTGCACAGAAAAAAAAGATATCCCAGTAGAAACTGAAGAGGCAAAAACATATGACATGGGAATAAATTCACCACAAATAAAGACAAAATGTAAAAAAAAAAAAAAAAAAGTTTTTACTAGACGAGATTCAGTATACGTTTCTGTAGCTTTTGTCAATAGCTGACCCCCAATGTTTCTACCTACAGAGTGGTCACTAAGTTTAGAAATATAGGTGGCTCTCTGCCCTATCTCACTATGTTAAGTGACCACCAATTAGTGCCTGCACTTAACACAGGAGGAAAGGTCACCTGGAGAGCACCACCACATGACCCCAGGGTGGTGAGGAACTCGTAGGATGATCATACCTAAAATTAGATTGGATGATTTAGCCTTGTGGAGTATGCTGCATTATGGCCAGATCAGACCACCCTTGGGTATCAGGTAAGCCAGAAAAAATTAGGACACGGAATGAAAAGCTGAATTTGAATACTGGATAAGCAACAAATAACTTTTTGTATAAGTATGCAAGGAATACTTATATATCCCTTGCATATTTCGGATGTATACGCATGGACATACTTGCAAGGGACATAATTATACTAAAAACGTATCTGGTTTTTAATCTGAAACTTAAATTTAATTGTGACTGGGTGCAGTGGCTCATGCCTGTAATCCTAGCACTTTGGGAGGCTGAGGAGGGTGGATCACCTGAGACCAGAGTTTGAGACCAGCCTGGCCAACATGGTGAAACCCTGTCTCTACTAAAATATCAAAATTAGCCGGGCATGGTGGCGGGCGCTTATAATCCCAGCTACTTGGGAGACAGAGGCAGGAGATTTTCTTGAACCGGGGAGGTGGAGGCTGCAGTGAGCTGAGATCACACCACTACACTCCAGCCTGGGCAACAAGAGCAAAACACTGTTTCAAAAAAAAAAAAAAGAAATATAAATTAAAAAAAAATAAGTTTAATTGAGTGTCCTCCTGCATTTTATGTGCAAAGTCTGGTAAGCATGAGGTACCCTAAAAAGGCAGGTTCCTCCTTGCCACCCACCATGAAAACCAGAGACAAAAATCTGACTCAGTGGTTTTCAAACTTTAGCTTGCATCAGAATCACTTGTAGAGCTTGTTAAAACCCAGATTATTAGTCAGAGTTTCTGATTCAGTAGGTCTGGGGTGAGGCCCTGAAAATTTGCATTTCTTAACATTCCCAGGCATTGCTGATCCTGCTGATTCCAGGGGTCATATCTGAGAACTACTGATCTGAGGTGATGCATTACAGATGCATGTGTAGGGATTGCTAGAAATGCCATGTTAATGTATCCTGTTCATTGTGATTCTGTCTAGCACATTGAACTATGCATTGCTAATGAGGGACAACACATCAAACATATAATATACTGTAATGTAATATCAATAAACCATTTATTATGCATAGTTGCCTATGTTTCCAGACTTTGTGGCCACTCTGTAGGGAAGCTATTTGCCTCTGTAGTGAAAGGATTGCATTTTAATGAGTGTGAAATTAAAATTCCATGTTAAAATTAGAATAGAACCCAAACTTCGATAAACCCATAAAATAGTAATATCAGAAAACCTTCGTTAAATTATATACCAAATAAATATTTAACAAGGTGTGACACTCAGGAATTTTATTTATATTTTATTAAACACCACAATTTCTACAACATATTATCTATACACAGAGTGACTATACAACCTCAGGATTTTTGGAGTACCTGGGATGGAGTTTCTAAACCATGACTTCTCCAGGGACCTGGTCTTGTTAGAGAAAGATCTAAGAGGCGTTTGCTTGTGCTATCCATAGAACTGAAAAATACTGAAATGTTCTAAAGTAACTTTGAAGCTGACATTTCATATTTCCACCATCAAAACTTTCGCACTTCTTTTTTCTTTTTTTTTTTGAGACTGGATCTCATTCTGTCACCAGGCTGGAGTACAGTGGCATGATCTTGGCTCACTGCAACCTCCGCCTCCTGGGTTCAAGCAATTCTCCTGCCTCAGCCTCCCGAGTAGATGGGACTACAGGCGCATGCCACCATGCCTGGCTAATTTTTTGTGCTCTTAGTAGAGATGGGGTTTCACCATGTTAGCCAAGATGGTCTTGATCTCCTAACCTCGTGATCTGCCCGCCTCGGCCTCCCAAAGTGCTGGGATTACAGGCGTGAGCTACCGCGCCTGGCTATTTTTTCTTTTTTAAACTTTTCTATTTCTTGGCCTACTGATTTGGATTTTCTCTTTTGAGGGAGAATGATACACAGGAGAGACATATATAGGAAAAGAATAAAATAAAGTACTAGAAATTTTTGCTGAGTGTCTGAGTCCTTTGGCCACTGTTGGGAGATCATTGACCACAAATACACATAGAATGCAAGGACTACTTTCAGAGATACATGTATACTGAATAATTTATGGATGAAATGAGACATCTGTGATTTGCTTTAAAATACTGCAACATGCAGCTGGGCATAGTGGCTCATGCCTGTAATCCCAGGGCTTTGGGAGGCCAGGTGGGAGGATTACTTTAAGCCCAGGAATTTGAGACCAGCTGGGGCAATATAGCGAGACTCTGTCTCCACAAATTTTTTTTTTGAGACGGAGTTTCGCTCTGCCGCCCAGGCTGGAGTGCAGTGGCTGGAATCTCAGCTCACTGCAAGCTCCGCTTTCCCGGGTTCACCGCCCATTCTCCTGCCTCAGCCTCCCGAGTAGCTGGGGGACTACAGGCGCCCGCCACGTCGCCCGGCTAGTTTTTTTGTATTTTTAGTAGAGACAGGGTTTCACCATGTCTAGCCAGGATTGTCTCGATCTCCTGACCTCGTGATTCCGGCCCGTCTCGGCCTCCCAAAGTGCTGGGATTACCAGGCTTGAGCCACCGCGCCCGGCCTTTTTTTTTTTTTTTTTTTTTTTTTTTTTTTAAATTAGCTGGGACATTGGTGGTGCGTGCCTGTAATCCCAGCTACTCAGGAGGCTGAGACAGGAGAATCCCTTGAGCCCAGGAGTTAGAGGTTACAGTGAGCTATGATCATGTCACTGAAGACTAGCCTGAGTAACACAACAAGACCCTGTCTCTAAAAATGAACAAGCCAGCCTGGGCAACATGGCAAAACCCCATTCCTACAAAAAATAAAAAATTAGCCAGGTGTGGTAGCATCGGCCTCTGGTCCCAGCTAGTAGGGAGGCTGAAAAAAAAAAAAAGAAAAGAAAAAAAGAAAAGAAAAGAGAAAAAAATAAAATAAAAAGTAAAATACTGAAACAAGCAAAAAGTTGAAAGAGGAAAGATGAAATAAGTTTGGCAAAATTAAATGTTAGTAATTGTTGAAACTATGATGGGGTTTATTATGATGTACTACTTTTGTATATATTTGAAAATTTCAATATGTTAAAAAAAAGTGTAAAGCTCGGCATGTATTCTTACCGCTGTCACTAATGGGACAAGAAACCATACTCAAATCACATAGATATACTGTGCCTCAATTTTTACAAATGATTGTATAGCAATTATTCAATCAGCATAGGTATTGAGCTCGGCTTACTGTGTAGGGAGCATTCTGATGTTGCTACCTAAATTCCCAGGTATGTTGTTAGATAACTGAAAAGTGTAATGTACTTTAAAAAATTTAAACCACTTTTTATATATTATTATCCACATTGAAATTATTTGAGTACAAATGCTTGGAGCACAGATCATCAGTAAATGAAGGTTCCTGAAAGCTTCTCTTTTTCATGCTTAAAAATAGTTACTTAGGTTAGGTATTTGTTGAGATAGCAGCTGCTCAGACTCCTACGTGGAGAATAGGACAGAAAAAAAAATAGTATGTTACACATCTTGGCTCCTTTTATGCTTCCGAGGAAAAAGCAAAGCAACCTTTAAGATTTCTAATACCATCTGTATCTACTACATGGTTATATTACTGTGTAAATAACATTATATTATTTAATTTGGACTTTTTTTTGTGATCAGTTCCCCAAAAGGCAGGTAAATATCAAAGGAAAAACTTAAAGGGTAAAAATATGCACACTTGCATGTCTGTTGCTGTATGTGTGCACAAGCATAAACAATTTAAAAATTTTGGACTACAGTCCAGGCGTGACTGTGTGGCACACTGCCAGAATAGGAAACATAACATCCCTTTTCCTATTTATAGGCTTGAAGCCATGGGTATGGTTGAGGTCCAGAATGACCCGCCCGCCACCTGAGGACCTGGAAAATGAGTGCATGGTCACACACCTGGCCTTTAGTGGACTGGTAGACTGCATGTCCCTGACTGGTGCTGAAGAAGCAGAAAAAGCAAAACGATGGCAAACAAGGATGAGACGTGCCTTGCACATCAGTAGAGAATGGGTAGACACAGGTATGAAATGATAAGTGTGGGGTGTACTAATCCTCCTGAATAGTTAGAAATCGTTTCCTGTGGTTGTTAAGCAATTATCCCCCGCTCGAAGGTGCGTTCAGTGCAGAGGGTTAAAATTCTTTCATGATGTGGCATGTCTGAGCTACCTGTCCCTTTCCACAGATGAGAGCATACTAGAAGGGTTAGTTTTAGAAGGAAGAGTGGAGACATATCCAGTTTGAGACCTACCTGGAACGGCAGGCAGGATGGGAGGGCTTCAGCTGGGGATGGTGATGGAGGTGGGGGAGTTTTCTGAGCAGTGGAAGGCAAGAGAGGGTGCTGGTTATCCAGAGGCAACAGAGAAGTTGCTAAGAGAGAAGTTGCTAAATATCGATGCAAAGCTTACCTTCTTTACAATTTTGCCTGTAGATTACCTTGATAGGAGGCAGTATCAATCACACTGTAGTTACTCAATAAACACTTACTGAACAAATGCACGAATTCCTTTGGGATGTGAATTTTTCTCTGGCAGATTGTTATATACTCAGACTGGTAAGTATATCCATAAACTATTTTAGTTTTGTTACTTTATTTATATTTGAGACAGGGTCTTGCTCTGTCGCCCAGTGCAGTGGCGTGATCATAGCTAACTGCAGCCTTTACCTCCCAGGCTCAAGTGATCCTCTTGCCTTGGTCTCCCAAAGTGCTGGGATTACACCACACCCAGCCCTAGTTTTGATACTTTAGACTTATAAGAATAAAACCCTTATTATTCCAGAGTGTCAAATAGGGATTTTTTTTCCCACGGAAGCCTGTATTTAAATGACCTTTAAAGGACATATTTATTGAAACAGTTTTTCTCCAAGTTGACAAATTTGTTAACAGTGGGCTATAGAAAAAAAATGAACTTCCTAATTAGACAAGTAGCTTATGTGTCTAGTCATTTGAGTGTGAGAAAAGTAGATCAAGGTGGAAACTTAACGATTTCCCCATCGTCAATAAAGATCATAATCACTGAAGATCACTGCATATTAAAAAAAATTTTTCTAATTCAGTGGTGTCTCATCTGATCTGCAAACTTTTACTAGACTAGTATTTTTTTCCTCCAGTGACAGGGCTTACCTGAATTCTCTACCTTATATTCTTACATATTTGTAAAATTTAGAAAACCTTGCGTGGTATGGACAATGTGAGCTCAGGTTCTTTGCTACTGTTTTCCATGTTACCTCCTTTAATCCTTATAATACATCTGTGATATAGGTCTTGTTATCCCCATTTTGCAGATAAAAACCAAAGGAGGCCTCCTCTGGAGGGCAAGTTAGAGAGCCAGGCCTGATAATCAGAACATTTTCTTTTTTCTACATGAAAAGCCAAACATACACTTGTCTTATTTTGCTCTACTTTTACAAGAGGAATTACTTTGAAATTTTGAAAACGTCTAATTCCATGGTTTAGCCATTTTCATTGATCTTTTGGAAACAAAATCTTACTTCTTTTTTCCCCTTAGTGTTCTAGAACTAAAGGCACAGATTAAAATCTATGTGATCCTGCAAAGAATGACTGGGCTAAATATAAAATTAGATAGTATGGAAAACTGAGCCATTATGTTCATATTCAACCACTAAAGGTTTTTAATAAAATATATTGAAAGGGCCTGGCGTGTGGCTCACGCCTGTAATCCCAGCACTTTGGGAGGTCAAGGCAGGCGAATCACAAGGTCAGGAGTTCGTGACCAGCCTGGCCAACCTGGTAAAACCCCGTCTCTACTAAAAATACAAAATTTATCTGGGCATGGTGGCAGGCACCTGTAATCCCAGCTACTCAGGAGCCTGAGGCAGGAGAATCACTTGAACCTGGGAGACGGAACCTGGGAGACGGAGGTTGCAGGGAACTGAGATCACGCCATTGCACTGCAGCCTGGGCAACAAGAGCAAAACTCTGTCTCAAAAAAAAAAAAATATATATATAAATTGG